>NC_079487.1:30908039-31508039 GCF_020520425.1 Spinacia oleracea
CCCACGCAACAACTCATTGTCTCCAATCCATGTTGCCATTTCAAAACACGATGCTCTATAGCTCGTCCTTATCAATGGTTAACTCCAAAGGGTCTTGCTTGATCCTTTGCCAATGTTTATGCGTGTAGCATCAATATTTAGCATATCTTTATTTCCTTGAATCAAGAACTATTCCTATGTACTTTTTCAAGTACCATAAGTATTCTTGATCTCAACCTAGTTGATCTTCACTTAGATCAATAGAGATTGGTATATGTTCGTCATGCCTAAAGTCATACGATACGTTTTTGGCGATCCTCATATTATATCATACATGATAAATTCTTTTTCAGAATAATTCCCAATTGAATTCTATTCATGTAATTTTAGCTCATTCAATTTCAGCAGATACTGAATCCAGCTAAATTCTTTGACATATAATATAGGTTTAAGAATCTCATTTAGACTCTTTGATGTTTAACTTAGTAAATGCTTATACATAGTTCAAACATCCTTTACTTAGATTTATTCACATGGGTCGAATATCTCCAATGGAGACTTTCGTGTTTGATTTAGTAAATGCCATTACTTAATCTAAAACAATATTATAAGATCTTTGTAAATAGATCTTAATACCCAATATGTACTAAGTTTCGCCATGGTCCATCATTGATGAATAATTTCAAATCTAAGTCATTAGCATTTGAATGTTATTTCACAATAGAGAGATATGTGTGTGATACACATAGGACCAAATAAGTTTTTATGTACTCCCACTAAACTTCTTATACATCTATAAGAATCATGTATATTTTATGAAACTAAAATGCTTATTAGCTTCACTTAAAATACAGTTCCAATTCCCAATTGCTTGCTTAAATCTGTACTTAGATTTTATAAGCTAGCTTTCCTTTTCAAGCATTTATTTGGATCCACAAATCCTATGACATGCCATGTACATAGTTTATTCCAACATTTGATTGAGGAATACTTTTGTCATCCAATTGCCATATTTACCAATATGCAATCATTGCTTGAATTATAGACTTGAAGCATTACGATTTTGCATGAGGTTTCAACACAATCCACATCGTGAATTTGCTTGTAACTTTTAGCAACTAATCTAGCTTTGTGTGTGAACACAATTCATGTTTGATGGTTTTTATCCTTAAAACAAACTTGCAACCAATAGGTGTGAACCTATTCTTGCAAATCAACAAAATTTCAATTTTGTCATCAAAACATTGAGTATGTTTTATGGCCTCTAACCACTTAAAACATTTGAGTCTATATATGGCCTCTAACCATTTTAGGGAATCTGGGTTTCCTCATAGCTTTCTTACAAGTCACAAACTCATTAATCTACATGATAATAGTTTGACTGCAAGTTGTAGGTTTCTTCACTATCTAATAGAAGAATCTCATAGTTTCATTGACTAGAAGAATCTCATAGTTCCAGTGATTTGAACTCTATGCCTACTTGGGTATAGAACATCAGAACATCAAACAATAGAATATCAACATGCACTTTGAGAGTCCTTTGAATATTCTATTCTCCTTGAAGCACTTGTAAAGTCTTCTAAGAGATGTCTATTCTTTAAAAGCCACTTCTAAAGTCCTTAAAGAATACGTTCGGGTTTTCTGAAGCACTTCGAAAAGCCTCCGGAATGTCCGTTTATGTTTGTTGTTCGCCTCGAAGACTTTCGAGGTCTATTTTCTCCCACTTGTCATTTTGGAAACGAATCTACAAAAGGACATTATTTCGAGCAAACAAACATTATGTTCTCAAAAATTCGTGGTAGAAACAATACCCTTGTGTCTCATTTGAATAAATCACAATGAAACATATATCTAGACTTGGGCCTTAGTTTGTTGAATAACAAACACTAAGCTTCCACTAAGTTTAGCAACTCTCTAGATATGAAAAGTTATTCTGAAATTACTTTTCAAAAGCTTTGACGAATTTGGTTTAGTTTGGTGGTAGTTGAGCATTTTGTTTTAGAAATTATAGGAAAAGTCTTTATGATTCATCATTAATCGAATCAAGTACTAATTGACTTCGATTATCCCAACTAAGATATGCCATATCTTATGGACCTAGATTGTGAACTTACAACACACAATCATTGATGATCATATTTGGTCTCAAGTAATCATCAACATGATCTAACCTAGATCTTTATGATTTCTTGCCAAGTGTATTTTATACTTCTGAATCTTTGAACTAGCCAAACAGATTCAACTTATATCACATTTGAGTAAATAAACCTATATTCACTCAAATCCATGTGAAATAATAAAGTCATAAAATCTTTCTTTAGCTTTGAACTCTATCGTCTAGGCGTTCTAACAATAGTTCATATCTTTTGTTACTTTCAACAAGTAAGACTGGTTGTCTTAAAATGATCTAGAAATCAATCAACTTTCAAAAGTCCATTAAAATAGAGCTTTTGAATGTTAACTTGTTGATATGGTCTAAGCAACAATGCCAAAGATTTAGTGGAACTCAAATCAAGGGGTTGATTTGAACCTAGTAAAGTTCTATAAAGAGTTGTTTGTTTTAATCAAGCATATTGACTCAACCTGTAATTGACCATTTCATTCAAATAAACAAATAAACTGGTTTTGTTTTTCTTGAATGTGAGTCTTTCTGTGTTTGAAGCAGAAATTTAGGTATGCTGATTTTGGAACAAAATAGCCATTAAGTTCCAGCCTTTGAAAGGACTTAAAACAAACTTAGATGACCCTACAATTAATGTAGCATTGCCATGCTTCATTTCCCACTTGTAGGTCATTAGTGTATCCTAGCTTCCATTGTTTGAGTTATTACCGAAGTAAGAACCTCAAGCGGTATATGATACCAAGGAAGTTTGATTGCTAGGTCACTCCTCTTTAAACATAAACTTATAGGTAGAAACGGAATCGTAAATTCCTTTCATATGTTCCTTTGTTTTCCTATTTCTTGTACCCTTTCTTATAGTCTTAAGAATTGAATTTTTTAGTGTTGACTTTTATACTTTGTTAGACATGTCCAATGTCACCAACAAGGTTCTTTACCATTTTAATTTATGTTGAATATTTTGTTTCAACTAGATGATCTTACCAGAAGCTTCTAAAGTTCTCTAAGCATCGATCTATTCGAATGTCTAGGGACTAGACTCATTCGAGAATTAAATGGACAAAGATATTAGGTTGTTAACCATTGGTAAGGCTGAGTGTTTAAACTCAATGCTTTACGATCTCAAAACTACATTGTATTTTGAATTCACAAGCACCAATTGGTTTGCCATTCGATTTTGATATTCGAAAACAACCATAAAAGTCGCTAAAAGAAACGTACATTTTAAATTGCTCATTTTCTCTCATTTCCGTGAATCGTTCTTGGATTCACTACCAATCGAGGAAATTTACTGTTACCTTTCTAAAAGGATTTATTGCAGTGCAAGATATTTAATTATAAACAATAATTAAAACATACATTGAAGCATGCAAAGTCTAAACATTTATCATGAATAATAACTTGAAATTAAAGCAACCATGCAATTCAAACAAGTTATTAGCATTTTATTCGATTTTATTGTTCCGGCAGGTGTGAATAAAATGATTCCAAGATCCTAAAATCATTGAAGAACTAAGCACAGTTTGTCGACTTAATCCTAGAACATCTTAGGTAAGCAAAAGCCTTTTGCTAATAGTCTAGAAACTATTCTTGGTTGATAGGTACGTCTAAGAACTTATTAGGTAAACCTATCGATTTTGCCACGACATAAAAGGACTCCTTACTTATATCGTTGAGTTTCACCAAAACTAACATGTACTCACAATTATTTGTGTACCTTGCCCCTTTAGGACCAATAAGTAACACCTCGCTGAGCGAAAACTATTTCTAGATTGATGTAAAGGATATCCAAGCAAGTGTATATTTTGGCATGGCACCTTATAACTCAATTTTTAAGTTTGGAACTTAAGGCTCTTACTATGTTGGTTAGATTTTAAGTGAACTAAAATCCTTAATCATGCAACATAATCAAGCTTTTGATCTCATGCATTTTAAGACATATTTAAAACAATAAATAACTTAAAACATGCATAAGATATTTGTGATCTAGTATGGCCCGACTTCATCTTGAAGCTTTGACTTCAAAGTCCGTCTTGAAAATCTCCGTGGGAGGCACCATTTTCTTCAAATAGGATAAGCTATAACTAATTACAACTATTTGATGGTTCGCAGACCATATTTGAATTGAAAAAATAACTTGGGTACTTTAGACCAATTACATTCAAATTAATGGTACGCAGACCATATTTTCTATCCTATTTGGGCCATACTAGTCACTTCATAACCTGCAAAACAGTACATATACAATATATATACCATTCACCCATTCATTATCATGAATGGCCCACATAGCTGGTTAGTAAAACACATTATGCATCACGTAAACATTTGCAGCAATTAATCAAGGGCACCAATAATCTACCAATTATTCAGTCCTTATTAATTCTAATCAAGTTGTTTTAACCTTAAGGATTTGTAGACCTAATCAAGAGTTTATGACTAAAAAGCGCTCCCACTTAAACCAATAAATTTATATGCTTTACTAATTTTAAACATAAAAATGTATTTCTAGTCCAACCGGAAACATACAAATTTAATTAAAATTTAAAGCTCATATCAATTTATAATTGAATCCAAAAGTTTAATTTAATTTCAGTCGTATTTAAATTAATTCATGATTTTAATTTTAGTAAAATAATTAGAATAAATAACATTTATTATAATTACAATATTCAAAATTAAAATCCAAGAAAATAATTTAAATTATTAATTTTAAAATTAATTAAAATTACGTGAACTGAAATTTTCAAATTAAACATTCAAAACGATCTAATCGTAACGCAAACACCCTACGCATTGCACGCCCATGGGCCGCACGCACACAACCATTGCTGGCCATGTGCGCGCAGCCCATGCGCTCGTCGCATAGCTGCTGCATCCCCATCGCAAGCCACCGCACGCATTGGTGCTCGCTGCGCGCGCCAGCGCTCATCGCACGCGAGCTATCGCTCGCAGTGCGCGCGCGACATCGCTCGCTGGGCGCGCGACATCGCTCGCTGGGCGCGCGACATCGCTCGCTGGGCGCGCGACATCGCTCGCTGGGCGCGCGAGCCATCGCTCGCTGGGCGCGCGACATCGCTCGCTGGGCGCGCGACATCGCTCGCTGTGCGCGCGAGCCATCGCTCGCTGGGCGCGCGAGTAATGCTGGGTGCAGCGCTCGTGGCACGCGAGCTTGCTCTCGCTGCGCGCGAGGCTGCGCGCTCTTGTGCGAGGCAGCGCGCGTTGTGGCGCAGCTCGCTTGCTGCCCACACGCGACTGCCTTGGCTCGCCCTTCGCCCATGCCCATTCGTTCATTGCTCGTGGCACACGACACAAGGCAGGGCTGCTGCCTTGTGCTCGTGCACTACGCCCTTGCTCATTGCATTCGTGCCGCACGGGCGACGAGCTCCCTTGCTCGTCGTCGCATGCCCGCATTATACAACACCCCTTAAGGGTAACACGAAGCGTCCATTGCTTCGTGCGTGCAAGTTTTATGAACGAATCGCATAAAAATTTAAAATTTATATTTAAAATTAATGACAAATTAATAAATAATATTAATTTCATAATTTTAGGGCGAAAAAATCGAAAATTTATTATCCAATTGATTTTCGATTGTTATGGATTCAAGTCTAGGTCATAAAAATTTAAAATTTATCATAAATTTACAATTTTTATGGTGGTTTTTAATCATAGGTTTCTAATTAAATTACAATTAATTATGAAAATCAAATTAATTCTAAATTATTCTAATTTTCAACAAATTAATCATAATTACAAATTAGATTGCATAATTAACAAGACTAGGCATTCAAACTTGTTAAACATATGCTGTAGGTCAATCAAAAATTCAAGATTTATCAACAAGAATCACAAATATTTAATTTAACATCTTAAATTTACGAAATTTTGCATTCGAAAAACTAAAACCTTTGAAAAGTCATAGTTAGGCTTCGAATTTGAGAATTCTGGGTTCGGCAGAAAAATTTTATTTTTGTCAAAATTTTAGAATGCCTTTTACATGCGGAATTGACACAAAAATCACTCGATTTGGATGAGTAACGAAGAAACTGCCGAAAAACTGCGTACGTATAATTAAATAAACGCAATTTGCAATTAATTAACAATTACGAAAATTAATCACCCCTTTTAATTCTTGCAAATTTGTAATATTTAACCATGTTCATGCAATTTAGATTATGAAAATAATAAGGGGCTCGTGATACCACTGTTAGGTTATGATACATATGATATTACATAAATCATGCGGAAACAACCATTAACCCAGGACAACATATTATTTACACATAATCATATAGCATAATTTAGATGCATACTCTTTGTTGCGTGCCCTCCCTAGCTGCGCCCGAACCGAACAAGAACAAGTCTTTAGGACTCCAAGTGTCGTCCCTCCGTAGATAGTCCACAGCACGTCCGGATCCGCCTTAAGATTGACCAACTAGAATCGCCCTTAAGGTACTAGAATTTTCGGCACTTTTGAGCAAGATGTGTGGCTGAATTTTTCTCTCAAAAACTCACTTTGAATACTTTGAAACTCGTTATAAATTGTGAACCCAGGCCACATATTTATAGGGGTATGGAAAGGGAATTGGAATCCTATTCAGATACAAATTGATTAAACCTAGAATCCTACAAGAACTCTAATTTAATTAATTTATCAAATAGAATTAGGAATTTAATCATTAATCGAACTCTGCACGTTTTAGGAAACGTGCACGAACACAAACACTTACACACGCACACACGGCAGCCACGATGGGCCGCCCATGCGTGCGCACGAGCAGCAGCCCACGCAGCGCCCGCGCGCGCTGCGCGCGCTGTGCGCGCTGTGCGCGCTGCCACGGCCTGCTGGGCCTGGCCTTGCGCTGGGCCTGGCGTGGCTGTTTGTGCGGCGCGCTTGGCTTGCTGGGCGATGGCCTGGCTTCGTGCTGGGCCTCGTCCGGCAGGCCTCGTCCGATGCTTATTCGTACGATGCGCTTCCGATTAAATTTTCCGATTCCGGAATTCATTTCCGATACGAACAATATTTAACATTTCCGATTCCGGAATTAATTTCCGTTTCGAACAAATATTTAATATTTCCGTTTCCGGAATTATTTTCCGATTCCGGTAATATTTCCGATTCTGACAATATTTCCGTTTCCGGCAATATTTCCGATTCTGGCAATATTTCCATTTCCGATAATATTTTCCGATACGTACTATGTTTCCGTTTCCGGAAACATCTACGACTTGGATAATATTTATATTTCCGATACGATCCATATTTCCGTTTCCGGCAATATCATCGTTTCCGGAGTATTCATTTCTTGCCTGTGACGATCTTAGCTCCCACTGAAACCAAGATCCGTCGGTTCCGAATATCCATAGATAGAGTATTTAATGCCATTAAATACTTGATCCGTTTACGTACTATTTGTGTGACCCTACGGGTTCAGTCAAGAGTAAGCTGTGGATTAATATCATTAATTCCACTTGAACTGAAGCGGCCTCTAGCTAGGCATTCAGCTCACTTGATCTCACTGAATTATTAACTTGTTAATTAATACTGAACCGCATTTATTAGACTTATCATAGAATGCATACTTGGACCAAGGGCATTATTTCCTTCAGTGACCCGGGCAGCTGTCGTGGCGACGGCTGTCGCCGATGTACCTGCAGAAGATGGTTGAGTTGGAGGTGGGGGAAGCCAACTCGGGTTAGAGCGGGGCTGATTCGGTAATGGATCGAATTCGCGGATCTGCTGGAGAACAGGACCCCCAGGTTCGCCAAAGGGTACATGGAGGGGGTGATCTGGAGCAGCATCAAGATCCAAGCAGCGGCTCAGCCCGGAGGTGTCTCGTAGGTACTGGAACCTGGATCCGGTGGCGATGGAGGCGGTGGACCTGACTTGGGAGTGCAACGCTTCGTTTTCCTTTTGGAGGATGTTGATGCGCTGCTCCATGGCTTCGAAGCGACGAGTAATGTCGTCGGATGAGCTAGTGTTTCCGGCCATGGTGATTGGAATGGTATTATCAAGCTGTTTTTGATTGTCGGCCCCACGGTGGGCGCCAAATTGTTTTGGGCAAATTCGACTTAGAGACGAACTTGCCTTGATGAAGGTGCTAACAATCGATCGAGCTAGATAATTGAAAATGGTGAGAGCAAGTTGCAATAGCATAAGATAATCGTAGGTTTATTGCTTGGAAATCATGTATATAAAATAGACAAGACTAAGCCATTTTATAGGCATTTACAACAAGAGTGTAACGTTTATGGAATAATTGCCCATAATTAGATAATAAATGCGTAATGAAGGCCGGCTTCATCAAGGGTTTGTAACGTTCGTTTTGAGCCCAGCAGTTGGGAATACCGTTCGAATAATGCCACCTTGCGCCTTGTTGGCAGCCACGTATGCAATGCTTGCCACGTATGCCCATGTCACCAAGAGGGTATTTTCCCCCTTAATAATTACCATGACGTCCCCAAGGACAGTTAAAGATGTACAACGCTTGACAGGTTGCTTAGCCGCCTTGGGGCGTTTTCTTTCAAGAGCCGGTGATAAATGTCATTATTTCTTTAGCACCATCAAAAGGGCACCCAGTTTCAATGGACCCCACTGGAAGAAGCTGCATTTCTCTGACTAAAGGAACACCTGCATACTAAAAGAAATACTGGCAGAATGCAGGGACTCCCCATTCTACGCACTTGGAACGCGGACAACTTAAAGAAATACTATTTCTGAACCTAAGTCTATGTTTTCTTTTTTATATATAGCTTGTAAAAACAAAGACGTCCAAACAAAAGACGCACCATGTAGCTTGGCTTGACGTTTTCTAATGAAAAATCTCTCCACAAGCCGGACTTGCAGTGGGATCCTTACTTTTGTTGCAAAAATTGATTTAAACGGACCGAAAGCGGCCCAAATATTATCACATTCTTCTAAGAATAAACTAAAGACTAATCGTTTAAAGGCTTAAGAAGTGGCTCAGATTAGCACCCTCACTAGGCTGATCACCTAGAGCACAGGGGATACATTTCAGAAAGCTATATACTAAAGAAGTATAACAACTTCAGACTTTACTAAAACGCATAAGGCACAACGTTGTCGTCCCTGCCCAGGGGGAGGACCATATCAAGTTGTATAAACAACACAATAAAATAAATGAACAGGAACAACAACTCATATGGGCAAAACGTCCATTCCATGGTTAAAACACATCCCATTAACAAAAGTTAGTAGAAATTACAAATCATATACAAAATGACTTCAGAAAGGGCATTAAAACCAAAAAGAGGCCTTTCAGTCAAAAATCCACCAAGCGTCTCATGTGTCACCGTCCTCAGGAACAAACACAGGGGGAGGACGTCCTTCTTTCAAGGCCTTCTCCACTTCCACATGATGATCAATGATTCTTTCAAACCAGGTGAAGGGGGCGCATGTCTGCGAATTCCTGATTCCAGGCAAGCTCAATTCCTCCCTTGATTGACTGCTCCCCCAGAGTAACGGACTGACTGCGCACTTCGTTGGAGTTAGCCGCCTCTTTATGAGCCTCCTCCAATTGTAATTCCATTTGAGTAAACTTGGAGTTAAGCTTCAACAACTCGTCCTCCTTCTGCTTGCACTTCTTAGAAAGATCCTCCATCTCCTGGAAGTTCTTGTCAATCTGCTGAAGACGCTTCTTGTTCTCAGCACGAAGGGAGGCCAAAGATTTGGCCAAAGAATCGACTGTCTCCTTCCTGGTAAGACGAAGCTCTTCCAAGGAGGCAAAATGCTGGTCACCACATTGACGGGCAAGGGTACGATCTCTAGTCTCCTCCAACACCAAAGAAGGGTGCCATTTCTTCAGCGAATCCAGATGGATAAACATCTGTAGAGTAGTAGAAGTGAAATTCCGAGACACGAGAAAAATAAGACAACTACTCACTAAGAAAAGAACAAAACTTACATCTAGTGCACAGGATTGCAGAGCAGCTAGATGGGTTTTAGCCGCCTCAGGAAGAGTCTCGGCATACTCTAGAGGTATAGCATTGCGCATAAGACCCATTACCTTGACCCGATCTAAGGAGGTAAAACGACCCGATGAAGGGATCTGATCCAATTCAACATTTATGGCTTTCTGTGGATCAGGTATCTCTACTGGAAAAACAACAACCTTAGAATCCCTGGGGGAGACTGTAGAACTGCCAGACGAAGAACGGCAAGTGCTTACGATGTTGGAATAAAACTTACCACCCGAGTTCCTAACTCTCTCCACCGTCTTCAGAGGTATGTTGCGACGGGCGTCTTCAGGAATTCCCCCTAGGGGATCTGGAGAGCGAAACTCCTGGTCTCAGAAACGCTCTTCTGAGTTACCCTTTGGGGCTTCGGAGACGACCCCACCGCCGAAGACGACCCCACGCCAGAATCCCGAACGGGCTTGAAACGTGGCTTACCTGTTCCCCCAGCCTTACGCTTTGCGGACGGGACCACCGTAGCAGAAGCCTTCTTCGATCCCTGGCAAAATCATGACGACCCCGTTTAGATAAACTGTTGTGTCAAGTTCAAACGCTAGGGCTAACTGGTTACCTTCTTGTCGACCGCCTGAGGATCATCCGACTTGCCGCCTTGCTCAGCATCACGTTTCTACATGGCCTTAAGAGTGCTCTGTTCGAGCACCTCGGCTAGGAAATTCGGCATATCTACCTTGCCCTTGGAAGCATCATCCAACTTCTCCATAGCCTCGTCTGGAAAAAGAAACAGTCAGGAAAAAGCATAAAAAATGGAAGCTAAGGAATCCAAAATAAAAAAGTATCACCTCTCGGCATATACAGACACAAGCCCACAACCGAGAGGAAAGTAGTGTCTTCAAATTGGTCAAGATGAGGCAGCACCCCTCCGGTATCCAAGCCGTCTTCGAACCCACTACAAGGGGCTTGGCCCTGAACAGAGAAGCTATCTGCTTCCAGAGGTCGGCAGAAATGGGAGGAAGGGAATCACTCTTCCCTGCGAAGTTAGGGTGGATCGTCTAACGCGTCATACGTTGGCACATCACCTCGTCAGTGGTATGAATGACCACCCACTTCTTCCGCCAGTGGTGCCACTTGGACGCCTTCCCCACTACAGTCCAATAAGCTCCCTTGTAGCTCAGGGCCAGCCAGCCCTCTGCTGCCCGAGGGACTTTTGACAACGTCGATATCCTGAGAAACGCCGGGAAGGAGGGAGTAATACCCTCTAGCTCACACCTAGCAATATACCCAAACACGCCAGCACAAGAGTTAGGCGTCATTTGGTTTACACCTATATTGTAGCTGTCCAACATTTCCACCACAAATGGGTGAGGAGGAAATCTCAAACCCAGCTTCAAGATGGACATGTAAACGACAAAGTCGCCGGGCACCAGGCCAATGCTGGAGCAGTCCATACCCCTGACATCTTTAAGCTGTAGCCTTTGCCCAAGTTTAGCGATTCTGCATAGTCAGCTCCTTCTTCCCTCAAGAAATTCAACCAAGATTGGAGAGGGAAGATCTCGCATGGGAGAAGAAGCCCCTCCTCACTCCTTGACGGAGCCGACGATGTCCCCTCAGCACGTGCTGATTCCAAGACGTCCTCCTCCACTAGGGACGAAGACTCTCCCTCAAAATCTGGGTCTTCTCTTATCCTTACCATGATGTCCTGCACAAGCCAAACAACTGGCTCAAGACGTGGGGCATAAACCTTGTCGGGAGGAAGCCGAGTACAAGGTCGCAGTCCTCGAACCAACCAGACCGGCGCACCACAACCAAGATAAAAAAGAAACAAGCAAACAAAGTTTTAAAACGGGAGAGTTACCTGTTGAATCGAAGAGTGAATTTTCGAGAAAATTGAAGATCAAAGGTGAAGAACTCCAAGAACAAAGTTCGAATGATGCGGTGGTTCTAAATCGCCTGCTGGTGGTTAGATGACGCCGGAAATCTCCTTCCCTCTTCTGCTCTCAAAGTATTTTGGAAAATGAGGGGGAGAGGAACTTGAAATGGCAAGATATTTGTAGAGGGGTAAGAAGTGAAGTGCCCTGCCACGTGCCACTGCGGCACAAGAGAAATCAAGAGCAGTAACAACTGGGGGAAGAGTTTTACCCCCTCTTGAGGGGCAAATGATGTGGTTTTTTTGGAACCCACCGTGGACCTCTCACAAAGTAGCACGTGGCCTATCCAAGCTTGCCCCAAGAGATAAGACAAGATACTTGATACGCACCTTTATTTTCCATTTAGGCCCAAAAGGCCAACTTGTTTAACAGGCCCAGCCCTAAAACGACATCTTAAAGCCCTTTCCTTTTTAAATGTACCAGATAAAGACACATGTCTTGATCTCTATAGGTCAGCCAATGATTTGGTTAGGGTTATTGGAACACTTCCCAAGAACCCTAGCCCTATATATAATTCGAATCCCAAGGTAAGGGGCATTCAATTCATTCCCACCTACCTTAAACTATCTTCGTTCTGCCTTCTCTCTACAAGTTACTTCTCTCTCTAAGCAATACTTACTTAGGCATCAAAGGGAATATTCCTACGGGAATATTCTTATTTTGCAGGTTGCAGGAAGATCATGCCAGCGCATACTTGATACCTCCGAGGAAAGCGTGACACATCATCAGCACAAAAGTTCCCACAACACTTATCATCTGATCTGAAACAGTAAGTTCATTACCTTTCCCAATAGAGAGTAAGAAATTAGCGAATCCATTATCATCTATTGATCTCATATATTTTCTCAAACGCAAAATACGAACGTGTCTCCACATAGGAACCTTCCAAAAGATGCGTCAATAATTTAAGTTCTAGTTCCATTTCGAACCACCGGTAAAATCTGTCTAAAATCACCACCGAACACAATAATTCCCCCCCCCAAACGGCAACTCGTTCCTCATTAAATCCTTTGAGTGATCGATCAATATCTTCAAATTGATATCTATGTGCCATTGGGGCCTTATCCCATACGATAATGGAAGATTTTTTTCAAGAGAACTGCATTTTTAGAACGTTTGGTGAATGAGCAAGTTGATGAGATATCAGGATTAAGCAGAAGCTGAAAAGTCGAATGTGATGTTCTTCCCTGGTCCAACAACGGTACTGCAATTCCAGATGTTGCTGTGGGATTGGAATAGCTATTTCGCCTCTACTGTTTATAGTTGAAAGAAAGGATCTGTAAGAAAATATCTTCCCGGTGCCGCCAAGACCATCGAAGAAGAAAAAAACCAGCCTTTGGATTGACAACATTCATTGTTGTATCATATGCAACTTGTTGGTCACTGCTAAGAGTGCCAACACATGTCAAATCCTCATCTGGAACCGGAACAGAAAAATACTCCTCCATGATTGCAGGAAGATAGTCAATGTCATCAGTACTTTAAGGTAAACTTGGCAACTCCGTGTAATCAAGAATTAATTTTCTAAGCGAGACCCAATAACCTATCCAAGTCTTGTTTGTCGTGTTTGTGAGAAAAACACAATTACTTGTCGTGTTTAAAGTTGGACAATCCTCAACCATGTAAGAGAAAAATTAATCCCATAGTGCATGCAATCCCGTTGGTTGACAATATATCAAGTTGGTTGCAAATAATCGACGTAATGCAAATGGAATTCTTACTGAACATTCTTCTGAAAGACATTGACGAATGCTTTCATCATTTTCGATTAGACCGAGAGCTTCCGTTGCAGCCCTGAATGTTGGGTGCGTGATACCATTGATTGTTATTAAACTTTCAAACAATGTAGGCCTCCTCACATGATTGTGTAACATTCTCATATAAAACCGTTCTCCTTCCATCGATGAAGCTACATACAATCGACCCATAACCTGTTGTGTACTTTTTCTCTTTTACCATTCACGTGAATTCGTTAACCACCTGTAATGCTCTGGAAATTCTCGATAAAGATATATCCTTGCATTTGGATCAAATGAATTCATCTTGAAAAATTCAGTAAGAACCGTCTTAGAGTTTATTGGGTTCGCTAACACACTTGAGATTTGTTAGTTCCCTTCGAACCTCACTTGATGAATGTTTGGCAAATGAACCTACAAAAGATCTAGGGAAGGACACATTCTAGTCATGGGAAATTTATAAAGTTTCCACATAGCTTCGAGTGCACAAATCCACCGTGCGTCGACAGATTGTGCAATCTTATCTCTGTTATGAACTTCCATGGAAACTCTATCTGAAACCTTATGGATGTACTTATACAGATATTTGACACACTTATTGCTGCTGCATATCTCAATATTGATGTGGAAATCATACATTAGGAGAAAAAATGGATTATATGGAACTACCCATAGATTAACTACACGTATTCGTGAATTCTCACGCAATGGTACTGTTGGAGGGTCTTGTGGACGACGGTAAAGAGGATTTGAGTAATTGCCTTGCTTTATATCATTGGAGAATTCCGTAGGGAATCCTTTCTTACAAGTCCCTTGTGATCCCTAGTTGAGAACACCTGTAATACCTCGTATTTTATAAATATATTTTATTGTAATTATAAAGATTTTTATGAATTCAATTACATTTAATGCGATTTAAATGTATTTTATTTTTAAATAATTTAACTATTAATTATTTACGAAAACCGGATTTTTATTAAATAAATTAAATGAATTTATTTATTCGGGAATTGTTGGGTCGTATTTCAAAAACTATTTTAATTCTAATCCAAGCCCAATTCAATTCCGTTGGCAAATCCAACAAGGCTTGCAAGAAATAAATTATAATTAAAACCCTTAGCAAGCCTGTTAGTCCCTGAGTTTTGATGATGACAAGATTAATTATGCTTACGTTTTATATCCAAGTAATGTCAGGACTAGGTTGCTGTGGGTACACCTAACTAGTTTTGATGAGAGATGAAGCAGCCTCGAAGGAAAGAGAACAAGTCCAATTAGTTCTTGAAGCAGCATCGAATGATGTAACAAGTCAAGGAGCATTCAATGTTGATGCAAGGATTAAGCTTCTGTGAAGTCTTAGGAAGTAGTTGATGAATACGCAAAGGTACAAGGCCAATGTACCAAACATACTGCTAAGTCTGGGAACAATGTCCTCAAAGAGTCAGATTATCACCTAGATACTTAGGGTCGCTAAAATGTCCTAAGTTTAGCCCAAATGATTATCGGTATTAAAGAGTTTTAATTTGTCTAATTAAATCGGTTATGCTCAAGGATAATATTTAGAAGAGGTCAAGGTGAATTACAAGTCTTTAGGTTAATATAAGATAGAGTTTAATGTTGTATCCAATTCTCTGGACGATTAATCGTTTCCTAGCAGAAACTTATCTTTAGGAGAGTCCTAACTTGATTAGAATTGGAAGTCTAGGTTTGCTAGGGTAAATCGTAGAATCACTATAAATATACCTAAAGGTCTCCTTGTAAAAATTATCAGACTCATTAGCATTAACCAGAGCTTTCAGGTATCGCCTTAAAGTCTTTATATTTAGAGTCTGTTCCTGTTCCCAGATAGAGCAGTATTGGTTGACTGGTCTTGTGTTCTATGTTCATCTTAGTTGTTATTTGTTCTATATTTTTAGTAAAGTTGAATTGATGTATGATAAGCCCGAGTCAGGCTTACTATAGCAAGAGTGAAGATCTCGTGAGAGATCTGTGAGTTGAAACAGTTGAGGGACTGTTTCATTGGGAGAAAGGAACAACGAGGGGTTGTTCCTAGTCATCTGTAAATCAAAGGCGATTTACTGATTGTGGCCTGAGTAGATTAGGTTTGTAAAAACTGAGTTGTTTTTCCTAATTAGTGAATGTGTTTAAGTCCGCAAAGGGGCCGTGATTTTTTCCTCTCTATTGGGCCTAGAGAGTTTTCCACGCTAAATCTTGCTTGCACTATTTACTGTTTCTGTTTCTGTTCCTAATAACTTATATTTTATAAAACTGTAAAAAATCAATTCACCCCCCCTCTTGTGGAACTCCGTGAAACTAACAATTGGTATCAGAGCCAGAACCCTTTACTGCAGTTAATTCTGACGGGAAAAATGATTCTGGAACAATGAACACTACGGAGAAACTGGAAGAGGGGTACTCTACACAAAGACCACCTATGTTTAGTGGAAAGTACTACTCTTACTGGAGAAATAGGATGGAGATTTTTATCAAAGCTGAAAACTACCAAGTTTGGAGAGTCATCGAAGTAGGAGACTTCCAAGTCACTAAGCTGCACATCTCTGGGGAAACTGTTCCCAAACCTATTGCAGAATTTGACAAAGCTGACTATGAGAAACTTGAACTCAATGCCATGGCTGTAAAGATTCTTCACTGTGGGCTAGGTCCCAACGAGCACAATCGAGTAATGGGCAGCAAGAATGCAAAACAAATTTGGGATATGCTCCAAGTCACCCATGAAGGAACCAACGAAGTCAAAAGATCAAAAATTGACCTCTTGATGCACCAGTATGAATTGTTCTCTATGAAGACTTCTGAATCAATTGAAGACATGATAACTCGGTTCACAAACATCATCAATGAGTTAAAATCTCTGGGAAAAATCATATCCCCTGAGGAACAAGTAAGAAAAGTACTGAGAAGTCTCCCTCAGGATCCTTGGATGGCCAAAGTTACTGCCCTTCAAGAAACAAAGGACTTCACAAAATTCAAACTGGAACAACTGGATGGATCTCTCTTAACCCATGAGTTACAACTGAATGCCAGACCCTCAGAGAACCCAAAGAATAGAGCATTGGCTCTAAAAAATGAAAATGATGAAAACTCAGAAGAAGATGAGGAGACTGCTCTGTTTGCTAGAAGGTTCAGAAGAATGTTCAGAAACTACAAAGAAGGAGATCATCGAGGCAAACCAAATCGGAAATTCTCCAAAACTGACAATGAATATCACAAGTGTGGGAACTTGGAACATCGCATTAGGGATTGTCCTCTCCGGGAACAAGAAAAAAGGAAAAGGAAGGAAGCACCCAAGGAAAGATTCAGAGACAACAAGAACTCCTTCTCCAAAACTGAAGTAAGAAAAGCCATGGTTGCTGCATGGGGAGACTCATCCTCAGATGATGAACAGGAACAACCAAATGAAGAAACCGCTCACCTGTGCCTTGTAGCTGAACACGAAGAAGATGGATCAGAGTTAGAATCAGACAAATTCCAGGCAAGTCTCTTTCAAATAAAAAATAAACTTGATTCCCTGTCTAAATTATAACTGTTTGACTTGCTTTCTTGTCTCATAGCGACTATGAGGATCTCCTGAAAGAAAAATTAGATTCTGAAAAGGAACAACAATCTACTGTTAAGGAACTTACAGAAGAGTTAGAATGGACCAAACACCAACACAGACGTTGACAGTCGTTTCTTTAGTCTCTTTGATCAGAACATTCACATAAAAGAAATGTGTGAGGCATTGCGAAATGAAAACACTTGGCTAAAACAAGAACTGATTGACCTAGAGATAGCCAAGACAAAAACCCTCTAAAAAAGTGAGCTAGAAATAACACAACTAGAACTAGTTAAGGTACACCAAGAAAAAGCCAACCTAGAAGGAGAACTAGCTAGAAAAACTAGGCACGGAATAGAAGGAACACCTAAATGGATAGAAGAAGCCAGAACCAAACGAACAGAAGGATTGGGTTTTAATCACAAAAAACATCACCCTAGAAAGACTAGAGTTGATCTCTACAGTGACATTGTATGTACCTTATGTGGACTAGTTGGCCATTATAGAGTCACTTGTCCTAAAAACCAAAAGTGCTTGGAAAAGAACATTAATCTTACTAAGAATAAATGGGTAAAGAAAAGTGATTTAATTCCAAGTAAGGAACCCAAGCTATGCTGGGTTCCTAAGAACTCTAACTAAACTTTTCATGCAGGTCGAAGTGAGGGGGAACAACACATGGTACCTAGACAGTGGTTGTTCCAAGCACATGACAAGAGATAGGAACAGATTTCTCCCACTCACGACCTATGAAGCTGGAACTGTGACTTTTGGCGAAAATAAGAAAGGTAACATCATTGGAATTGGCAAGGTCGGTAAGTCAAAGTCTCACTCCATCGATATTGTATTTTTAGTTGAAGGTCTAGGACATAGTCTATTAAGTATTTCTCAATTTTGTGACAAAGGAAATTATGTAAAATTCTTCTCAAATAAATGTCTAATCATCAATAGTAACACTGAGACAGTGATCTAGCTTAGAGGGACAGAGAAGAGGGAACACATACGTGGTCAATCTCAACTCTGTTCCTCATTCTAATCTGACCTGTCTCAGCGTTATTGAAGATGATCCATTACTATGGCACAAAAGATTTGGTCATGCTAGTATTTCTCTGATGAACAAGTTGAATTCAAAAAAATTTAGTCACAGGTCTTCCTCACACAAAGTTCGCGAAATTATCAGTCTGTGATGCCTGCATCAAAGGTAAACAAGTGAGAACGTCATTTAAATCAAAGGGAGTAATCAGCTCAACAAGAACGCTGGAACTGATCCACATGGATTTATGTGGACCAATGAGAACTCAAAGCAGAAGTGGAAAGAAGTATGTACTTGTAATTGTGGATGACTTTTCAAGATATACGTGGGTGATTTTCCTGGCCAGTAAAGAGGAAACATTTGAAGAATTCCTGGCTTTCGCCACTAGGGTTCAAAGACAAAGAAATCACAAACTGGTCCACATCAGGTCAGATCATGGAACAAAATTTCAAAACAAGAAGTTCGATGATCTATGTAAAGATTCAGGAATAAATCACAATTTCTCTACTCCAAGAACGCCTCAACAGAATGGGGTTGTGGAGAGAAAGAACATAACTCTTGAAGACATGACAAGGACCATGCTGATTGCTAGTGAACTGCCCAAGAGTTTTTGGGCCGAAGCTCTAAACACTGCCTGCTACATACTTAACCGAGTATTAATCAGAGCTATCAAGAACAAAACCCCATATGAGCTGTACAAGGGTAGAAAGCCTTCTATAACCCATCTCAGAACCTTTGGATGCAAATTTTATGTGCATAATAATGGGAAGGATCAACTGGGAAAGTTTGATGCACGAAGTGATGAAGCTATATTCTTAGGATATGCCTCAAACAGCAAAGCATATCGAGTATTCAAAAAAAGGACCATGTGCATGGAAGAAAGCATTCATATTATCTTTGATGAAACTGACTCTCAAAATTTTGATACATGTACAACCACTGATGGAAATTTCGAACTAGGACTTACTAGAGAAACAGAAGATGAAGAGATAAGAAGAAACTCTCAAACTGAAGAGCAAGTTCAAAATGAAGAAATAACTGAAGATGGCACAGTTGAAGAGGAACAAATACAAACCGAAGATCACACAGAAACTAATGAACAAGTGGAACAACATGCTGAAGAGATCACTACACCACTCCAACCCAAACCTTGGAAACACCAAAGTTCACATCCACTTGATCAAATAATCAATGATTTAGGAAGAGGAACAACAACGAGATCACAACTCAAAAAAATTTGTGCTTTCTATGCATATTTATCTATGATTGAACCTAAAAATTACAAAGAGGCACTAACTGACTCTGATTGGATCATTTCCATGCAGGAAGAACATAATGAGTTTGAAAGGAACAAAGTTTGGCACCTTGAGCCTACACCATTGAACAATCGAGTAATAGGTCTTAAGTGGGTCTTCCGAAACAAACAAGACGAACACGCAACAATCACCAGGAACAAAGCCAGATTGGTTGTCAAGGGGTACAATCAACAAGAAGGAATAGACTTTGAAGAAACCTTTGCTCCTGTTGCCAGAATGGAAGCAATACACTCATAGCATTTGCATCATACATGGGTTTCAAACTCTATCAAATGGATGTAAAATGTGCCTTCCTAAACGGATATCTTAAGGAGGAGGTATATGTGGAACAAACACCAGGTTTGAAGATCTAAAATACCCCAAACATGTATACAAGCTAGAAAATGCACTATACGGACTAAAACAAGCACCTAGAGCCTGATCTTTGCATGGAATTCTCTAACTTAATGCAACAGGAGTTTCAAATGAGCATGATGGGAGAACTAAACTTCTTCCTAGGACTCCAGATTAAGCAAACAGATCAAGGCATCATGATCCACCAACAGAAGTACATAAAGGACCTCATCAAAAAATATGGAATGGAGTCAGCAAAAAGCAATAACCATCCAATGGGAACTACCACAAGATTAGATGAGGATCAAGAAGGTAAAAGTGTAGATCAAACAAGGTACAGAGGTATGATTGGATCCTTACTTTATCTCACTTCCAGCAGACCAGACATTGCATTCAGTGTAGGTGTCTGTGCTCGTTTTCAATCGAATCCAAAAGAAGCTCATCTTACTGCATTTAAAAGAATTCTAAGATACTTGAAAGGAACTGATGACTTATGTCTATGGTATCCTAACTATGATCACTTTGACCTTAAAGGATACACATATGCTGATTATGCAGGTAATTTAGTCAATAGGAAAATCACATCAGGAATGGTCCAGTTCCTAGGAGCATGTGCTGTCTCTTGGGCATCAAAGAAACAGAACACAGTTGCACTATCCACAATAGAAGCCAAATACGTTGTAGCTGCATCCTGCTGTTCCCAAATGTTGTGGATCAAGCAACAACTAAGGGACTTTGGCATGAGACTAAAATGTGTTCCCATACTCTGTGACAACACAAGTGCCATATGTATATCCAAAGATCCAGTTCATCATTCAAGGGTCAAACATATACACGTTAGGCATCATTTTCTAAAAGACTATGTGGAAAAGGAACTGGTAAAACTCGAATTCTGTCCCACTGAAGATCAAGTAGCTGATATCTTGACAAAACCCTTGAATAGGGACAGACACGACAAACTAAGGTTAGAACTTGGTATGATTAAAATTAAATGATACATTGAGCCAATACTATTTTTCTAACCTTATTTGGATGATTATAAACAAAAAAAAAAACAAAAAAAAAACAAAAAAAAAACAAAAAAAAAACACAAAAACATGTATTTTTCTTTTTCTCTCTGAATGGACTAACAAAGACAATCTTGTTGCAAAACCCAGCTGTGCATTACCACAGTCACGTCTGTGCATCACTAAGGTAACTGCACTTAATTACTAGACTTGTATTTATTTTGCATATGTGTGGGAAAATAAAAAATGAATGGAAAGCATTTTTTGTTGAATGAATCATATGAACCCGGTGCATGCATGACTTTTCATTTTGTTCACTTACACACGCTTCCCACACACCAATTCCCAACTATGAAACCCTTCCTATTCCAATCCCATCGCCTATAAAAATGAGGAGAATCTAATTAACCCTCTCACACTTCCCAGAAATTTCAAATTTCAAAACCCACATACTTATCTCTCCCTATTTAATCGCCAACTACCTCTCCTTTACAATCATGACTCTCTACCGTCTCACTTTTCCCAATTCTACAAACCCTCATTCTCCCTCCATTCCGATTATCACCACCGTCCCTCTCCAAACCATTCCA
The DNA here is from genome assembly GCF_020520425.1 of Spinacia oleracea. Taxonomy (NCBI): domain Eukaryota; kingdom Viridiplantae; phylum Streptophyta; class Magnoliopsida; order Caryophyllales; family Amaranthaceae; genus Spinacia; species Spinacia oleracea. The sequence goes on from NC_079487.1 coordinate 30,929,563, forward strand.
CCACCCCCCCACAGATAATATGGCTCCAAAACCTCCATCATCTAAACAACCAGCTTCAAAATCTGCTACCAAGTTAACAACAAAAAGAAAGTTTTTAGTGAAGAAGGAGCAGCAGACACCAATTCAGGGGGAACTCCAACCTCCCATGGAGAAGAAAGTGAAACCTGACGAACCTAGGTATCATTTCTTTCCTATTGATCGCATGCTTCATGGTCTTAGTATAGATTTTGCTTGGTGTAGAGAGGTAGGGTTTGTCGAACTACTGGAAGGTCTAGAGTCACAAGGGTGGACTTATTTGTTTGAGGTGTGTTCGAATACTTGCATATTTCCGAAAGCTATGGGGGAATTTTGTTCGAATTTTAACTATTCTGAAGGTGGCTGTCACTCACTTGTTAATGGAAAGAAAATCATGTTTACTGCTGAAAAATTGGGATCGTGGTTTAAGGTTCCTGTGTTAGGGGAGGAAGTGTATTATAAGGGAAAGGGACAAATTGAGCTTGGGGGTACCACCATAAAGGAAGTTTATTCGTATTTTGGGGGACCAGGGAAGGTACCAAAAGCTATAAACCAGTCCTTACTAACACCCTTTCAAAAAGTCTTGTTTAATGTAGTCCGTCGAGGTCTGGTTCCTCGTGCTGATAAGAGGGCTTAGGCTAGCATGCTCGACTTGATTTACATCTACCTGCTTGAAAATCAACACCAAATAAATTTTCCTGCTGTTTTTATTTCCTATCTTACCCACTGCATCTCCTAAAACAATTTCATTGGCTATGGGTCTCTTCTCACCTACATCATGCGCATAGTGGGTGTCGATCTCACTTCTTATACTTCTGAGCCCCTTACCCAAGCCCACATCCTGTCTCAAGCTTGTCTGAATGGGGTTAGTCTGCGAATAGTAGATGGAGTTGTTTGTGTTGGAAAGTTGGGAGCAGGTGAACAGGCTCATCCAGATGAGGAAGAAGGTGAAGAGATAGAGGAGGAGGACGATCTGTCCGAGGAAGAGGGAGAGACAGTGTTCCCTTGTACGGACAAAGAGGGGAATTCAGAGGGTGGGACTGCTGATTTGAGACCACGAGAAAGGTCCCCCCTCCTCAGGTTCCTGCAAAATCACAATCTATCCATCACTCTCCTGCTTCTACTCTACCTATTAGGCGCAGTCGCCGTATTGCCAGTTCCTCTAAGGGTATTCCTCCATCGGTCTACAAAGTTGATGACACAGACTCTGATAAGGATGGAGAAACTCAATCTGCGGCTCCTTCCCATGATGGCACTCTTTCAAAGGTGATGGACAGGTTGGATCAGTTGTAGCAGGACAATACAGCCATTCATGCTTCAATCAAGACACTACAGGAGCTAATGGTCCAGGTGTAGACGGATCAGGCTCAATTCTTCAATGATATGATTGAGCGCCTAGCTGACATGATCCAGGAGGAGGTGGTCCATACTGAAGAAGTTGCTAAAGCCATTCCTGACTTTCCTCAAGCCTGAACCTACCAACACCCTGCTACAAACCCCCCATTTTGATTACCTATGAACAATTTTTTTTTTTGGTTTTTGTTGTGTGACATTTTTGAACACTTTGTTTGGTTTTTGTTACGCCGGGTTTATCATGGCTAATGTTCATTAGCGCGCTTTTCCTACGTTCAAATGATTGGCTCACACTAACATGCAGCGTTCTTACTCGTCTTGTCTTCTATGTTGCTATTACCTTGTTTTGCTTGCAGGGGTGCGGTCAAACTCGTTGATCGACTTGAGCTGCAATAAGGTTCGCTGTTTGGAAGGGTAACATGGTTCTTGTTTTCCTTCTTCAAAATCGTTTTTCAATCCACCTTTTTTATCATTCCAAAGGGGGAAGATATTATTATTGGCAACTTGTTTCATTCTGATTATACTCATACATGGTTCTATTTATGTTTCTGAATGTCTGTTTCCATGTTCAATACTTTTTCAGAAAGTAATCATGTCTAAACTAATAAAGTTATGTTTTATCAAGTTGAAAGGTTGTCATCATCAAAAAGGGGGAAATTGTTAGTCCCTGAGTTTTAATGATGACAAGCTTAATTATGCTTACGTTTTATATCCAAGTAATTTCAGGACTAGGTTGCTGTGGGTACACCTAACTAGCTTTGATGAGAGATGAAGCAGCCTCGAAGGAAAGAGAACAAGTCCAATTAGTTCTTGAAGCAGCATCGAATGATGTAACAAGTCAAGGAGCATTCAATGTTGATGCAAGTATTAAGCTTCTGTGAAGTCTTAGGAAGTAGTTAATGAATACGCAAAGGTACAAGGCCAATGTACCAAACATACTGCTAAGTCTGGGAACAATGTCCTCAAAGATTAGATTATCACCTAGATGCTTAGGGTCGCTAAAATGTCCAAAGTTTAGCCCAAATGATTATCGGTATTAAAGAGTTTTAATTTGTCTAATTAAATCGGTTATGCTCAAGGATAATATTTGGAAGAGGTCAAGGTGAATTACAAGTCTTTAGTTTAATATAAGATAGAGTTTAATGTGGTATCCAATTCTCTGGACGATTAATCGTTTCCTAGCAGAAACTTATCTTTAGGAGAGTCCTAACTTGATTAGAATTGGAAGTCTAGGTTTTCTAGGGAAAATCGTAGAATCACTATAAATATACCTAAAGGTCGCCTTGTAAAAATTATCAGACTCATTAGCATTAAACCAGAGCTTTCAGGTATCGCCTTAAAGTCTTTATATTTAGAGTCTGTTCCAGTTCCCAGATAGAGCATGTAACACCCCGACCTCTAAATCACTTATTAAAGCATAATTAGCAGCTGAATTAACCTAATTTGGCCGGGACATTAACTGCTGTGATTCCCTCTTGGAAATTACAAGGCAACTATCATAACATAAGCTATCAAAACCCAAATTAATATAAAAGTACATAACTTACTAAGAGTCTTTAATTAAACTATTAAAACATTAACCATAAGCTAGGTGATTAATACTAAGGTGAAATTCCTCGCCACTACTCGTTTCCATCGTTCCGTTCAGTACCTAAAACAGAAAACAAAACGGTGAGCCAAAGACTCAGTAACGACTACCCTAGCAACGTAAATTCATTTCAATTCATTTTATTTAATAACACAGGGAGAATAGAATAAGTAAAACATTTAATAAAACATCATAATTAATTCATTCATAAACTTTTAATGAAAACGTCATTGATAAACTTTTAATTAACATGCTAGTTGTCGGCAAGGACGAACCGTGAAGGAATTCTCCACTGGGCCTGGGCCCATAAATCATATTTATAAGGGGATTGCGGGTACTAGCAATAGCCGTTACCTCAACCGTAGTTTTATATTTCCCGTCTAATGGATCGTTCTTCCTGAGCTCCAAGTCCGGTTTCTTTCAAAATATTAAATTATTGAATTAGTACTACAACGGTAAATAATCTAAAATCAATATTTTATAAATAATAAATTTTATAAGCAATGACTTTATAACTAACGAATTTTAATAAAAAGTATAATTTCGAAATTTATTGAAAACGTTATTATCAAACGAAATTTTAATCGAAATATACTTATATATTTCAGAAATTGATTTACATGGAAATATTATATAAATTCGGTTTTTTTTTTGCTAAATCAAGCTAGTAATTTATTTTATTAAAATCGATAATAAAATCTGAAAAATAATAAATCATTTTATTAGTAAATAGTTATATAATAAGAATTATTAAAACATAAAAATAAAAAATTAGCAAATCTGAAAATACAATTTTCTTTTAACTCACCCAAAAGCCCAAAACAAATATGGCCCAACTTATTATAGGTTTAGGAAATTAGAAATCAAAGTTTCATTTGAACTTATTTTGGGTTTCTGGAAAATGGGAGGCACGACAGAGGGGAAGGGAGGAGAGCACGAAAGAGGAGCAATGGAGGAAAGAGAGGAGGGAGGTGGCATCTGGTTGGGCGGTGCAGCAGGGTTGCGCCGGAGGCGACCGTGATGGTGGTGGCAGTACGATGGGAGAGAGAGAGAGGAAGAAAGGGACACGAAATTGGCGAACTAGGGGAGTTGAGGGGGCGTTTTCTGGGCGGTTTTGGGAGGAGGGAGGGCGGTTGTCGGGGATTTTTGGGCAGAGGTGAGTTTAGAAGGTGGTGAGGCGGTCGATTGCGGTGTTTGGGTGGCTGGGTGGTGCGGCAGGGGCGAAGAAGGGGGGGAGGCAGGGGAATGCGCGGCAGGAGGAGGAGAGCAGGGGGAAGTTCGGTGGGGCGTGGTGGTGTTTCTGGGTGGCCGAGTGGTGTTGGGGTGGTGGTCGAACCGTGTTGGTAATGGTAGTGGTCGGTGGTGTTGCGAGGCGGGGAAGGGGGAAGGCAGGGGATGCGTCGAAAGGGAAAGCAGAGGACGGGAGATGTGGTGAGGTGGTGGTGTTCGGTGGTGTTGGGGGTGTTGGGTGGCTGCGGCGGTGGATGTTGGCGGTGGTGATTTGAGTCACAGAAGAACAAGGAGAGTGAGATTGGATTTTGTGTTTTGGTTGATTTATTGAAATTGAATTGGAAATTCTGATTTTTGTAAGAAGGTAGAGTGATGAAGAAGGAGAAATCCTTGGTCTCCAATGCAAGAATTTGGACTGATTTCAAAGAAAAGGGGGAATGAAACATACGTGGATAGTAGGAGGAAGAAGATAAATGTAATTTTGCTCCTCCAAGGGCATTTTCGTAATTTCACATGGTTGAACGAAAATTCAGAAAATTTGTTGCTATTTTTGGAAACTAAAAATATAAATGTTTATCTAAATGAATTCTTTATATAAAAAAATAATATCGTTAACGAAAAATAAATTTAGTTTCCGAATAAAAATAAGAACGTTAAATAATTAATTTATTTTTCGAATAAAAAAAATTTAGAAATCCGAAAATAATTAAAATTTAAAAAGGTCGTTAAGCTCGTAAATATGAAATTAAATTATAAACTGAAAAATAAATCGTGTAGCAATATTAAAAATTCAAGCGAAATAAAACTTCGTTAATTAAAATAATGTTCAAATTTAGGATTTAAAACGATTTTAAGCTAAATAAAAATAATTAAGCATAATTAATCGAGTTTTAAAAATTCGGGGTATTACATTCTTACCCCCTTAGAAAAAGTTTCGTCCTCGAAACTTGAAAATTAGATTTATAAAATGTTTGTTGAAAATTGAAAACGCTCGAATAAAAGTATGATGTTTTATTTTAAAACCAAGATCTTAAAATTTTATTTCAATCCCGACAATGTCTAGCCTTCATTCCGCCATCATCTTTTAGGACTCCGCTTCAACTCGAGACCTAGAATCGAAGAGTAAAGAATGCAAAAGGGGCAAAATTATATATTGATCCTTAATCGTCATTAAGGTCAATTACATCTCGCCATCGTCTTTCGTATCTCCACTTGATTTCATATAATAGGATCGAGGAGCAAAGAACATAAAAGGGGCAAACTTGTTAGCATAGACTAGGCTCCTATTTTACTTTGCGAGATCCTGTTTGAAAATATTTTCCACCAAAAATAGTAGTTTTTAATGCAAAATTATAATTCTGAAAATATATGTATATATAATGAAAATAAATATTTATCTATCAATTGCAAGACTCAAATAGTTGTAAAAGTTATTTATTATAATAATAATCTCGTACTCTGAGCTCAGGAGAACTTCCATCGAAGACGGCATCCGCCTATAACCATTAGATTACCAGTACAATCATGTCAGCATAAACATAATCCATATCTTAGAGACATAATTCATAAATTGAAAATTTCATATTCAACATAAGCATAACATTCATAATCATTTGATCTAACACAAGAGCATGGTTGACCATAACATAATCATTCATAGAAAACACAGTCATTCATACATCATATCGTTCATGGGCGAATAATTAGAGACATTTCACTTTCATTTGCTATTGGCTCCTTTGTTGCAGAAATCTTTGTCGTTGACTTTCATTATTCGATTCGTTTTGATTTCGATCTCTGATCTTTCTTCTATGTTGAGTGACTTCGTTAACTGGGTTCGTTGTAGGGGTTCGAATTCAATCACGTTACAGGAATTACATTGTTAGACATGCGACTTCGTTATTTATCCTTAATATTTTAAGTTAGTGAATCTCGTACTTTGCGGATAACGCTAAGTCATCAAGTGTGCCTTTGTTAGAAACAATCTAGCTCCTAGAAAACTCAGTTCAAACTACCTGGTTTTATAGACATGTCATTTTGTCGATTTTCTATTCTCAACTCCATTGCATTCCTCAATCATTCACAATTCACTTCGGGTTTCATAACATTCATTGACATCATCAACCTGATAAACATAATTCTTGATAACTTATTTCAATGCTTTATACGTAAACTCAATTTCATGTCCTTACTATAAATCATACTTTTCCTCACAACATTTTTTTGCAAAACCTTACATTTCTAGTTCAATTTTTCTTTTATGGAGATAATCAAGCATCATTTCAGATAACTACACAAAAACAATACTTATAAATGATGCGGAAAGGTAAACCAAGAATACCATCAACCTTACTGAAAGACTAATTCTTGATAACTTCTTTTATAATTCTCAGAACTTCATGTGTAACCTTAAGCATGTTTGGTTTCGCATAATATTCTTACATAACTTTAAAATTCTAGCTTAGCTTCCTTAACATATCTGAAAATACACTTAGGTACTTACAACCATAGAACAATCATGATAAAGGGTGCGGAATAGTAACTCAAAAATCAATTATACTCGCACGCTTAAACCTTGAATAACCTTGATTTAATCGGTGACTCGCCACTTAAAACAAAAACTTATGTTCTTTCGGTACCCTATCATTAAACCTTATCGACAGACTAATTCTTGATAGCTTATTTTGGTAAAATCCTCAAGATCATATTCATGGGTCAACTCAACTGGGTCTCTTATCACAACTCATGTTGGGTTCATAACTTTTCTGTGTAACTTCTTAGCTTCCTTACTCAATCATCTTCTAGATAATAATAGACTTTAGTACTTATAAACATCAAAATATTCATCGGAAAGGTAACCCAAGAATCACTTTTGTTCATAACTTTAACACTTTAAAATTCGAATAATATTAGCTTAATTAGTGATCAACCACAACCTTATGCTCGTTTGGTACTCCTAACATTTATACTATCCTTAAAGATTTCACAACCATCAAAATTCCTCAAAACCATTCATATCCAAAAAATATTTGAGTTCGCACCGTGCTTAACTTAACTTCTTCCAAGGAAATGCTTAAACTTTGCCTAGTCTATCTAGGGTAGAAAACTCATAACATGACATGTGACGGTAAACATAAAATCAAGGGAAGTTCGATTCTAAAGCGAGAGAGAGCTAAATCAAAATAATATCAGTGTTGGCGTCACCTTTGTCCTTTATCATGTAATTTCTTACGTATGTTGACGGGCGTGATGGATTTAGCATTGTTGTTGTTTCGTTCATGATTGGTCGAGGTTGATGTTCCGGTATTCGTTGGAGGTAGTTTAGGACAATCTTTAACGAAATGATCTTTTCCTCGACATCGATAACAATTATTCGTCTTAGCATGATATTTGCTTCCATTCGTTAGAGCATGTCGAAAGTTTCGAGTAGTTGGTCCTTATGATTTGATCTAGTCTTCAAATTCCATCGAATCGGCTTGCGATCATAGGTTGGTGGATTCGAAGGTGAAAACTCCTTAAATAGTGACGCATTTTCGTTCGCATTAGTGACTTTCGTTTTCCGAGTATCTTTGGCCACTTGCAGTTCCTAATCGTTCCATCATCTCCTTGTAGTCTTCTATAGATTGGTCGTCATAGGAATCAACATGGAAAACATCATTGTGGGTGACGTCACCGTGAATGTTGCGCTTGTTCTGAACTTCGTTCGTGGCATCGTTAGTAACCTCGATAATCAATATTTCGCATACACATTCAATCAAGAAAACATAAATAACATGAAAATAATCCCTTTTATCCCGTGCGTTCCTACGCTCTCACTCATTTAATTTTAACTTAACATGATTTTAGAATATTCCTTTTTAACTCATTCCTTCAAATTCTTTGCTTAAAGCCTAATGAATTCTATTTCGTGCAAAACCTATAAGGTTTAGCACTTAAGGTCGCAGAACCTTGGCTCTGATACCAAACTGTAACACCCCGACCTCTAAATCACTTATTAAAGCATAATTAGCAGCGGAATTAACCTAATTTGGTCGGGACATTACCTGCCGTAATTCCCTCTTGGAAATTACAAGGCAACTATCATAACATAAGCTATCAAAACCAAAATTAATATAATAATCCTTTATATTCCCAAAATAAAAGTACATAACTTAGTAAGACTCTTTAATTAAACTATTAAAACATTAACCATAAGCTAGGTGATTAATACTAAGGTGAAATTCCTCGCCACTACTCGTTTCCATCGTTCCGTTCAGTACCTAAAACAGAAAACAAAACGGTGAGCCGAAGGCTCAGTAACGACTACCCTAGCAACGTAAATTCATTTCAATTCATTTTATTTAATAACACAGGGAGAATAGAATAAGTAAAACATTTAATAAAACATCATAATTCATTCATTCATAAACTTTTAATGAAAACGTCATTCATAAACTTTTAATTAACATGCTAGTTATCGGAAAGTACGAACCGTGAAGGAATTCTTCACTGGGCCTGGGCCCATAAGAGCCTGGGCCCATAAGAGCCTGGGCTCATCATCGTAACATGGGCCTGGGCCCTGAGCCTGGGCTCATAAACCATGGGAGTCTGGGCTCGTAATCCATGGGTGGACAGGTGTCCGTGGTGCATGCATGACCGATAGATAGGAAGATAGTAGTTTATATACTGCCATACAAACCAGGTCTTTCACTTTCATTTATCATGTTTTATGTAATTTTACTAAGCCTTGGCTTTTGTATTTCAGTTGAAATTACATAAATCTTTTTAGATCATAAAACATCATTTATATCCTGGGATCCATAAAACATCAGTTCTTTCATGGCATTGCACAAACATCATTTTATGAGAAAACTCAATCAAATCATATTATAAGAAATAATCCAATCAAATCATATTTCACCCCACAATCCATAAAACACATCAGAACATTTAATTCATAAATTCAATCATAACGTCATAATTTCATTAATCATATTTATAAGGGGATTGCGGGTACTAGCAATAGCCGTTACCTCAACCGTAGTTTTATATTTCCCGCCTAATGGATCGTTCTTCCTGAGCTCCAAGTCCGGTTTCTTTCAGAATATTAAATTTTTGAATTAGTACTACAACGGTAAATAATCTTAAATCAATATTTTATAAATAATAAATTTTATAAGCAATGACTTCATAACTAACGAATTTTAATAAAAAGTATAATTTTGAAATTTATTGAAAACGTTATTATCAAACGAAATTTTAATCGAAATATACTTATGTATTTCAGAAATTGATTTACATGGAAATATTATATAAATTCGGTTTTTTTTTTTTTTTTTTGCTAAATCAAGCTAGTAATTTATTTTATTAAAATCTGAAAAATAAAAAATCATTTTATTAGTAAATAGTTATATAATAAGAATTATTAAAACATAAAAATAATAAATTAGCAAATCTGAAAATACAATTTGCTTTTAACTCACCCAAAAGCCCAAAAGAAATATGGCCCAACTTATTATAGGTTTAGGAAATTAGAAATCAAAGTTTCATTTAAAATTATTTTGGGTTTCTGGAAAATGGGAGGCACAACAGAGGGGAAGGGAGGAGAGCACGAAAGAGGAGCAATGGAGGAAAGAGAGGAGGGAGGTGGCATCTGGTTGGGGGGCGCAGCAGGGTTGCGCCGGAGGCGACGGTGATGGTGGTGGTAGTACGATGGGAGAGAGAGAGAGAGGAAGAAAGGGGCACGAAATTGGCAAACTAGGGGAGTTGAGGGGGCGTTTTCTGGGCGGTTTTGGGAGGAGGGAGGGCGGTTGCCGGGGATTTTTGGGCGGAGGTGAGTTTAGAAGGTGGTGCGGCGGTCGGTTGCAGTGTTTGCGTGGTTGGGTGGTGCGGCAGGGGCGAAGAAGGGGGGGGGGGAGGCAGGGGAATGCGCGGGAGGAGGAGGAGAGCAGGGGGAAGTTCGGTGGGGCATGGTGGTGTTTCTGGGTGGCCGAGTGGTGCTGGGGTGGTGGTCGAACCGTGTTGGTAATGGTGGTGGTCGGTGGTGTTGCGAGGTGGGGAAGGGGGAAGGCAGGGGATGGGTCGAAAGGGAAAGCAGAGGAGGGGAGATGTGGTGAGGTGGTGGTGTTCGGTGGTGTTGGGGGTGTTGGGTGGCTGCGGCGGTGGATGTTGGCGGTGGTGATTTGAGTCACAGAAGAACAAGGAGAGTGAGATTGGATTTTGTGTTTTGGTTGATTTATTGAAATTGAATTGGAATTTCTGATTTTTGTAAGAAGGTAGAGTGATGAAGAAGGAGAAATCCTTGTTCTCTAATGCAAGAATTTGGACTGATTTCAAAGAAAAGGGGGAATGAAACATACGTGGATAGTAGGAGGAAGAAGATGAATGGAATTTTGCTCCTCCAAGGGCATTTTCGTAATTTCACATTGTTGAACAAAAATTCAGAAATTTTGTTGCTATTTTTGGAAATTAAAAATATAAATGTTTAGCTAAATTAATTCTTTATATATATAAAAAAATATATCGTTAACGAAAAATAAATTTAGTTTCCGAATAAAAATAAGAACGTTAAATAGTTAATTTAGTTTTCGAATAAAATAAATTTATAAATCCGAAAATAATTAAAATTTAAAAAGGTCGTTAAGCTCGTAAATATGAAATTAAATTATAAACTGAAAAATAAATCGTGTAGCAATATTAAAAATTCAAGCGAAATAAAACTTCGTTAATTAAAATAAAGTTCAAATTTAGGATTTAAAACGATTTTAAGCTAAATAATAATAATTAAGCATAATTAATCGAGTTTTAAAAATCCTGGGTATTACATTGTATTGGTTGATTGGTCTTGTTTTCTATGTTCATCTTAGTTGTTATTTATTCTATATTTTTAGTAAAGTTAAATTGATGTATGATAAGCCTGAGTCAGGCTTACTCTAGCAAGAGTGAAGATCTCGTGAGAGATCTGTGAGTTGAAATAGTTGAGGGACTGTTTCATTGGGAGAAAGGAACAACGAGGGGTTGTTCCTAGTCATCTGTAAATCAGAGGCGATTTACAGATTGTGGCCCGAGTAGATTAGGTTTGTAAAAACTGAGTTGTTTTGCCTAATTAGTGAATGTGTTTAAGTCCCCAAAGGGGCCGTGGTTTTTTCCTCTCTATTGGGCCTAGAGAGTTTTCCACGCTAAATCTTTCTTGCACTATTTACTGTTTCTGTTCCTAATAACATATATTTTATAAAACTGTAAAAAATCAATTCACCCCCCCTCTTGTGGAACTCCGTGAAACAAACAAACCCCAACTCAAAACCCTAAAACCTAGCCCACTAGGGGAGGAAAACCTATAAATACAACCCACCCTTTCAATTGATCCCTCACATAAATTCAGAAATTCTCTCATCTTCTCTCTCTTTTTTCGGCTCTCTCTCTCTCTCTCTCTCTCTCTCTCTCTCTCTCTCTCTCTCTCTCTCTCTCTCTCTCTCTCTCTCTCTCTCTCTCCTTTTGCCCGGTTCCTTCGGCCGCAAGCAAGCACGAACTCGTGCCGTGCTCGCTGCTCGCCCAACCCGCATACACCTCATGCGTCAAAGCCGTTGGTCGAGTGTCGTGCCTCGCGCACCCTCGCCCTCGTCTCCCTCTTCCTCTCGCGCCTCACGCACAGTCCCTCTCTCTCTTGCTCGCGCTCTTGCTCACCCTCGCACGCGCACAACAACAAGCTGTTGCGGCGTGCCGTGTAGTGTGGACGACGAATCCTAGCGCCCCAGCGCCCTCGCCCCTAGTTGCCTCACGCGCGCTGCTGCGTTGTCGCTGCTCATTTCGAGCCCTGTCGCGTCCCGCCTTGGCTGCTGCTCGTGCTCGCTGACCGCACGCAACACACAAGGTTGTGTGTTGTTTTTGCTTTTCCAAATACTCCGTATACTTTTGGCTATTTTCTAATTCCCGTTTTAAATTATTAAATTATTATTATTGGTTTGGATTATTTAAACTGCTGGGAACGGTTATGAACACCATATTATAATGTTTTTGTATTTGAACTCATGAGATTGATTTTAATTATATGAACTATTATTTTCAGATTTAATAAACGATTAAAGTGTCAATTTTTATGGTCAAAACATGGTTTTATGATAACCTATTGTTAGGGTTTTAATTCCAACTGTTTAGGCAATTGATTTACATAATTTAATGATGATTTAAATTATGGGAATCAATCTTCATTTTCTGATTTAATATAAGGCTGTAAAGTGTGGATTTTTAATGAATTTTAAGGCAAAAGTCACCGTTTTTGTACTAGGACTTTAATTGACCAATTGAGACTATTAGTTTGTTAAAAAACGATTAATTTCTAATTGAAACAAAGGTTTTAGAATCTAAAATAGTTCCTGGAAATTTAGTAAACATGGATAATAATTAAGTTTCTTTATTGTATTTATAGGAGGTGATTTCTAGCTTTGAGTCGTGATTGGCACAGTGGCCCCCGTACTTAGGTATTCCAGGTACGTACATGACTAGGGTGACCACCTATTCCATGAGGATTATATGATTTGTATTGATTGTGAATCATGTGAACTTAAAGTGTTGAGAATTCATGTTTGATGTGTGAACAAGCATGTTGTGAATTATTATTGAATCTATGAATTCTATGTGGACAATTATGTTATGGATTTTATAATCGTTGAATTATGTCAAGCATGTTGTTCAAGTTTATATGCATGTATGAGTGTTTCACATGCAAGTTATTATGATTATGCTATTGTACGAGATGTCTAGCATACTTTGAGCCTAGTGGATTTGCCTCAGTGCATCATTTATTCTACCGCCGAGTAGAATACTGTTTTTGACAAATTCGACTTAGAGACGAACTTGCCTTGATGATGGTGCAAACAATCGATCGAGCTAGATAATTGAGAGTTACGAGAGCAAGTTGTAATAGCATGGAATGATAGTATGTTTATTGCTTAGAGAATCGTCTATGTAAACTGACAAGATTAAGCCATTTTATAGGCTTTTACAATGAAAGTGTAACGCTCGTGCTTAATTGCACATAATTGGACAATAAATACGTAATGAAGGCCAGCTTCATCAAGGATTCGTAACGGTTGTTTTGATCCCAACTGTTGAGAAGGAGTTCGAACGGTGCCACCATGTGCCTTGCTGGTAGCCACGTACACAATGCTTGCCACGCTTGCCCATGTCACCAAGAGGGTCTTTTCCCCCCTAACAATTGTCCCCAAACCCATTTTGAATTTATTCCGGGAAGTTCAAAAGGAAAAATGGGTTTCACGGAAGGAAGGGTGGAAACTGCCCCTCAACCTCCCCAATGCTGACGACATTAGAGTAATGATGACTTTGCTTTGGAAAGATCAACCGCCCAACTTGCGCCAATAAATAGGGCTGTGCGCCCAACCACCCGTACTCACTTCTGCAATCTCTTTCCTTTCTTTCCTAGAAAAAGCAATCGACGCTCTTTCTCTCTCCTTTCTTCAGGTAAATGTTCTTCTTCCATCTTCTTCCCTTCTTCTTTCTTTCTTCAATTCTCTCTATGCGCAATGAATGGGAACGAAATCCACTCGTGCGAAGAATAAGAGAGCGGTGCTGGAGTGCGATCTGGTTGAGGGACCAATCTTCAACCCTACCCACATTCTGGACAGAAAGAATGCTCGGCCGACCACTTGGGGGAAGCAAGATGTGGAGGTGCTCAAGGAGGAGTGTGGTTTCCCTTTGTCGGCGGTAATTCGGTTGCCGCAGCCCGATGAACGGGCCGATTGGGTATCGGACGGTTGGGTGTGCTTTTATGAGTACCCCTTTAGAATCGGGTACACTTATCCCTTCTCGCCACTGGTGCGAGGAGTTCTAAGGGCACTGGCGGTGCCGCCGGCGCAACTGATGCCGCAGGTCTGGAGGGTAATGCACCTGGTCGACCATTTGGCCGGCAAACTGGATATGGAGTTCCGGGTTGAGGACCTGGTTTACACCTACAAGGTCCAAAATTATGGGGCTGGTAGATACTTATTGCATGTCAAGGATGACAGGGAGGCTCTTCTTGGTGCGGACAAGTCGAACGATCGCGGGTGGATGGGTCGGTTCTTTTTTGTGGAGTTGGCTAGTTTAGGGCCCGACTCCGACTTCTTGACGGGGGAATGGATGGCTAGAGGTATTATGTTTGTTTTTTGTGTTTTTTGTGGCTTGTTGATTTGACTTTGTCTCACTTTCCTGTTTTTGTAGGTGCATCCTTCGACACAGTTGGAGTCGGTGCCGAAGCTGTAGAAAAGATTGCCGTGCTGTTGGGAGTCCCTCTAAAGGACAGAGCTTTTATCGGCATCAAGTTCGATCGTGAGGAGACCTCTCAAGAAGAAAAAATCTCTGAGCCTGCAAACATGTCGACGTCAACCGGTAAACATGGGTTAGGGTTAGTTTATAACTTTTGGGTTCGTTGGCCTTTTTCAAAACAAATATAAATTACAACTGTTGTGACGAGACTGAGTCATCAAAAATGCTTTCAACAGGAACTGGCCCGTCGACACGCTCTGGTAAGGCTCCCTTTGAGGACGCGTTGCTAAGGAGGAGGTTGGAGACACTAGGGAGTGGGTCTCAACCTAAACCCATCACTGTGCTGTCACCTCCGAAGCCGCCAAAGGCTTCCATCGACGCCACGGTCTCGGAAGAGGAAGCTTGCAGTGGAGTTCCCTGACGACTATGGGTCGGCAGATGCGCCACGAGTCCAGCTTTGGCCTGAGGTCGACCGTCTATGGATGCCGTCCAGCCGAGAGCGTCAAGAGTCCTTGTCCCCAGTTGCTGCAACTGTTGAGAGCGTCTCGGATGCATGGAGGGTATGCTTTTGCTTCTTTTTATTTTCGTGTAATTCTTTGTCTCCTTTCTTTGCTGCATGCCATCTTTATCTCGTCATTCAATGACTTAGATTATTTTCTTTCCTTGTTCAAAATAGGCCCTGCAATCTGCTTTAGCCACACGTCATCATGTCATAATGTTAGAAGATCAAATAGTAAAACTGAAAAACGACATGAAGAAGGCAAAGCAGGAAGCTGGTCGTCTTGGCGGTGTGGCCAAGGAGGCGACTGCCAGAGCTGAGGCGCTGCAGGTGGCGCAAGAAAAGGGGGCTGCCGTGGTTGCACAGTTGAATGCCGAGAAGGAGACGCTGGTTGCTGAGGTTGACGAGCTGAAGACGTCTCTCTCCAAAGTCAAGGCGAGGATTTACGAGTGTGCTGGTTATTACACTTGGAAGATGAAGGCCAAGATGATGGAGGAATTCAAGGCGGGCAAACATGTGAAATGGACTCCTGATGAAGACATTGCTCAGTTCAACACTGCATTCCCCGAGGACTATATCCCTCTGGTGTCGTTAGCGATGAAGAGGACGTTGAGGAGGGTGCAACTGCAACCATCCCCAATGTCGAGACGGTGGCGGCACCAGGCGATGGCGAACAAGGGGAGAATGTAGGTCCAGCAGACCCTCAGGAGTAGCTCTGTCCCCCCTCCTCAAAAAATTTAAAATTTCAATGGTGTGTGTTTTAAACAATGGTTTGTATTAAACAGTATTTTGTGTGTTCGACCTTTAAAAAGGTCGCAAAAGATATTGTGGCTATGATTCGCCTTGATGGCGGCAGTCTTTTGGATGTTTTTGGGCTTGTCCAAGGGGGCAAGTCATGTAAATATTTTGTGGGTTTTCAATTTTGTGTTGCTTGTTTGTGTTTGGAAAAAATGTGTTTGGTTTGGTGTTTTGTTTTTGCAGGTTGGGCACATACCTCGAGTTCGACTTTGGTGACGCCTCCAACCTGTCAGAGGAGAATCTGCAAAATGTATACTGTAGCAAAAATGTAGATATGTATTCCACTGTGTATGTAATGTACATTGTAGTGTACCAGGCATTTTTGTAATGGCCTAAATTGTGTTTTGTAGTTTGTAAATTTTGTAGTATGTAATGTATACAATCATGTTTTGAAATAAAATTAACAATGTTTCCTGTCACTTTGTTTCTTTGAACATGTGTGCTCAATTTTGAATTTTGTTTTCCTGTATGCTGTGTTGTATACTTCACTTCGCCTGTTCTTTCCTTGTCGAACCCGTCATCATGTGGGCATCATACTGTCAACATAGCAGAGCGTGAGGATTGGCCGTTGGTGGAGCCAACGGCCCTCCGATGCTTAAGTCAGTATAGAGCGACATGAGATATGAGAGGAGATTACGACAAGGAGAGAAAAGAGAGAAAAGGCTAAGGAGAAGTACTGGACGAAGTTGAGTCGAAAGCTTATGTTTGTTACTCCTTCTAAGTGTATACCTATGTTGGCGTCATGTTGTTGTCTGCAAAACAGGACGATGGCGTGAGGATTGGCCGTTGGTGGAGCCAACGGCCCTCAGATGCTTAAGTCAGTATAGAGCGACATGAGATATGAGAGGAGATTACGACAAGGAGAGAAAAGAGAGAAAAGGCTAAGGAGAAGTACTGGACGAAGTTGAGTCGAAAGCTTATGTTTGTTACTCCTTCTAAGTGTACACCTATGTTGGCGTCATGTTGTTGTCTGCAAAACAGGACGATGGCGTGAGGATTGGCCGTTGGTGGAGCCAACGGCCCTCCGATGCTTAAGTCAGTATAGAGCGACATGAGATATGAGAGGAGATTACGACAAGGAGAGAAAAGAGAGAAAAGGCTAAGGAGAAGTACTGGACGAAGTTGAGTCGAAAGCTTATGTTTGTTACTCCTTCTAAGTGTATACCTATGTTGGCGTCATGTTGTTGTCTGCAAAACAGGACGATGGCGTGAGGATTGGCCGTTGGTGGAGCCAACGGCCCTCCGATGCCTAAGTCAGTAATGATAATAACATGTAGAGAGAGAAAAAAGAAATAAAAAGGATAGAGGAGAGGGACTTAACTTTTTGCCACTTGTAAGTGTTTTATTGTCCGAGATGTTCTCGGTTTCGTGGTACGTCGTGCCCAATCTGTGTTGGGGGCGTCGACGCAATGGCGACAAATGCTAGACTGCATGTGTGTTAGGAAAAAACTAGAAAGCAAGAAAAAAGATTCGGATGTTCAGAAATGGTACAGTTTTAGGTGTGTTGCATTCCAACTTCTTGGGATGGATGTGCCGTCTTTGTCAACCAACTCGTACGCGCCATGACTTGTTCGTCTTATAATTTGGTAAGGACCTTCCCATGTCGGGGCCAACTTGCCGTGTCGAGGATCCTTTTTATTTGGAAAGACTTTGCGCAAAACCCAATCTCCTTGCTGAAATACTCGAACCCTCACATTCTTGTTGTAGCTGTTTGCGACTGCTTGTTGGTGGGATGCCATCCTGACCAATGCTGCTTCTCTGAGTTCGTCGACAGTATCGATGTCGTAGGCCAAGACTGAGTCGTTCATTCCTGGGGTCATAAAACTGCTTCTTGCTGTGGGGAGCTCGGCTTCGGGAGGGATGACTGCCTCGCAACCGAAGACTAAGGAGAAAGGAGTGTGATTGGTCGCTGTCTTGGGTGTTGTCCTGTCGGCCCAAAGGATCATAGGTAATTCGTCTGCCCATCTTCCTTTGGCGTCGTCGAGGCGCTTCTTGAGGTTGTTGATGATGATTTTGTTGCTTGACTCGGCTTGGCCATTTTCTTGAGGATATCTTGGTGTAGAAGTGTGAAAGGTGATGTTGTACCTACTGCAGAATTCCTTGGTTTTGTTGCTGATAAACTGGGAACCATTGTCACAGACGATCTCGGAAGGGATACCGAACCGACTAAGGACATTTCGCTTGATGAACGAGATTACCTCAGTATCTCGGACTCGTTTAAATGCTTCTGCTTCGATCCATTTGGAGAAGTAATCAGTCATTGCCAACATGAAGACGCGCTGCCCTGATGCTTGTGGTAGGGGTCCCACTATGTCCATCCCCCACTTCATGAAGGGCCAAGGGGACAGGATGGGGTGGAGTACTTCACAAGGTTGGTGAGAAATAGATGCGAACCGCTGGTAAGAGTCGCATTTCTTAGCAAAGGCGATTGCATCTTTCTTCATGGTGGGCCAGAAATATCCCATGGTAAGAGTTTTGTGGGCTAAGCTTCCTCCTCCGGCGTGGTTTCCACATTCTCCATCATGTATATTTTGCAGTGTCGACTCGATCTCGTCATGGTCTAGGCATCTCAGGTATGGTCCTGCAACTGATTTTCTGAACAATACTCCATGGATTAGGATGAATCCGGAGCCTTTCATGCGGAAGGATTTGTCGTGGGTGACTCCAGGTGGGATGGTGTTGTGTTTGAGCCAGTGTATGTAGGGATCGCACCATGAAGGCGTTTGAGTAGGTTGAGATTGTTCGGTGATGGGTAAGTTGTCTTTGGTGATGGCTGGGTACATTAAGTGGACTACGGGGATGGAAGTGAGTTTAGGTTTGATATTTGAGCCGAGGTTGGCTAAGGCGTCAGCCTGGGTGATTTGATCTCTTGGTATTTGTTGTAAGGTGCATGAGTCGAACTTGTTCACGAGCCTCTTTGCTATTTCTAAGTAGGCCTGCATCTTTGAGTCCTTCGCTGCATACAAACCGTTAATCTGACTGATAATCAATAAAGAATCACAACGTACCTCAAGTCGGTGGATATTCATGTCGAGTGCTAATGATAATCCCAGGATCAAGGCTTCGTATTCCGCTTCGTTGTTGGTGGCTTTGAACTCGCAACAGACAGACTACACTATGGTGTCCCCTTGTGGCGACTTTAGCACGATGCCGAGGCCTGTCCCCCGTATGTTGGAGGAGCCTTCAGTGTGTAGAGTCCATGTTGATGATGATCCACCATCGGTCAATATGATGACTTCTTGATCGACTTCATGTTGCAGGCTCGGGCTGAAGTCAGCCACAAAGTCAGCTAAAGCTTGCGACTTGATGGCTGTGCGAGGTTCGTACCTGATATCATGATAACCTAATTGTATTTCCCATTTGGACATCCTGCCAGACAACTCGGGCTTCCTCATGATTGACTTCATGGGATAGTTAGTTCTAACAGTGATAGGATGACATTCAAAATAAGGGCGTAATTTAACAGAAGCAACAACTATTGCAAGCACAAGTTTTTCGAGATGAGAGTACCTTGTTTCGACGCTGAGTAAAGACTTACTGACGTAATAAAAAGGTTGCTGCTTCCCGTCTTCTTCTCGTACTAGCACTGCACTGATGGTCGACTCCGTAACTGCAAGGTATACCTGTAATTCTTCATTGTCTTTTGGTTTGGATAGCAGTGGAGGGTTCGATAGGTATTGCTTGAGTTGCTGTTAAGCGGCTTCGTGTTGATCGGTCTAGCTAAACTTCTCATTCTTCCTAAGGATGTCGTAGAACAATTTGCAGTTGTCGGATGACCTGGAGATGAAGCGGTTGAGGGCGGCCACTCTGCCTGCTAACTTCTGTACGTCTTTTTGATTTCGAGGGGATTGCAGATTGATGATTGCACGGATCTGATCAGGGCTAGCTTCGATGCCTCTTTGAGTAACCATATAGCCTAAGAATTTCCCGGAGGAGACTCCGAACGAGCACTTGGTAGGGTTGAGCTTCATGTTGTATTTTCGTAGTACGTCGAAGGCTTGTTGGAGGTGTGAAATATGATCCGAGGCTTTTTTGGATTTTACCAACATGTCGTCGATGTAAACCTCCATTGTGTCGCCTAGCTGTTTGCTGAACATTTAGTTGACTAGGCGTTGATAAGTAGCGCCTGCATTTCTTAAACCGAATGGCATGACCTTGTAACAATAAGTTCCTCGCTCCGTGATGAAGGCGGTTTTCTCTTGGTCTTCTTGGTGCATCAAAATCTGGTTATATCCACTGAATGCATCCATGAATGTGAGCATCTCATGCCCTGCAGTAGCATCAACCATGGCGTCGATGTGGGGTAAAGGAAAAGAATCTTTGGGGCACGCCTTGTTGAAGTCGGTGAAGTCTATGCAAACACGCCATTTTCCCGTTCTTCTTTCTGACTACGACGACATTGGCCAACCAGTCTGGATATTTTACTTCCCTGATTTTTCCCGTATCTAATAGTTGCTGGACCTCGTCATTGATAATTTGGTTGCGCTCTGGAGCGAACTTTCGCCGTTTCTGTTTGATGGGCTTGTGATGGGGGTCAACACTGAGCTTGTGAGTAATGACATCTGGGCTGATGCCTGGCATATCTTCATGGGACCATGCGAAGCAGTCTGCGTTGGCTTTGAGAAATGTGACAAGCTCCGACCTGATGTCGTCAGATACATCACACACAATAAAAACGACCTGTTCTAGCTTCGCATGATCTAAGACGACCTCGTCGAGTTGCTCGGATTTGGGCTCCTTATAGCTTGCTGGTTCGGAACCGGACTATAGTTGCTATAATGAGGATTTATTGGTGGCTTTAGAGCAGCCTTGTAACATTCTTTGGACTCTTGCTGATCTCCTTTCATTTCCTGAACCCCCAATCGAGTTGGGAACTTGATGGTTTGGTGGTACGTTGAGGGGATGGCCTTCATGTTGTGGATCCAGGGCCTGCCCAAGATGATGTTGTAAGATGAAGGGCAATCAATAACACGAAATTTTACCTGTTGGTTGATTCCTTGGGCGTAAACGTGTAGGGTGACTTCTCCGAAGGTGGTCTTTGCTTCACCGCTGAACCTATTAGCGCGGTGGATGTTTTGACGACATCCGTTTCTGGGTTGAGCCCCATCTCCTTGAGAGCATCGAGCATCATCACATTAGTTGAGCTGTCGTTGTCGACAAGGACTCGTTTGATCATGCAATTCCCAACAGGGATGGATATCACCAAGCCGTCATGATGTTTGTCTGAGATTTCCCCTGCATCAGATTCGTCAAAAGATATAGGGGTTTGATATTTTGCGGCTACGGCTCGGGCCGGTCTGTCCATCTCATTTTCTCGGGCGTGTCTCTTTGCTGCAGAATAAGTCAAACCACAAATGTCAGAGCCTCCAGCAATAAAATTCACAGTTTTAGCATGAGGGGGAGGTGGAGGAGGTCGAGATGGAGAGTTAGAGTTGTCTTTGTTGACGACGCCACGGGCTTTGTCTGACATGACGTCCTTGAGGTATCCATTTTTCAACAGATAGGCTACTTCTCTTCTCAACGCAACGCAGTCGTTGGTGGTGTGACCGATGTCGGCATGGAAATCACACCATTTTGAGGGATCCTTCTTTGACTCGGGTTTGCTCGACTTTGGTGGCCACTGCACTACTTTCTCCATCTTCGAGAGGTGGTTCATTAGTCCTACAGTGTCAACACAAAAAGAATATTCGTTAATTTTCGGAGGCAGATCCGGGTTGTTCTTCTAGTCGGAGTCGTCATCATCTTCCACCACTGCTACATGTTGAGGTCGGGAGTAAGGGGCAGGACGATCATTGCTTCTCTTGGGGTAGGGCAATCGCCTTTCCATCTTTGAGTAGTCATTACTCCCTTTCCGGGAATAGAGAGTTTCTTCCAACCTAACTTGGGCCATTGCTTTGGCTTGAGCATCTTCGAACGTCTTGCAGGGGTATTTAATCAGGTCTCTCCAGAGATTGGTTTCACCGTACAATCCTTGCCTGAACGCTTCGATCGCCGTTGGGACATCACATTCAGGTACAGTTACCTTCTCCCTGATGAACCGGGCTATATAGTCCTTCAGGGGTTCGTCAGGACGTTGGATTACACGGGTATAGGTCGCTCGTCTGCTTTTCTAGGCACCGGCTGCTGGCGAACTGTTGATTGAACATGTTGTCGAGATGAGCAAAAGAGGTGATGCATCCATTTGGCAGGTTGGTTAACCACTTCAAGGCGGGCCCGATCAGGGTCGAACCGAACCCTTTGCAAAGGCTGGCTTCTCTCATGCGTTTGGGGACTGGGATGGTCATCATTCGTTGCTTGTAGGTCAAGATGTGCCCCCTTGGATCGGTCGTCCCGTCATACATAGGCATGTTGGGTGGGCTGAATCGTTTCGGGATATCGATTGCATCAATGGGGTCAGCATATGGTGAGTCGGCATACCTATCCAGGCTGGCCTCTTTGATTGGTGTTGGTACTCCTGGAATTTTGTTTATCATAGTCATGATTTGTTGGAGCTGGTAATTGGTGTTTTCACAGATGCTGCTGAGCACCAGGACGAGGGGGCTGAATGTTTCGGGGAGGCTGGCTTAGTGTTTTGTGGGTATACACCATGAGGTTGGGGAGGAGTGAACTGAGGTACCACTTGTTGCATGTAAGGGGGCGTTCCTTGGGTAGCATGGGTACCTGCAACATAAGAGAAAAGAGTTACGAAACCGTGACTAACTGGAACGACTGACCTGTTAAGAGGAGTGTATGGAGAGTAGTTTCGAGAAGAGTCCGGGCGCATTAGGGCATTTGGAAACGCTGTTTGCGGCGCTTGGCAGGCTAAAGGAACCACCATTAACTGGGGGGGTGCTCCTGGCGCCGAAGTAACTAGGTTGACGATCGGTTGGACGACTTGCTGAGAGAAGAGTTGGTCCCACGGCATTTGAGTCACCGGTGCTGATCCTTGTGTTGGAATTGTAACGGGCAGGGGCATCGACATGGTTACCATTGGGGGTGGTAACGGAAGAGATACCGGAGCATAGGCGGGAGCCGACACCATAGTGGATGTCGTCATGCCGACCTAAGATGGGGCGACCTAGGCAGCTGTCGTGGCGACGACGGTCGCCGATGTACCTGCAGAAGTTGGTCGAGTTGGGGGCGGAGGAAGCCAACTCGGATTAGAGCGGGGCTGATCTGGTAACGGGTCGAACTCGCGGAACTGCTCGAGAACTGGACCCCCAGGCTCGCCAAAGGGTACATGGAGGGGATGATCCGGAGCGGCGTCAAGATCCAAGCGGCGGTTTAGCCTAGAGGTGTCTCGTCGGTATTGGAACCTGGATCTGGTAGCAATGGAGGCAGTCGACCTGACTTGGG
The DNA here is from genome assembly GCF_020520425.1 of Spinacia oleracea. Lineage (NCBI taxonomy): Eukaryota > Viridiplantae > Streptophyta > Magnoliopsida > Caryophyllales > Amaranthaceae > Spinacia > Spinacia oleracea. Next base: position 30,952,620 of record NC_079487.1, read on the forward strand.
AGTGCAACGCTTCGTTTTCCTTTTGGAGGATGTTGATGCGCTGCTCCATGGCTTCGAAGCGACGAGTGATATTGTCGGATGAGCTAGCATTTCCGGCCATGGTGATTGGAATGGTATTATCAAGCTGTTTTTGATTGTCAGCCCCACGGTGGGCGCCAAATTGTTTTGGGAAAATTCGACTTAGAGATGAACTTGCCTTGATGATGGTGCTAACAATCGATCGAGCTAGATAATTGAGAGTTACGAGAGCAAGTTCTAATAGCATGAAATGATAGTATGTTTATTGCTTAGAGAATCGTCTATGTAAACTGACAAGATTAAGCCATTTTATAGGCTTTTACAATGAAAGTGTAACGCTCGTGCTTAATTGCACATAATTGGACAATAAATACGTAATGAAGGCCAGCTTCATCAAGGATTCGTAACGGTTGTTTTGATCCCAACCGTTGAGAAGGAGTTCGAACGGTGCCACCATGTGCCTTGCTGGCATCCACGTACACAATGGTTGCCACGCTTGCCCATGTCACCAAGAGGGTATTTTCCCCCCTAACAAATACGTTTGGGAAGTTTATGTGAATTGAACTAAGGAATATTCGTTCTATGGGCACACCCCACTTGTTAACTGGCAATGTCGGGTTATCTCAACAGTGTTTGAGAAGGAACAATGGGAGTAATTTCACTTGAGTCCTATGTTTGATCACAAGTCCTAAAGGATTAAAATAAAGTGTCATTGTATAATTGCTTGCATGTTATGTTTTGTGTTGAGTCTTGAGTCTCCTTGAACATAACATACTAATTAACGTAAAGTGTAACCCGAATGAGATTCAAAACTCTTGGAACGTATATACCTTGAGAATGAACAATGGGGGAAGACTTGTCGGAAAACTTGTACTCCTTGAATGATACAAGACGTTGTTTCATTCTTTTGTTTTATCGCTTTTATGTGCAGGAATTCCATCGGTATGGCCCGACTGTCTGTAGAAAGTCCGACCCTTATTATTTGGTGCTTGGTTGGCTCCCAACACCCTTATCTTTCCCTCGGTGGTTATTATTATATTTTACCCGTTCGAAGCTAATTCTTATTAATCTGTGAGTCAAGATTCGTGTTGAGTATCGAGTCTGTCTCCATGATTAATTGTTTATTAAATGGCTTTTGCATGTGGATTATTATATTGTTGAGTGAAGCATGTTAGACTAGGATTTCGTTCTAGCTTTTCGTATTTATCTTTTGCTGACTCCGTGCTTCATATTTTTCGGTCCTGGCCTTTGCCTTAATGACCCTATGATGATCCACCATTGCACTTGCGTTGTTGGGGAGTATTTTTCAATAAGCAGGTTCGTAGAGATAACTTGCGGGAGAAGTTATCATGGGAATTGTGTTGAGAGACTATTTATGTTTCCGTATTTATAAACTCTACTTTTATTTTTAGTCATGACTACTTTATTCATTTAAACTTTAGTTAATGGGTTTTAAACTATTTAATTCTTTGGTTTTTGGGCCTGAATGGTTCCAGGTTGTTGATTGACCATTAACTATTTATTATGTTTTGTAAGTTAGTTATTTCCGCTGCATAATTCTGGTAAATAGCCTTAGCCGTTATCACGGTGGCGGTAATATATTGGTAATTCTTTTATATTAGTCGGAAAAAGGGAATTATAAATATAAGGAATTATCAGGGTGTCACAACACCACATGGGCCATAAATCATGTGTTTAAGAACTCCCTTATATAATTTAGGTTCTTGTTGTTCATCAGGAATTACTGCTCTCACAATCTTGTCAAAGTTGTCTGGAGTGGTTAGCTTGTCATTTTGATCAAGAATCAATAACATATGAACATGTGCAAAACCGCTTTTTTGTAATTCAATCACATATACATAAGCAACAACCATTTGAGCATGCCCCTTTCTAGAACATCCCTTTTCAACTTTCAAAGTTAGCATGAAAATCCTTGTCAACAGGTCTGGATGATCGTTTGGAACTTGTCCGACCAACAATTCTGATTGTATCTCTGGCCAAGACGGATTGCGTGTCATTGTAAGTAATATATTGGGCTTGTCGAACTTATGAACCAATGCCATTGCATCTTGATAACTCTGGTGCATATCTCTTGAACTTCCTACGAATGAAGATGGTAGTATGGTCCGCGTCCAACATTTTCTGCAAATGGACATTATATACACAAACTTTATTGCGTGTGAGAAAAAATTTATGCAATATTGAGTGTAATATAATCAATTTAATTAATTCAATATGGACCTTTGTTATCCAGCATTTAAAGAATCCTTTAAACCCTTGTAAAAATCAACACTATCTTATCTTGATTGAGTGCAATCCACCTCAAATTATTGGCTTGCATTTTGACACAGTTATCGACAACAAATTGTTGGAGTATACGAACGCCTCTTAAGATTATAGAATCAAGATGTTGCCGCATCTATAACACACCATACTTGTTTTGGTCAGAAAGGTATACGTATAAGAGTTTAAGGATAAGGCGCACAAAAGGATTTATTAGAAATATGCACCTGAAACATGTATGCATATAATTCCCGGCATGTCAACTTTCTACAAATCGAACTTCAACTGTTTAAATCCTAGCCGTAAGAACCATAAGGAAACAGTAGAGGATACTGTAGTGGGTCATAATAACCGGCAGTATCTTTGATATAACTCAGTTGGCCAGTTACTGACTCTATCATAATATCCCTATCTTTCAAGTTGGAAATGTCATCACCTCCAACGACAAATGCTGCTACTTGGGAAGCTGTCGTCATTGAATATTAATGTTTATTTGTAGGTTGTAATTTGAAGACAAACTTGCAATCACGTAAGTCACTACGTTGAGCAAGATGACAAAGATTGTGGACAAAAGGATTGTGACCATTCAAAATATTCTTGATTTTGTCAATGATATTGATCCTTAATGATGAATTCTCAGCTACACGATTTTCATTTTCATGATCAGTATCATAAATGTAGAGTTGAAGAAACCAGAAAGATCTTCCGAGTTCAAAGGTAAGAAACCTCCAATGCAATGGTAAATTGAACCTTCTGCACGAAATGTGTACACGCCTTGACGTGCATTGGCTAGTTCGTCATGTAAATGAACTCCCATTGAAAAGAATGCAAATACGTGATTGTATTTACGAATGTTTTGCCTAAAATGAGTCCCTATATTCTGATTGATTAGAAAATAGTTCAAGCAAATCAAAGGACAAAGGAAAATCAGGTAAATTACCCTTCCCACTTAAGCAACATAGTTCAGTAAATTCACAATTGAAAAGGCATGCCTGACAATGCGAACATGTTTTCATGGGTGGCAAACTGAATATAGCAACCCCTTGACTCTCATGGTAATATCTTGCATAATTTCTATAACCTGTTCTCCCTACTTTCCAAACCCTTATATCATCAGAGTTGGGGTTTGATATGTTGTTGTTGTTGTCAATTGAATGACTTTCACCGACATTAAATAATAGGCCAGGCATGCGTATTTCATTTTCTACCTAAACAAAATGTTGCATGTCCCCATCGTCCGAAGTAGGGTCTGGCATACGTGCGTTGGTTGTACTGCTTTCTCCAACACAAAAGAATTGACTGGGCATGTCTCTTGAGTCTGATGTTGGGTCTGGTATAGTCACATTGGTTGCGCTACTTTCATTGACACTAAAAAACCGATTTTCTAGATTTGCCCGATTGTCGAGTAAACGAAGTTCATCAATAGGTTGCACTGCATTATCAAATTGTGTTTTTCATTGGTTAGGTAAGTGATCATTTTTACATACTTAAAATAACATGATTATGTTCAAATTGCTTACGTTCACGTCTTTCACATCCAATCTTGACTTTATGGGCATTATTAGTGATGTCTGCCATAGCCCTTCTAACTTCCAAAGTGTTGGAAGTATTGTTAACAATCATATGCCCTTCTGAACATGATGTTTGAGGTTGACTTTCAGGAGTAGCTATAACATTTGATTGGTTTTTACTGGCATAGCCGAGTATTCTTTTGATACTTTGACGATCTTTTTGTTCTGGAGTGAGTGATTTTCTATGTTTTCTCTTTTTATCCCTCCATACCGACCTTCGATCTTGCATATATTGGTCTTCGTTTTCGTCCATTATAAAACTCTAAAACTACACATATCAAGTTGGTTATTATAACTTGTTTATATTAATTATTGTTACAATATTGATATTGTGACTTTCTTTATTGGGAATCAAATTTAAACGTTATTGTTTCTACCTGTTCCAAATTTTCTCCTTTCAATATCTTTTTTTCTAAATCAGTATCAAACTCATAAATTTTAAAAGCCGATGATGTATATTGGAAATGGATAATGAAATTTTGTCAAGACTTAATTTATTAAAATTATTATTTTAAGATTTTTTTTTTTTTGACAAGTGCTAAACAAACATTAAGGAAAGAAAGCAAAAGAATAGAAGTTATTTTAAGATTTGTTTTAGATTAAAATGAAGTTTTTTCTTTTCATTTTAGAAAGGCTTTAATTTAATTTAGAATAGATGGTAGATTTTCTTTTTATGATTTTTAACCGAAAAAATCCTATAAGACTTGTCAAATTGATTATGATGTTTTGTGTTGGTGAGATTTACTCGATTTAGCAAAGAACCGTGGGAATTATTCCACAATTGAGGGGCTGTGATATTTGATCCCTGGGCAACCTATGACTAATGGAAGGTTTATGATGATGCTCTAGTGTTGGAATTGACTGAGTTAGCACTAAAGGGTAGGTGCATTGAGGTTTATGTGAATCATGGGTATGAACTTCAAGAGATGCATACAAAAGTACAGAAGTTACTGAAGGAAATAGTGCCCTTGGTCCAAGTATGCATATAATATTAAGTCTAATAAATGCGGTTCAGTATTAATTAACAAGTTAATAATTCAGTGAGATCAAGTGAGCTGAATGCCTGACTAGAGGCCGCTTCAGTTCAAGTGGAATTAATTATATTAATCCACATCTTACTCTTGACTGAACCCGTAGGGTCACACAAATAGTACTTAAACGGATCAAGTATTTAATGGAATTAAATACTCCATCTATGGATATTCGGAATCGACGGATCTTGGTTTCAGTGGGAGCTGAGATCGTCACAAGCAAGAAATGAATACTCCGGAAACGATGATATTGCCGGAAACAGAAATATGGATCGTATCGGAAATATAAATATTATCCAAGTCGTAGATGTTGCCGGAAATGGAAACATGGTACGTATCGGAAAATATTATCGGAAATGGAAATATTGCCGGAATCGGAAATATTGCCGGAAACGGAAATATTGTCAGAATCGGAAATATTATCGGAATCGGAAAATAATTCCGGAAACGGAAATATTAAATATTTGTTCGAAACGGAAATTAATTCCGAAATCGGAAATATTAAACATTGTTCGTATCGGAAATTAATTCCGGAACCGGGAATTTAATCGGAAGCGCATCCTACGAGTTAGCATCGAACGAGGCTTGCTAGACGAAGGCCCAGCACGAAGCCAGGCCCACGCCCAGCAAGCCGAGCGCCCAACACGAAGGCCACAAGCCTCGCCAGGCCCAGCGCAAGGCCAGGCCTAGCAAGGCTGCTGGCGCGCGCGCTAAGCGTGCTCGTGGGCTGCGAGGCAGCGCTCATGCGTGTGGGCCGCAAGGCCTGCGCGGTGCATGCTTCCCTCGTGGTCGTGCGACGCTCGTGTTCGTAACGAATCCTAATCCTATCGGAATTCGTGCATTGATTAAATCGTAATCCTAAAAGATTAAATTTATTATTTAGAGTTCTAATAGGATTCTAATTAATAAATCCATATCCTAGTAGGATTATAATTCCTTTCCATAAACTCTATAAATAGGTGCCTAGGGTCACATATTTACATAGAGATTTGAAGTATTCAAAAGGTAAGATTTTGAAGCAAAAATCAGCCAAACACTTGCAACCCAAATAGCCGAAATTCCTAGTAACCTTAAGGGCGATTCTAGTTGGTCAAGCTTAAGGCGGATCCGGACGTGCTGTGGACTATCTACGGAGGGAGGACACTTGGAATCCTAAAGACTTGTTCTTGTTCGGTTCGGGCGCAGCTAGGGAGGGCACGCTACAAAGTGTATGCATCTAAATTATGCTATATGATTATGTGTAAATAATATGTTTCCTGGCATTATGGTTTTTCCGCATGATTTATGTTTATTCATATGTATCATATCTAACAGTGGTATCAGAGCCCCTTATTATTTTTATAATCTAAATTGCATGAACATGGTTAAATTTTACAAATTTGCAAAGAAAGGGGTGATTAATTTTCGTAATTAATTGCAAATTGCGTTTATTTATTTATATGTACGCAGTTTTTCGGCAGTTTCTTCGTTACTCATCCAAATCGAGTGATTTTTGTGTCAATTCCGCATGTAAAAGGCATTCTAAAATTTTGAAGCCTAACTATGACTTTTCGGAGGTTTTAGTTTTTCGAACGCAAAAGGTTGTAAATTTAAGATGTTAAATTAAGTATTTGCGATTCTTGTTGATAAATCTTGAGTTTTTGATTGACCTACTGTATATGTTTAACAATTATGAATGCCTAGGCTTGTTAATTATACAACCTAATTTGTAATTATGATTAATTTGTTGAAATTCGAATAATTTAGAATTGATTTGTTTTCATAATTAATTAATAATTTAATTAGGTACCAATGATTAAAATCCACCATAAAATTGTTAATTTATGTTAAATTTTTAACTTTTATGACCTAGATTTGAATCCATGTTTATCGAAAATTAATTGATTAATAAATTTTTGATTTTTAGCCCTAAAATTATGAAATTAATATGATTTATTAATTTGTCATTAACTTTGGAAATAAAAGTTTTAATTTTTATGCAATTCGCTCATAAAACTTGCACGCACAAAGCAATGGACGCTACATGTTACCCTTAAGGGGTGTTGTATAGTGCGGGTATGCGACGACGAGCAAGGGAGCTCGTCGCCCATGCGGTACGATGCAACGAGCAAGAGCCATGGCACACGAGCACAAGGCAGCACGCTGCCCTGTGTCGAGTGCTGTGCGCATATGGGCGAATGGGCAAGGGCGAAGGGCCAAGGCGCAAGCCATCGGGCAGACGCGTGTGGGCAGCAAGCGTGCTGCGCCACACCGCGCGCTGCCACGCCCAGCAAGCTAGCAGACGCGAGGCAAGCACGCGCGATGAGCGAGCGGGCGCGCGCAGCGTGGCTTTCACTGCTGCGTTGCGTGTGGCCTGCTTGCGTATTGATACACGAACACTCGACGGGGCTTGGGTGCAAGCCCAAGTGCTCGTCGTGTTACGATTGTCGCGTTTTAAATTTTAATTTGAGATTTTCAGTTCGAGTAATTTTAATTAATTTTAAAATTAATAATTTAAATTTTTTTCTCGGGATTTAATTTTGATTATATAATTATTATAAATTTTAATTTATACTAATTATTTTACTAAAATTAAACCTTGAATTAATTTAAATTCGTTATATTCAACTGAAATAAATTAAATAAGTGGATTCAATTATAAATTTATATGAGCTTTAAATTTTAATTAAATTTGTATGTTTTCGGTTAGACTAGAAATACATTTTTATGTTTAAAATTAGTAAAGCATATGAATTTATTGGTTTAAGTGGGAGCAATTTTAGTCATAAACTCTTGATTAGGTCTACAAATCCTTTAAGGTTAAACAACTTGATTAGAATTAATAAGGACTAAATAATTGGTAGATTATTGATGCCCTTAATTAATTGCTGCAAATATTTAAGTGATGCATACAATGTGTTTTAACTAACTAATTATGTGGGCCATTCATGATAATGAATGGATAAATGGTATATATTGTATATGTACTGTTTTGCAGGTTATGAAGTGACTAGTATGGCCCAAATAGGATAGAAAATATGGTCTGCGTACCATTAATTTGAATGTTATTGGTCTAAAGCACCAAATTTGTTTTTCAATTCAATTATGGTCTGCGTACCATTAATTTGAATGTAATTGGTCTAAAGCACCAAATTTGTTTTTCAATTCAATTATGGTCTGCGTACCATCAAATAGTTGTAATTAGTTTAATTATAGCTTATCCTACTTGGAGAAAATGGCGCATCCCACGGTGAAATTCAAGACGGAGTTTCCAATCCATTTTCAAGACGGACTTTGAAGTTGAAGCTTCAAGATGAAGTCGGGCAATACTAGATCACATTTATCTTATGCATGCTTTAAGTTATTTATTGCTATTAAATATGTCTTAAATATGCATGAGATCAAAGCTTGATTATGTTGCATGATTAAGGATTTTAGTTCACTTAAAATCTAACCAACATAGTAAGAGCCTTAAGTTCCAAACTTAAAAATTGAGTTAAAAGGTGCCATGCCAAAATAACACTTACTTGGATATCCTTTACATCGATCTTAGTAATAGTTTTCCGCCATAGCGAGGTGTTACTTATCGATACTAAAGGGGTAAGGTACACAAATAATTGTGAGTACATGTTAGTTTTGGTGAAACTCAACGATATAAGTAAGGAGTCCTTTTATGTCGTGGCAAAATTGATAGGTTTACCTAATAAGTTCTTAGACGTACCTATCAGCCAAGAGTAGTTTCTATACTATTATCAAAAGGCTTTTGCTTACCTAAAAGATTTTAGAATTGAGTCTAAATACATAATGTGCTTAATTCTTCAATGGTTTTTAGGATCTTTGAATCATTTTATTCACACCTGCCGGAACACATAACTTGAATAAAATGCTAATAACTTGTTTAAATTGCATGATTGCTTTAACTTTCAAGTTATTACTCATGATAAATGTTTAGACTTTGCATGCTTCAATGTATGTTTTAATTATTGTTTATAATTAAATATCTTGTACTGCAGTAAATCCTTTTAGAAAGGTAACAGTAAATTTCCTCAATTGGTAGTGAATCCAAGAACGATTCACGGAAATGAGAGAAAGTGAGAAATATAAAATGTACGTTTCTTTTAGCGACTTTTATGGTTGTTTTCGAATATCAAAAGTTGAATGGCAATCCAATTGGTGCTTGTAGATTCAAAATACAATGTTGTTTTGAGATCATAAAGCATTGAGTTTAAACGCTCAGCCTTACCAATGGCTAACAACCTAATATCTTTGTCCATTTAATTCTCGAATGAGTCTAGTCCCTAGACATTCGAACAGATCGATGCTTAGAGAACTTTAGAAGCTTCTGGTAAGATCATCTAGTTGAAACAGAATATTCAACATAAATAAGAACCTTGTTGGAGTGACATTGGACATGTCTAACAAAGTATAAAAGTCAACACCAGAGAATTCAATTCTTAAGTCTATAAGAAAGGGTACAAGAAATAGGAAAACAAGGAACAAGTGAAAGAAGTTTACAATTCCGTTTCTACCTAAAAGTTTCTAACCTAGCAATCAAACTTCCTTGGTATCATATACCGCTTGAGGTATCATACTTCGGTAATAACTCAAACAATGGAAGCTAGGATACACTAATGACCTATAAGTGGGAAATGAAGCATGGAAATGCTACATTAGTTGTAGGGTTATCTAGTTTGTTTTAAGTCCTTTCAAAGGCTGGAACTTATTGGCTATTTTGTTCCATAATCAGCATACCTAAATTTCTGTTTTCAAACACAGAAAGACCCACATTCAAGAAAAACAAAAACAATGTTTGTTTGTTTATTTGAATGAAATGGTCAATTACGGATTGAGTCAATATGCTTGATTAAAACAAACAACTCTTTAACAATAAGAACTTTACTAGGTTCAAATCAATCTCTTGATTTGAGTTCCACTAATCTTTGGCATTGTTTCTTAGACCATATCAACAAGTTAACATTCAAAAGCTCTATTTTAATGGACTTTTGAAAGTTGATTGATTTCTAGATCATTCAAGACAAGCTAGTCTTACTTGTTGAAAGTAACAAAAGATATGAACTATTGTTAGAACGCCTAGACAATAGAGTTCAAAGCTAAAGAAAGATTTTATGACTTTATTATTTCACATGATTTTGAGTGCATATTGGTTTATTTACTCAATGTGATATAAGTTTGAATCTGTTTGGCTAGTTCAAAGATTCAGAAGTATAAAATCCACTTGGCAAGAAATCATAAAGATCTAGGTTAGATCATGTTGATGACTTAAGACCAAGAATGATCATCAAAGATTGTGTGTTGAAATTTCACGATCTAGCTCCATAAGATATTGCATATCTAAGTTGGAATGATCGAAGTCAATTAGTACTTGATTCTACAAATGATGAATCATAAAGACTTTTCCTATAATTTCTAAAACAAAATGCTCAACTACCACCAAAGTAAACCAAATTCGTCAAAGCTATTGAAAAGTAATTTCAGAATATCTTTTCATAATTATATATCTAAAGAGTTGCTAAACTCAGTGGGAGCTTAGTGTTTGTTATTCAACAAACTAAGGCCCAAGTATAGATATATGTTTCATTGTGATTTATTCAAATGAGACACAAGGGTATTGTTTCTACCACAAACTAAGGCGGATCCGGACGTGCTGTGGACTATCTACGGAGGGACGACACTTGGAGTCCTAAAGATTTGTTCTTGTTCGGTTCGGGCGCAGCTAGGGAGGGCACGCTAGAAAGTGTATGCATCTAAATTATGCTATATGATTATGTGTAAATAATATGTTTCCTGGCATTATGGTTTTTCCGCATGATTTATGTTTATTCATATGTATCATAACCTAACAGTTACAGCCAAAAAGGGCCTCACATCCACCTCAACTAGATTCTGTTAGATGTAGTCTAAGGAAGTGTGTGCCAAGTGCTGCATCATCCCAACAGAACACCACAGAAAAAGCCAAAAAACACTATCCACCAACAAAGATGCTTCCCTCTGGTCCCACAGAAACTCAAAACCCTAGGTTCAACCATAAATCTGTCAGTGAGAAAAGCAACAATAAAGGGCAAGAACAACCCATCCAGCCACTTCATTCCTCTTCCATTCCTGATCTAAAACTAACCCAGAAAAATACTAGGATTAGGCTTTCTAAAACACAAACAATCCCATCTCCTATTGAATCTGAAGAGAACTTCCTAAATGATTATGAATGGGAAGACCTTAGACCTAATAGCCCTATGGACCTGAATGATTATTACTACAACAGTGATGGTGATGATGATACAGATCCTATCTATGACCCTTTTACTAACAAGGGTAAGGCAGTAACAGTTGATAAGGGTGGTGAGTGGTGAATATGATGGTGATGGTGATGGTGATGAGTTCAGTGAGGATGCAGGAGATTCTAACCCAGATGTAGATGAAGAAGAGCCTGAAGAACAACTTGAAGAAGCTGTTTATTAGTCAGACTGCAATGATGATGAGTACAGGAGTGCTAGAGAAAAAAGTGAAGGAGTGCAATTAGAGGTTAGTTAATTTAGCTCTGCAAGTACAGAGAGATATTAAAGAAAAAGGCACTGTTGTTGACCCTAATGATGTACCAGAAGTAGTAAAAGATGGTGATGGTTGTACTAGTGAGTATGAAGAGAGTGATGATGATATACACACTGCTCCTGATTCAGGTGATGAGGAGTTAGGTTTTAGGGATAGGAAGAAAAAGAGAGGTGTTTTAGTTGGTGCTGATACAAACTTAAACACATTTAAGTGGTATGTTGGAAAAAGATTTCCAAACAAAAAAGACTTCAAGGATGCAGTGGCTATGTATGGTGTGCTGCAGGGTACAAACATATACTTTATTGTGAGTGACAAAAACAAGCAGCATAGGCTAGGTGTAAAGTGTGTGAAAGGGTGTCCATTTTATGTGTATGCATCTTGGGATTCCATAAGAGAAATTCTTGTGGTTAGAAGAGTTATAGATGAGCATAGTTGTCATAGGAATATGAAGAAGAATAGGAAATTGAAGACAAAATGGGTAGCTCGGCAGTTCCTTGAAGTGTTCAAGGCGAGACTGCACTGGCCAGCCAAAGAAATAAGGGAGTCAGTAAGGAGGGATTTTAAGGTCTTGAGTAGTAGGAATCTTGCTTATAAAATCAAGTATGCCTCCCATAAGATGCTACATGGTTCAATGTATGAGCATTACAAGAAGGTTGGTGGTTACATTGAAGCTTTGAACTCGACAAGCCCGGGAACGGATATTGAATTGGTCACAGATCCAACCAAACATATTGTTCCACCTGTTTTCCAGAGGTTATTCACTTGTTTTGAAGGGCTGCAAAAGGGGTGGAAAAAGGGATGCAGAAAGGTGATCTGTATCGATGCTTGTTTTTTGAAAACTTTCCTAGGTGGTCAGTTGTTGGTTGTACTTGGTTGAGACGGGAACGATCAGATGTATCCTATTGCCCATGCAGTTGCTGAGGGTGAGAACAACGATTACTAAGAATGGTTCATGATCAAACTTCAAAAGTGTCTTGACCTAGATGATGGTGAAGGCATTGTACGTTGTGACTTCAGATGAACATGTTGTAAGTAATCGTGTTCAGTTTATGTTTTTATGTTCTGTTTTGACTAAATATAACTACTATTTTGAGAAAATATGTAATATGTATGTGTGTTTTGTGTGTGTGTGTTTGATGCATGACAAGATATAATCAATATTGTGGCTTCTGTTCTCCCCAAGGATGAACACCGACATTGTGGAGGCATATTTTTGCTCACTGGCACAAATCATTCAAAGGGGACCAAATGAAGCTGCTATTTTGCAAAATAGAAAAGGCATACAAGCTGGATGATTTCAATGATGTAATGGAGGAGATGAATGCCATTAATGAGGAAGATGTCACTGCATTCAAGTCTTACAACCCTAAGCTATTCTGTAGAGCTTACTTGGAAATCTCTATGAAGACTGATGCAATCACAAGAAATATGTCAGAAACATTTAATGGCTATATCATTAATGCTAGGACTAAGCATTTGATATACATGTTGGAGGACATCAGGATTTCCATGATGCAGAGGCTAGTTGTCAAGAGGCAAGCGATGCAGAAATCAAGTTCTACAATGTGCCAAAGAATTCAGGTGAAGCTTGATTAGGAGAAGACCAAAGCTGCCAAGTGTGATGTCATTCCATCAACTGACACACTGTTCAATGTCAACTACTATTTGGATCAGTTGGTAGTTGACTTGGAAGCAAAGACATGCAGTTGTAGAAAGTGGAACATGCTCAGTTATCCTTGCTGCCATGCTGTTGCGTGCATATACTTCCTCAACAAAGAAGCTGAAGATGAAGGAAATAATGCCCTTGGTCCAAGTATGCATTTAATGTCAAGTCTAATAAATGCGGTTCAGTATTAATTAACAAGTTAATAAATTCAGTGAGATCAAGTGAGCTGAATGCCTAGCTAGAGGCCGCTTCAGTTCAAGTGGAATTAATGATATTAATCCACAACTTACTCTTGACTGAACCCGTAGGGTCACACAAATAGTACGTAAACGGATCAAGTATTTAATGGCATTAAATACTCCATCTATGGATATTCGGAATCGACGGATCTTGGTTTCAGTGGGAGCTAAGATCGTCAAAGGCAAGTAAATGAATACTCCGAAAACGATGATATTGCCGGAAACGGAAATATGGATCGTATCGGAAATATAAATATTATCCAAGTCGTAGATGTTGCCGGAAACGGAAACATGGTACGTATTGGAAAATATTATCGGAAATGGAAATATTGTCGGAATCGGAAATATTGCCGGAAACGGAAATATTGTCAGAATCGGAAATATTATCGGAATCGAAAAATAATTCTGGAAACGGAAATATTAAATATTTGTTCGAAACGGAAATTAATTCCGGAATCGGAAATGTTAAATATTGTTCGTATCGGAAATGAAATCCGGAATCGGGAATTTAATCGGAAGCGTATCGTACGAATTAGCATCGGACGAGACTTGCTAGACGAAGGCCCAACACGAAGCCAGGCCCTCGCCCAGCAAGCCATACGCATTAAACCACACGCCAAAGCCTCGCCAGGCCCAGCAAGGCCAGGCCCAGCAAGGCGTGGCGCGCGCGCGCAGCAAGTGGGCTGCGAAGCAATGGGCTGGGCGTCGTGCAGTTCGTGTGGGCCGCGAGGCATGCGCGCGGGCTGTGCGGTGCTCGTGCTCGTGCTCGTGTGCATGCTATACGAATCCTAAAGCTATCGGAATTCGTGCTATGATTAAATCCTAATCCTAGAAGATAAAAATTAATTAAATAGAGTTCTAAAGGGATTCTAATTAATTAATTTAGTATTCTAATAGGATTCTAAATCCTTTTCCATGATTCTATAAATATGTGCCTAGGGTCACAAATTTATGCGCGAGTTTAATAAGTATTAAAACAATAAAAGCTAGGATTTTTAAGCAGAAAAATCAGCCATATTACTTGCCTATTTAGCCGAAAATAATAGTACCTTAAGGGCGACTCTAGTTGGTCAATCTTAAGGCGGATCCGGACGTGCTGTGGACTGTCTACGGAGCCTATTATTATTTGCATAATCTATAAATTTCTTAACATGGTTAAATTTTACAAATTTGCAAAGAATTAAAAAGGGGTGATTAATTTTCGTAATTGTTAATTAATTCCAAATTGCGTTTATTTAATTATATGTACGCAGTTTTTCGGCAGTTTCTTCGTTACTCATCCAAATCGAGTGATTTTTGTGTCAATTACACATGTAAAAGGCATTCTACAATTTTGACAAAAATTTTCTTTTTCGGCCGAACCCAGAATTCCCAAATTCGAAGCCTAACTATGACTTTTCGGAGGTTTAAGTTTTTTTCGAACGCAAAAGTTTGTAAATTTAAGATGTCAAATTGAATATTTGCGATTCTTGTTGATAAATCTTGAATTTTTTATTGACCTACTGTATATGTTTAACAATTATGAATGCCTAGACTTGTTAATTATACAACCTAATTTGTAACTATGATTAATTTGTTGAAATTCGAATAATTTAGATTTGATTTGATTTTCATAATTAATTAATGATTTAATTAGGTATCCATGATTAAAAACCACCATAAATATTGTTAATTTATGATAAATTTTAAATTTTTATGACCTAGATTTGAATCCATGTTAATCGGAAATTAATTGATTAATAAATTTTCGATTTTTCGCCCTAAAATTATGAAATTAATATGATTTATTAATTTGTCATTAATTTTGAATTAAAAATTTAAAATTTTTATGAAATACGCTCATAAATGTTGCACGCATAAAGAAATGGAAGCTACGTATTACCCTTAAGGGGTGTTGTATAGTACTGGCACGCGACGACGAGCAAGGGAGCTCGTCGCCCGTGCGGTACGAATGCAGCGAGCAACAAGCTAGGCGGCACACAAGGCTCGAAGCCTAGGCGTGCATGCTAGGCGATGGGCGAGGGCAATGGGCAACACATGCGACGAGCAAGATGCGTGTGGGCAGCAATGTGCTGCGCCACGACGCACCAGGCCCGCCAAGCGGTAGGCAGCCACGACACAGCACGAAGCTGCGCGCAGCGTAGCCAGCAAGGCTGCGTGTGTGCGTGGCAGAGGGGCAGTGTGCGGTGTGGCTGTGCAAGCCGTGTGCAACGGTGAATGGCACGGGGAATGGGGCCTCGTAGCTCGATGGGGCTTGGGCGCAAGCCCAAGTGCCTCGTCTTGCAACAATTGATACGTTTCGTTGTAATTTTAAATTTTCAGTTTGGAAATAATTTTAATTAACTTTAAAATATTGTTAAAATATTAATTTAAATTTAAATTATTTTCTCGGATTTTTATTTTGAATATTATAATCATTATAAATTTTAATTTATACTAATTATTTTACTAAAATTAAACCTTGAATTAATTTAAATTCGTTTTATTCAACTGAAAATAAATTAAATAAATGGATTCGATTATAATTTTATATGAGCTTTAAATTTTAATAAACTTGTATGATTCCGGTTAGACTAGAAATACATTTTTATGTTAAAATTAGTAAAGCATATAAAGTTATTGGTTTGAGTGGGAGCATTTTTAGTCATAAACTCTTGATTAGGTCTACAAATCCTTTAAAGTTAAAACAACTTGATTAGAATTAATAAGGACTGAATAATTGGTAGATTATTGGTGCCGTTGATTAATTGCTGCAAATATTTATGTGATGCATTACAATGTGTTTTACTAACCAGCTATGTGGGCCATTCATGATAATGAATGGGTGAATGGTATATATTGTATATGTACTGTTTTGCAGGTTAATGAAAGTGACTAGTATGGCCCAAATAGGATAGAAAATATGGTCTGCGTACCATTAATTTGAATGTAATTGTTCTAATGCACCAAAGTTTGTTTTTTTAATTCAAATATGGTTTGCGTACCATCAAATAGTTGTAATTAGTTTAATTATAGCTTATCCTATTTGAAGAAAATGGCGCCTCCCACGGTGAAATTCAAGACGGAGTTTCCAATCCATTTTCAAGACGGACTTTGAAGTTGAAGCTTCAAGATGAAATCGGGCCATACTAGATCACATTTATCTTATGCATGCTTTAGGTTATTTATTGCTTTTAAATATGTCTTAAATATGCATGAGATTGTGGCTTGATTATGTTGCATGATTAAGGATTTTAGCTCACTTAAAATCTAACCAACATAGTAAGAGCCTTAAGTTCCAAACTTAAAAATTGAGTTAAAAGGTGCCATGCCAAAATAACACTTACTTGGATAACCTTTACATCAATCTTAGTAATAGTTTTCCGCCATAGCGAGGTGTTACTTATTGATTCTAAAGGGGTAAGGTACACAAACAATTGTGAGTACATGTTAGTTTTGGTGAAACTCAACGATATAAGTAAGGAGTCCTTTTATGTCGTGGCAAATTCGATAGGTTTACCTAATAAGTTCTTAGACGTACCTATCAACCAAGAGTAGTTTCTAGACTATTAGCAAAAGGCTTTTGCTTACCTAAAAGATTTTAGAATTGAGTCAAAATTCATAATGTGCTTAATTCTTTAATGGTTTTTAGGGTCTTGGAATCCTTTTATTCACACCTGCCGGAACACATAACTTGAATAAAATGCTTAATGAACATTAAATTATGCATGCATGCTAGAATTTAAGTTTATTAAGAGAAACTGTGAATGATTATTTATTTGTTTATTCTTTTTCAATTGTAGTTTTTAACTATGGAAAACAACAATTCAGTCAACATTCGATCAATTCTCGAAAAGGAGAAGTTGAACGGGAAAAACTTCCTTGACTGGCAAAGGAACTTGCAAATAGTTCTTATGCAGGAAGAAGAGGAGTATGTCCTGGAAGAGGCGATGCCCGAAGCCGCGGGCGACGGGGTCACTCAGGCAGCCCTCAATCGTTGGATTGATGCCAACACGGATATGAAATGTCTAGTGCTTGCAACCATGGGTGCAGATTTGCAGAAAACGTTCATCAACTCATATGCTTTCACGATCATCAGTGAGTTAAAGAACATGTTCCAAGATCTGGCTCGAGTCGAAAGGTTCGAGACCCATAGGCAAATTCTTGAGACCAAGCTTAAGAAAGGCGAGCCCGTAAGTCTACATGTTCTCAAAATGATTGAACTCATTGAGAATATGAGTCGGATGGATCAGCAATTCTCTCAGGAAATGGCTGTAGACACCATCCTCCATTCTCTTCATAGCGGGTATGATCAGTTCAAGCTGAACTACAGTATGAATAGTCTGGACAAACGCTCACTGAGCTTCACGGTATGTTGAAGACCGCTGAAAAGATGCTCAAAAGTGATAAGCAAGATGTGCTTATGGTGCGTGGGGGCAAGTTCAAGAAATCTGGAAAGAAGAGGAATGCTAAGAAAGGTGGCAACAAGGCCAGCCCAACTAAGCAAACTGGCGCCAAATCTGAAAAGAGGAAGGTCAGTCAACCCACTTCTGAATCTGAATGCTTCTACTGCAAGAAGAAGGGGCATTGGAAGAGAGATTGCTTGAAGCTAAAGGAAGACCAGAAGAACGGAACAGTCGTTCCATCTTCAGGTATTTTTGTTATAGACTGTATACTTGCTAAAAATTCAACTTCTTGGGTATTAGATACAGGTTGTGGCTCACACTTATGTTCCAATCCACAGGGACTAAGAAGAAGTAGAAGGTTAAGCAAGGGTGAAGTCGACCTACGAGTGGGAAATGGAGCACGGATTGCTGCATTAGCTGTAGGAACTTATTATTTGTCGTTGCCCTCTAGGCTAGTTTTGGAACTGGAAGATTGTTTCCATGTTCCAAGTCTTACTAAAAACATCATTTCTGTTTCTTGCTTAGATGCTAAGGGATTTTCCTTTTTAATAAAAGACAATAGTTGTTCGTTTTATTTTAAAGAGATGTTTTATGGATCTGCTAGATTAGTCAATGGACTTTATTTATTAGATCACGAATAACAAGTTTATAACATAAATACCAAAAAGGCCAAAAACAATGATTCAGATCTCACCTATCTATGGCATTATCGATTAGGGCATATAAACATAAAGCGCATAGAAAGACTTCAAAAGGAAGGAATTCTAGAACCATTTGACTTAGAGGATTATGGTAAGTGCGAATCATGTTTACTTGGCAAAATGACAAAGCAACCTTTCTCTAAAGTTGGAGAAAGAGAAAATGAACTATTGGGTTTAATCCATACAGATGTATGTGGACCAATGAGTACAAATGCTAGAGTTGGTTTCAGCTACTTTATCACTTTCACTGATGACTTCAGTAGATATGGTTATGTCTACCTAATGAAGCATAAGTCTGAATCCTTTGACAAAGTCAAGGAATTTCAGAGTGAAGTAGAGAATCACTTAGGCAAGAAGATTAAGGCACTGCGATCTGATAGAGGCGATGAATATCTGAGCTATGAATTTGATGCCCATCTGAAAGAATGTGGAATTCTATCAGAATTGTTTCCTCCTGGAACACCACAATGGAACGGTGTGTAGGAACGGAGGAACAGAACCTTGCTAGACATGGTTAGATCAATTATGGGTTAGGCCGAACTTCCAATAGAATTTTGGGGACATGCACTAAATACAGCTGCACTCACTATAAATAGAGCTCCGTCTAAAGCTGTTGAAAAGACCCCATATGAGTTATGGTTTGGAAAGCCTCCAAAAGTATCTTTTCTTAAGATTTGGGGATGTGAAGTATACGTCAAATTATTAATTTCAGACAAACTTCATCAAAAACATGACAAATGTATCCTTGTGGGCTACCCAAAGGAAACAAAGGGGTATTACTTCTACAATACATCTGAGAACAAGGTGTTTGTTGCTCGAGATGGTATCTTTTTGGAAAAGGACCACATTTCCAAAATGACAAGTGGGAGAAAAATAGACCACGAAGAAATTCGAGTCGAACAACAAACTCTAGAGAATGCTCAAGATGACATTCAGGATGAAACTCAGAGATCTTTAGAAGTATCTGGTGAGAATCAAGGACCATCTAGAGATGTAACCCCGCGTAGATCGCAAAGATATAGATCTCAACCGGAAAGGTACTTAGGTATTTTGACGAAAGAGAGCTATGACGTTTTATTACTTGAAAGTGATGAACCTGCGACTTACAAACAAGCTATGACGAGCCCTTGCTCCAAGCAATGGCAAGAAGCCATGCAATCTGAATTAGACTCCATGTCAGAAAACCAAGTTTAGGATTTGGTCGATTTGCCAGGTGGCTACCAAGCCATAGGAAGCAAATGGGTTTAAACTGAAAAGAGACAAGGATGGGAAACTTGAAGTTTTCAACGCTAGATTTGTTGCAAAAGGTTACAGGCAAGTCCACGGTGTGGATTACGATGAAACCTTTTCACCAGTTGCAATGCTGAAGTCTATTCGGATAATGTTAGCAATCGCTGCATATTACGATACGAAATATGGTAGATGGATGTAAAAACCGCTTTCTTAAACGGCGTTTTAACAGAAACTGTGTTTATGACACAGCCTGAGGGTTTTGAGGATCCAAAGAATGCTAAAAAGATATGCAAGCTAAAGAAGTCAATCTACGGATTGAAGCAGGCATCCAGGAGCTGGAATATACGTTTTGATGAAGCAGTCAGTGACTTTGGTTTCATCAAGAACACAGACGAATCTTGTGTATACAAGAAGGTCAGTGGGAGCAAAATTGCTTTCCTAGTATTATATGTCGACGACATATTGCTTATCGGAAATGACATTCCTATGTTGAACTCTGTCAAGATTTGGCTTGGGAAATGTTTTTCGATGAAGGATCTAGGAGAAGCACAGTACATATTGGGCATCAAGATTTACAGAGATAGATCTAAAAAGATGATTGGACTTAGTCAGAGCACTTATATCAATAAGGTGCTTGAAAGGTTCAAGATGGCAGACTCCAAGCGAGGCTACCTACCCATGTCTCATGGAATGACTCTAAGCAAGACTCAGTGCCCAAAAACACTTGATGAGTGTAGACGAATGAGTGGGATTCCATACGCATCATTGATTGGTTCAATAATGTATGCTATGATATGTACATGCCCGGATATTGCGTATGCACTCAGTGTTATGAGCAGATACACATCATTGATTGGTTCAAAACTTCCTTGACTGGCAAAGGAACTTGCAAATAGTTCTTATGCAGGAAGAAAGGAGTATGTCCTGGAAGAGGCGATGCCCGAAGCCGCGGGCGACGGGGTCACTCAGGTAGCCCTCAATCGTTGGATTGATGCCAACAAGGATGTGAAATGTCTAGTGCTTGCAACCATGGGTGCAGATCTGCAGAAAACGTTCATCAACTCAAATTCTTTCACGATCATCAGTGAGTTAAAGAACATGTTTCAAGATCTGGCTCGAGTCGAAAGGTTCAAGACCCATAGGCAAATTCATGAGACCAAGCTTAAGAAAGGCGAGCCCGTAAGTCCACATGTTCTCAAAATGATTAGACTCATTGAGAATATGAGTCGGCTGGTTCAGCAGTTCTCTCAGGAAATGGCTGTAGACACCATCCTCCATTCTCTTCATAGCGGGTATGATCAGTTCAAGCTGAACTACAGTATGAACAGTCTGGACAAAACGCTCACTGAGCTTCACGGTGCTGAAGACCGCTGAAAAGACGCTCAAAAGTGATAAGCAACATGTGCTTATGGTGCGTGGGGGCAAGTTCAAGAAATCTGGAAAGAAGAGGAATGCTAAGAAAGGTGGCAACAAGGCCAGCCCAACTAAGCAAACTGGCGCCAAATCTGAACAAAGGAAGGTCAGTCAACCCACTTGTGAATCTGAATGCTTCTACTGCAAGAAGAAGGGGCATTGGAAGAGAGATTGCTTGAAGCTAAAGGAAGATCAGAAGAACGGAACAGTCGTTCCATCTTCAGGTATTTTCGTTATAGACTGTATACTTGCTAAAAATTCAACTTCTTGGGTATTAGACACAGGTTGTGGCTCACACTTATGTTCCAATCCACAGGGACTAAGAAGAAGTAGAAGGTTAAGCAAGGGTGAAGTCAACCTACGAGTGGGAAATGGAGCACGGATTGCTGCATTAGCAGTAGGAACTTATTATTTGTCGTTGCCCTCTGGGCTAGTTTTAGAACTGGAAGAGTGATTCCATGTTCCAAGTCTTACTAAAAACATCTTTTCTGTTTCTTGCTTAGATGCTAAGGGATTTTCCTTTTTAATAAAAGACTATAGTTGTTTGTTTTATTTTAAACAGATGTTTTATGGATCTGCTAGATTAGTCAATGGACTTTATTTATTAGATCACGACAAACAAGTTTATAAAATAAATACCAAAAAAGGCCAAAAAGGATGATTCAGATCTCACCTATCTGTGGCATTGTCGATTAGGCCATATTAACTTGAAACGCATGGAAATACTTCAAAAGGAAGGAATTCTAGAACCATTTAACTTAGAGGATTATGGTAAGTGCGAATCATGTTTACTTGGCAAAATGACAAAGCAACCTTTCTCTAAAGTTGGAGAAAGAGCAACTGAACTATTGGGTTTAATCCATACAGATGAATGTGGACCAATGAGTACAAATGCTAGAGGTGGTTTCAGCTACTTTATCACTTTCACTGATGACTTCAGTAGATATGGTTATGTCTACCTAATGAATTATAAGTCTGAATCCTTTGACAAATTCAAGGAATTTCAGAGTGAAGTAGAGAATCAATTAGGCAAGAAGATTAAGGCACTGCGGTCTGATAGGCGGTGAATATCTGAGCTATGAATTTGATGACCATCTGAAGGAATGTGGAATTCTATCAGAATTGACTCCTCCTGGAACACCACAATGGAACGGTGGGTCGAAACGGAGGAACAGAACCTTGCTAGACATGGTTAGATCAATGATGGGTCAGGCCGAACTTCCAATAGAATTTTGGGGACATGCACTAAATACAGCTGCACTCACTATAAATAGAGCTCCGTCTAGAGCTGTTGAAAAGACTCCATATGGGTTATGGTTTGGAAAGCCTCAAAATTTGTCTTTTCTTAATATTTGGGGATGTGAAGTATACGTCAAACGATTAATTTCAGACAAACTTCATTCAAAATCTGACAAATGTATCCTTGTGGGCTATCCAAAGGAAACAAAGGGGTATTACTTCTACAATACATCTAAGAACAAGGTGTTTGTTGCTCGAGATGGTATCTTTTTGGAAAAGGATCACATTTCCAAAATGACAAGTGGGAGAAAAATAGACCTCGAAGAAATTCGAGTCGAACAAAAAACTCTAGAGAATGCTCAAGATGACATTCAGGATGAAATTCAGAGATCTTTAGAAGTATCTGGTGAGAATCATGGACAATCTAGAGATGTAACCCCGCGTAGATCGCAAAGATATAGATCTCAACCGGAAAGGTACTTAGGTATTTTGACGAACGAGAGCTATAATGTTCTATTACTTGAAAGTGATGAACCTGCGACTTACAAACAAGCTATGACGAGCCCTAGCTCCAAGCAATGGCATGAAGCCATGCAATCCGAATTAGACTCCATGTCTGAAAACCAAGTATGGGATTTGGTCGATTTGCCAGATGGCTACCAAGCCATAGGAAGCAAATTAGTTTTCAAACGAAAAAAGGACAAGGATGGGAAACTTGAAGTTTTCAAAGCTAGATTGGTTGCAAAAGGTTACAGGCAAGTCGACGGAGTGGATTACGATGAAAGCTTTTCACCAGTTGCAATGCTAAAGTCTATTCGGATAATGTTAGCAATCGCTGCATATTACGATTATGAAATATGGCAGATGGATGTCAAAACTGCTTTCTTAAACGACGTTTTAACAGAAACTGTGTTTCTGACACAGCTTGAGGGTTTTGAGGATCCAAAGAATGCTAAAAAGGTATGCAAGCTAAAGAAATCAATCTACGGATTGAAGCAGGCATCCAGGAGCTTGAATATACGTTTTGATGAAGTAGTCAATGACTTTGGTTTCATCAAGAACGCAGACAAATCTTGTGTATACAAGAAGGTCAGTGGGAGCAAAATTGCTTTTCTAGTACTATATGTCGACGACATATTACTTATCGGAAATGACATTCCTATGTTGAACTCTGTCAAGATTTGGCTTGGGAAATGTTTTTCGATGAAGGATCTAGGAGAAGCACAGTACATTACTGGGCATCAAGATTTACAGAGATAGATCTAAAAGGATGATTGGACTTAGTCAAAGCACTTATATCAATAAGGTGCTTGATAGGTTCAAGATGGCAGACTCCAAGCGAGGCTACCTACCCATGTCTCATGGAATGACTCTAAGTAAGACTCAGTGCCCAAAAACACTTGATGAGCGTAGACGAATGAATGGGATTCCATATGCATCATTGATTGGTTCAATAATGTATGGTATGATATGTACACGCCCGGATGTTGCGTAGGCACTCAGTGCTACGAGCAGATACCAGTCAGACCCAGGAGAGGCACATTGGACTGCAGCCAAGAACATTCTGAAGTACCTGAAAAGGCACAAAGATGACTTCCTGGTCTATGGTGGAGATGATGAATTAATTGTTAAAGGCTATACGGACGCAAGTTTCCAAACCGACAAAGATGATTTCAGATCACAGTCTGGGTTTGTCTTCTGCCTCAACGGAGGTGCAGTAAGCTGGAAAAGTGCTAAGAAAAGCACCATTGCGGATTCTACAACTGAAGCAGAGTACATTGCTGCACATGAAGCAGCAAAGGAAGTTCATAGGTGAACTTGGTGTAGTCCCCTCCATTAAAGGACCAATAGCTCTGTATTGTGATAATAATGGAGCTATTGCACAGGCAAAGGAGCCTAGACACCACCAGAGAGTCAAGCATGTACTTCGTAGATTTCACCTTCTACGAGAGTTCGTTGAAAGAAAAGAAGTCGAGATAAGCAAGATTTGAACTGATGACAACATCTCAGATCCATTGACTAAACCTCTGCCGCAGGCGAAGCACAACTCGCACACTGCAGCTATGGGAATCAAGCATATTGGAGAATGGCTTTGATGTCCTTGTTTAATGTTTTAAAGTTTTAGAGTTTAATACTTTGTAAAACATTATTGGTTAATCATTCACAATAAATGAATTGAATTCATTTTTCCATTTAATTTGTGGTTTATTAAATGATGAGTCCCTTCAAATTGACGATATATTCAAGATAGACTGTCAGGACCAGTCCTGTGACTAAGAAATGTCTATCAAGTGAACTTGAATGTCAAAAGTTGAAAATGGTCCCTCGTCGGAGTTTTCTATAAAGATGGACGCATAGAAAACGTTAGACGACTAGAATGCAAGATGACTAGTAGTTCTGTTTCTTGAACTATGTGGACATGGCAATGTCTTTATCATTTGTATAGATACTTACTTTGGGAAGACTAGTATCGGACAGACCTATGAAACTTTACTGTAAGAGATGAAAATCTGTCATAAGTAAATTTCATTAAAATTATTAGACACTAAATCCTCAATACCTGAGTGATTTGAGATTACTTGTTTGAGAACTACTTACTTTGACGTTGACCAACCGTCGCACCGTAAAAGGAGGCTATAAAGGCAACGCTCAGGTAATCACCTATCAAACGAAGTCTAATCTCAAGATCGCAAAATTGGGATTGTCCTCACATAAATCGGGATGAAATGCTTAAAAGTTGTACAAGGCCACTCGGAGAGCTAGAAACTGTAAATTGCATGGCCGTGCTCAGATGAATCATAGGCTATGATTATCTGTTTATTTGATCAGTTGAACTCTGAAACCGAGAAACACCTCTGGACATAATAAGGATGACAATTCTTACCTTATGTTCAAGAGGAAGCATCAAGCGACAAAGGAATTAGGAAATGCACACTTGTCCTTAAGTGGGAGACTGAAGGAAATAATGCTTTTGGTCCAAGTATGCATTTAATGATAAGTCTAATAAATGCGGTTCAGTACTAATTAACAAGTTAATAATTCAGTGAGATCAAGTGATCTGAATGCCTAGCTAGAGGCCGCTTCAGTTCAAGTGGAATTAATGATATTAATCCACAGCTTACTCTTGACTGAACCCGTAGGGTCACACAAATAGTACGTAAACGGATCAAGTATTTAATGGCATTAAATACTCCATCTATGGATATTCAGAATCGACGGATCTTGGTTTCATTGGGAGCTGAGATCGTCAAAAGCAAGAAATGAATACTCCGGAAACGATGATATTGCCGGAAACGGAAATATGGATCGTATCGGAAATATAAATATTATCCAAGTCGTAGATGTTGCATGAAAACGGAAATATGGTACGTATCGGAAAATATTATTGGAAATGGAAATATTGCCGGAATCGAAAATATTGCCGGAAACGGAAATATTGTCAGAATCAGAAATATTATCGAAATCAGAAAATAATTCCGGAAATGGAAATATTAAATATTTGTTCGAAACGGAAATTAATTCCGGAATCGGAAATATTAAATATTGTTCGTATCGGAAATGAATTCCGGAATCGGGAATTTAATCGGAAGCGTATCGTACGAATTAGCATCGGACGAGGCTCGCTAGACGAAGGCCCAGCACGAAGCCAGGCCCGTCGCCCAGCATGCCAAGCGCAACAAACCACACGCCAAGCCTCGACCAGGCCCAGCGCAAGGCCAGGCCTAGCCAAGGCCTGTGGCGCGCGCGGAGCAGTCGTGGGCTGCGACAATGGGCTGCGAGCAAGTGCAGCTTGCGTGGGCCGTGAGGCTTATGCCCGTGTACGGTTGTGTGCAATACAAATCCTAAAGCTATTAGAATTTGTCATATGATTTAAATCCTAATCCTAATAGATAAAGTTTTATAATAGAGTCCTAGCAGGATTCTAATCAAACTAAATTAGTATTCTAATAAGATTATAAGTCCTTTTCCATAACTCTATAAATAGGGGCCTAGGGTCACAAATTTATACACAACATTGAAGTATTCAAAGGTAAGATTTTGGAACAAAAATCAGCCAAACACTTGCAACCTATTTAGCCGAAAATCCTAGGAACCTTAAGGGAGATTTGTTAGGTTATGATACATATGACATTACATAGATCATGCGGAAACAACCATTAACCCAGGACAACATATTATTTACACATAATCATATAGCATAATTTAGATGCATACTCTTTGTTGCGTGCCCTCCCTAGCTGCGCCCGAACCGAACAAGAACAAGTCTTTAGGACTCCAAGTGTCGTCCCTCCGTAGATAGTCCACAGCACGTCCGGATCCGCCTTAAGATTGACCAACTAGAATCGCCCTTAAGGTACTAGAAAATTTCGGCACTTTTATGAGCAAGATGTGTGTTTTAATTTTCTCTCAAAAAACTTACTTTTGAATACTTTGAAACTTGTTATAAATTGTGAGCCCTAGCCTCATATTTATAGGGGTATGGAAAGGGAATCGAAATCCTATTCAGATACAAATTAATTAAACCTAGAATCCTACAAGAACTCTAATTTAACTAATTTATAAAATAGAATTAGGAATTTAATCATTAACCGAACTCTGCATGTTTTAGGAAACGTGCACGAACACAAACACTTGCACACACACGCACGGCAGCCACGATGGGCCCCCATGCTGTGCGCGCTGCGCAGCCTGCTGGGCCTGGCCTTGCGCTGGGCCTGGCGTGGCTGTTTGTGCGGCGCGCTTGGCTTGCTGGGCGATGGCCTGGCTTCGTGCTGGGCCTCGTCCGGCAGGCCTCGTCCGATGCTTATTCGTACGATGCGCTTCCGATTAAATTTTCCGATTCCGGAATTCATTTCCGATACGAACAATATTTAATATTTCCGATTCCGGAATTAATTTCCGTTTCGAACAAATATTTAATATTTCCGTTTCCGGAATTATTTTCCGATTCCGGTAATATTTCCGATTCTGACAATATTTCCGTTTCCGGCAATATTTCCGATTCTGGCAATATTTCCATTTCCGATAATATTTTCCGATACGTACCATGTTTCCGTTTCCGGCAACATCTACGACTTGGATAATATTTATATTTCCGATACGATCCATATTTCCGTTTCCGGCAATATCATCGTTTCCGGAGTATTCATTTCTTGCTTGTGACGATCTTAGCTCCCACTGAAACCAAGATCCGTCGGTTCCGAATATTCATAGATGGAGTATTTAATGCCATTAAATACTTTGATCCGTTTACGTACTATTTGTGTGACCCTACGGTTCCAGTCAAGAGTAAGCTGTGGATTAATATCATTAATTCCACTTGAACTGAAGCGGCCTCTAGCTAGGCATTCAGCTCACTTGATCTCACTGAATTATTAACTTGTTAATTAATACTGAACCGCATTTATTAGACTTAACATAGAATGCATACTTGGACCAAGGGCATTATTTCCTTCAGTCTCCCACTTGTCCTTAGGGACAAGTGTGCATTTCCTAATTCCTTTGTCGCTCGATGCTTGCTCTTGAACATAAGGTAAGAGTTGTCATCCTTATTATGTCCAGAGGTGTTCCTCGGTTTCAGAGTTCAACTGATCAAATAAACAGATAATCATAGCCTATGATTCATCCGAGCACGGCCATGCATTTCACAGTTTCTAGCTCTCCGAGTGGCCTTGTACAACTTTTAAGCATCTCATCCCGATTTATGGGAGGACAATCCCAATCTTGCGATCTTGAGATTAGACTTCGTTTGATAGGTGATTACCTGAGCGTTGCCTTTATAGCCTCCTTTTACGGTGCGACGGTTGGTCAACGTCAAAGCAACCAGTTCTCAAACAAGTAATCTCAAATCACTCAGGTATTGAGGATTTAGTGTCTAATAATTTAATGAAATTTACTCATGACAGATTTTCATCTCTTACAGTAAAGTTTCATAGGTCTTGTCCGATACTAGTCTTCCCAAAGTAAGTATCTATGCAAATGATTATGACATTGCCATGTCCACATAGTTCAAGAAACAGAACTACTAGTCATCTTGCATTCTAATCGTCTAACGTTTTCTATGCGTCCAATTTTATTGAAAACTCCGATTAGGGACCATTTTCAACCTTTGACATTCAAGTTCACTTGATAGACATTTCTTAGTCACAGGACTGGTCCTGACAGTCTATCTTGAATATATCGTCAAATTGAAGGGACTCATCATTTAATAAACCACAAATTAAATGGAAAAATGAATTCATTTCATTTATTGTGAATGATTAACCAATAATTTTTTACAAAGATTTAAACTCTAAAACTTTAAAACATTAAACAGAGACATCAAAGCCATTCTCCAATATGCTTGATTCCCATAGCTGCAGTGTGCGAGTTGTGCTTCGCCTGCGGCAGAGGTTTAGTTAATGGATCTGATATGTTGTCATCAGTTCCAATTTTGCTTATCTCGACTTCTTTTCTTTCAACGAACTCTCGTAGAAGGTGAAATCTACGAAGTACATGCTTGACTCTCTGGTGGTGTCTAGGCTCTTTTGCCTGTGCAATAGCTCCGTTATTATCACAATACAGGGCTATTGGTCCTTTAATGGAGGGGACTACACCAAGTTCTCCTATGAACTTCCTTAGCCATATAGCTTCCTTTGCTGCTTCATGTGCAGCAATGTACTCCGCTTCAGTTGTAGAATCCGCAATGGTGCTTTGCTTAACACTTTTCCAGCTTACTGCTCCTCCGTTGAGGCAGAAGAAAAACCCAGACTGTGATCTAAAATCATCTTTGTCGGTTTGGAAACTTGCGTCCGTATAGCCTTTAACAATTAATTCATCATCTCCACCATAGACCAGGAAGTCATCTTTGTGCCATTTCAGGTACTTCAGAATATTCTTGGCAGCAGTCCAATGCGCCTCTCCTGGGTCTGACTGGTATCTGCTCGTAGCACTGAGTGCGTACGCAACATCCGGGCGTGTACATATCATAGCATATATTATTGAACCAATCAATGATGCATATGGAATCCCATTCATTCGTCTACGCTCATCAAGTGTTTTTGGGCACTGAGTCTTGCTTAGAGTCATTCCATGAGACATGGGTAGGTAGCCTCGCTTGGAGTCCTCCATCTTGAACCTATCAAGCACCTTATTGATATAAGTGCTTTGACTAAGTCCAATCATCTTTTTAGATCTATCTCTGTAAATCTTGATGCCCAATATGTACTGTGCTTCTCCTAGATCCTTCATCGAAAAACATTTCCCAAGCCAAATCTTGACAGAGTTCAACATAGGAATGTCATTTCCGATAAGCAATATGTCGTCGACATATAATACTAGGAAAGCAATTTTGCTCCCACTGACCTTCTTGTATACACAAGATTCTTCCGCGTTCTTGATGAAACCAAAGTCACTGACTGCTTCATCAAAACGTATATTCCAGCTCCTGGATGCCTGCTTCAATCCGTAGATTGACTTCTTTAGCTTGCGTACCTTTTTAGCATTCTTTGGATCCTCAAAACCTTCAGGCTGTGTCATAAACACAGTTTCTGTTAAAACGCCGTTTAAGAAAGCAGTTTTGACATCCATCTGCCATATTTCGTAATCGTAATATGCAGCGATTGCTAACATTATTCGAATAGACTTTAGCATTGCAACTGGTGAAAAGGTTTCATCGTAATCCACACCGTGGACTTGCCTGTAACCTTTTGCGACCAATCTAGCTTTGAAAACTTCAAGTTTCCCATCCTTGTCCTTTTTCAGTTTGAAAACCCATTTGCTTCCAATGGCTTGGTAGCCATCTGGCAAATCGACCAAATCCCATACTTGGTTTTCAGACATGGAGTCTAATTCAGATTGCATGGCTTCTTGCCATTGCTTGGAGCTAGGGCTCGTCATAGCTTGTTTGTAAGTCGCAGGTTCATCACTTTCAAGTAATAGAACGTCATAGCTCTCGTTCGTCAAAATACCTAAGTACCTTTCCGGTTGAGATCTATATCTTTGCGATCTACGCGGGGTAACATTTCTAGATTGACCATGATTCTCACCAGATTCTTCTAAAGATCTCTGAGTTTCATCCTGAATGTCATCTTGAGCATTCTCTAGAGTTTGTTGTTCGACTCGAATTTCTTCGAGGTCTACTTTTCTCCCACTTGTCATTTTGGAAATGTGATCCTTCTCCAAAAAGACACCATCTCGAGCAACAAACACTTTGTTCTCAGATGTATTGTAGAAGTAATACCCCTTTGTTTCCTTTGGATAGCCCACAAGGATACATTTGTCAGATTTTGGATGAAGTTTGTCTGAAATTAATCGTTTGACGTATACTTCACATCCCCAAATCTTAAGAAAAGACACATTTGGAGGCTTTCCAAACCATAATTCGTATGGAGTCTTTTCGACAGCTTTAGACGGAGCTCTATTTATAGTGAGTGCAGCTGTATTTAGTGCATGTCCCCAAAATTCTAATGGAAGTTCGGCCTGACCCATCATTGACCTGACCATGTCTAGCAAGGTTCTGTTCCTCCGTTCTGACACACCGTTCCATTGTGGTGTTCCAGGAGGAGTCAACTCTGATAGAATTCCACATTCTTTCAGATGGTCATCAAATTCATAGCTCAGATATTCACCGCCTCTATCAGACCGCAGTGCCTTAATCTTCTTGCCTAATTGATTCTCTACTTCACTCTGAAATTCCTTGAATTTGTCAAAGGATTCAGACTTATGCTTCATTAGGTAGACATAACCATACCTACTGAAGTCATCAGTGAAAGTGATAAAGTAGCTGAAACCACCTCTAGCATTTGTACTCATTGGTCCACATACATCTGTATGGATTAAACCCAATAGTTCATTTGCTCTTTCTCCAACTTTAGAGAAAGGTTGCTTTGTCATTTTGCCAAGTAAACATGATTCGCATTTACCATAATCCTCTAAGTCAAATGGTTCTAGAATTCCTTTCTTTTGAAGTCTTTCTAAGCGTTTCAAGTTTATATGGCTAATCGACAATGCCACAGATAGGTGAGATCTGAATCATTCTTTTTGGCCTTTTTGGTATTTATGTTATATACTTGTTTGTCGTGATCTAATAAATAAAGTCCATTGACTAATCTAGCAGATCCATAAAACATCTCTTTAAAATAAAACGAACAACTATTGTCTTTTATTAAAAAGGAAAATCCCTTAGCATCTAAGCAAGAAACTGAAATGATGTTTTTAGTAAGACTTGGAACATGGAAACATTCTTCCAGTTCCAAAACTAGCCCGGAGGGCAACGACAAATAGTAAGTTCCTACGGCTAATGCAGCAATCCGTGCTCCATTTCCCACTCGTAGGTCGACTTCACCCTTGCTTAACTTTCTACTTCTTCTTAGTCCCTGTGGATTGGAACATAAGTGTGAGCCACAACCTGTATCTAATACCCAAGAAGTTGAATTAGCAAGTATACAGTCTATAACGAAAATACCTGAAGATGGAACGACTGTTCCGTTCTTCTGATCTTCCTTTAGCTTTGGACATTCTCTTTTGTAATGGCCTATTCCATCACAATAAAGACAGCTTGATGTGGACTTGTCCTGCTTTGATTTAGCATTGCCCTTGGACTTTCCACCTTTCTTGAACGGTCTCCTTCTAGCCTTGAGTAAATCTTTGGCTTCACAGTCCAGTATTATTTCAGCCTTTCTGACAAGGTGAACAAATTCTGCAATTGTTTCTTCTCTTGGTTCACTTAGGTATAGTTGCTTGAAGCGACCAAACCCACTGTGTAGTGAATTGAGCAAGATAGAGACTGCCATCCTTTCGCTTATTGGTGTTCCTAGTAGACTTAGGCGATCAAAGTATGAACGCATAAGATCCACATGGAACCTCAGTGGGACGCCTACCCTCTGTTTAGTGCGAAGGAGCTGAACATGTGTTTCTTGGACTTCCATCCTATAACACCTGTTGGGAGAACTAACCTTTAGACCAGACATTGATTCAATCAACTCATGGACGTTCAGGTCCCTGTCCTCCGTGCTTCCACGACAGATATCCCTCAGATTCTTGATGAGCGTAAAAGGTTCATAGGCTACAAACCTTTTAGCCCAATCATCAGGGATATTGTTCAGCATGAGACTCATAACCTTTTTGAGATCCGCATCCCAGGCGTAAAATCTCTCAGGGGTCATGTCTCTGGCATAGTAGCTTGGCATGGGATGAGACAGTACATACTCAAGTCGATTGAGTTTGACTATTTCAACTAGCTTAGCTTCCCATTCAAGAAAATTTGCCAGGTTCAGCTTGACCATAAGCTCAGAACCCATGATGATGTTTTGATTGTTGTTTGCCATATTAAAACTACAATTGAAAAGAATAAACAAATAAATAACCATTCACAGTTTCTCTTAATAAACTTAAATTCTAGCATACATGCATAATTCAATGTTTATTAAGCATTTTATTCAAATTATGTGTTCCGGCAGGTGTGAATAAAATGATTCCAAGATCCTAAAATCATTGAAGAACTAAGCACAGTTTGTCGACTTAATCCTAGAACATCTTAGGTAAGCAAAAGCCTTTTGCTAATAGTCTAGAAACTATTCTTGGTTGATAGGTACGTCTAAGAACTTATTAGGTAAACCTATCGAATTTGCCACGACATAAAAGGACTCCTTACTTATATCGTTGAGTTTCACCAAAACTAACATGTACTCACAATTATTTGTGTACCTTGCCCCTTTAGGACCAATAAGTAACACCTCGCTGAGCGAAAACTATTACTAGATTGATGTAAAGGATATCCAAGCAAGTGTATATTTTGGCATGGCACCTTTTAACTCAATTTTTAAGTTTGGAACTTAAGGCTCTTACTATGTTGGTTAGATTTTAAGTGAACTAAAATCCTTAATCATGCAACATAATCAAGCTTTTGATCTCATGCATTTTAAGACATATTTAAAAGCAATAAATAACTTAAAACATGCATAAGATATTTGTGATCTAGTATGGCCCGACTTCATCTTGAAGCTTTAACTTCAAAGTCCGTCTTGAAAATCTCCGTGGGAGGCACCATTTTCTTCAAATAGGATAAGCTATAACTAATTACAACTATTTGATGGTACGCAGACCATATTTGAATTGAAAAATAACTTTGGTACTTTAGACCAATTACATTCAAATTAATGGTACGCAGACCATATTTTCTATCCTATTTGGGCCATACTAGTCACTTCATAACCTGCAAAACAGTACATATACAATATATATACCATTCACCCATTCATTATCATGAATGGCCCACATAGCTGGTTAGTAAAACACATTATGCATCATGTAAACATTTGCAGCAATTAATCAAGGGTACCAATAATCTACCAATTATTCAGTCCTTATTAATTCTAATCAAGTTGTTTTAACCTTAAGGATTTGTAGACCTAATCAAGAGTTTATGACTAAAAAGCGCTCCCACTTAAACCAATAAATTTATATGCTTTACTAATTTTAAACATAAAAATGTATTTCTAGTCCAACCGGAAACATACAAATTTAATTAAAATTTAAAGCTCATATCAATTTATAATTGAATCCAAAAGTTTAATTTAATTTCAGTCGTATTTAAATTAATTCATGATTTTAATTTTAGTAAAATAATTAGAATAAATAAAATTTATTATAATTACAATATTCAAAATTAAAATCCAAGAAAATAATTTAAATTATTAATTTTAAAATTAATTAAAATTACGTGAACTGAAATTTTCAAATTAAACATTCAAAACGATCTTTAATCGTAACGCAAACACCCTACGCGTTGCACGCCCATGGGCCGCACGCACACAGCCATTGCTGGCCATGTGCGCGCAGCCCATGCGCTCGTCGCATAGCTGCTGCATCCCCATCG
This sequence comes from Spinacia oleracea, assembly GCF_020520425.1. NCBI lineage: Eukaryota > Viridiplantae > Streptophyta > Magnoliopsida > Caryophyllales > Amaranthaceae > Spinacia > Spinacia oleracea. The sequence goes on from NC_079487.1 coordinate 30,986,802, forward strand.
CAAGCCTCCGCACGCATTGGTGCTCGCTGCGTGCGCCAGCGCTCATCGCACGCGAGCTATCGCTCGCAGTGCGCGCGCGACATCGCTCGCTGGGCGCGCGACATCGCTCGCTGGGCGGGCGACATCGCTCGCTGGGCGGGCGACATCGCTCGCTGTGCGCGCGAGCAATGCTGGCTGTGCGCGCGAGTCCTCGCTCGTTGTGCGCGCGAGCAATGCTAGGCGCAGCGCTCGTGGCACGCGAGCTTGCGCTCGCTGCGCGCGAGGCTGCGCGCTCTTGTGCGAGGCAGCGCGCGTTGTGGCGCAGCTCGCTTGCTGCCCACACGCGACTGCCTTGGCTCGCCCTTCGCCCATGCCCATTCGTCCATTGCTCGTGGCACACGACACAAGGCAGGGCTGCTGCCTTGTGCTCCTGCACTACGCCCTTGCTCATTGCATTCGTGCCGCACGGGCGACGAGCTCCCTTGCTCGTCGTCGCATGCCCGCATTATACAACACCCCTTAAGGGTAACACGAAGCGTCCATTGCTTCGTGCGTGCAAGTTTTATGAACGAATCGCATAAAAATTTAAAATTTATATTTAAAATTAATGACAAATTAATAAATAATATTAATTTCATAATTTTAGGGCGAAAAAATCGAAAATTTATTATCCAATTGATTTCCGATTGTTATGGATTCAAGTCTAGGTCATAAAAAATTTAAAATTTATCATAAATTTACAATTTTTATGGTGGTTTTTAATCATAGGTTTCTAATTAAATTACAATTAATAATGAAAATCAAATTAATTCTAAATTATTCTAATTTTCAACAAATTAATCATAATTACAAATTAGATTGCATTCAAACTTGTTAAACATATGCAGTAGGTCAATCAAAAATTCAAGATTTATCAACAAGAATCGCAAATATTTAATTTAACATCTTAAATTTACGAAATTTTGCATTCGAAAAACTAAAACCTTCGAAAAGTCATAGTTAGGCTTCGAATTTGAGAATTCTGGGTTCGGCAGAAAAAAAAACTATTTTTGTCAAAATTTTAGAATGCCTTTTACATGCGGAATTGACACAAAAATCACTCAATTCGGATGAGTAACGAAGAAACTGCCGAAAAACTGCGTACGTATAATTAAATAAACGCAATTTGCAATTAATTAACAATTACGAAAATTAATCACCCCTTTTAATTCTTGCAAATTTGTAATATTTAACCATGTTCATGCAATTTAGATTATGAAAATAATAAGGGGCTCGTGATACCACTGTTAGGTTATGATACATATGACATTACATAGATCATGCGGAAACAACCATTAACCCAGAACAACATATTATTTACACATAATCATATAGCATAATTTAGATGCATACTCTTTGTTGCGTGCCCTCCCTAGCTGCGCCCGAACCGAACAAGAACAAGTCTTTAGAACTCCAAGTGTCGTCCCTCCGTAGATAGTCCACAGCACGTCCGGATCCGCCTTAAGATTGACCAACTAGAATCGCCCTTAAGGTACTAGAAAATTTCGGCACTTTTATGAGCAAGATGTGTGTTTTAATTTTCTCTCAAAAAACTCACTTTTGAATACTTTGAAACTTGTTATAAATTGTGAGCCCTAGCCTCATATTTATAGGGGTATGGAAAGGGAATCGAAATCCTATTCAGATACAAATTAATTAAACCTAGAATCCTACAAGAACTCTAATTTAAATAATTTATCAAATAGAATTAGGAATTTAATCATTAACCGAACTCTGCATGTTTTAGGAAACGTGCACGAACACAAACACTTGCACACACACGCACGGCAGCCACGATTGGCCCCCATGCGTGCGCGCGAGCAGCAGCCCACGCAGCGCCCGCGCGCGCTGCGCGCTGCGCGTGCTGTGCGCGCTGTGCGCGCTGCGCAGCCTGCTGGGCCTGGCCTTGCGCTGGGCCTGGCGTGGCTGTTTGTGCGGCGCGCTTGGCTTGCTGGGCGATGGCCTGGCTTCGTGCTGGGCCTCGTCCGGCAGGCCTCGTCCGATGCTTATTCGTACGATGCGCTTCCGATTAAATTTTCCGATTCCGGAATTCATTTCTGATACGAACAATATTTAATATTTCCGATTCCGGAATTAATTTCCGTTTCGAACAAATATTTAATATTTCCGTTTCCGGAATTATTTTCCGATTCCGGTAATATTTCCGATTCTGACAATATTTCCGTTTCCGGCAATATTTCCGATTCTGGCAATATTTCCATTTCCGATAATATTTTCCGATACGTACCATGTTTCCGTTTCCGGCAACATCTACGACTTGGATAATATTTATATTTCCGATACGATCCATATTTCCGTTTCCGGCAATATCATCGTTTCCGGAGTATTCATTTCTTGCCTGTGACGATCTTAGCTCCCACTGAAACCAAGATCCGTCGGTTCCGAATATTCATAGATGGAGTATTTAATGCCATTAAATACTTTGATCCGTTTACGTACTATTTGTGTGACCCTACGGGTTCAGTCAAGAGTAAGCTGTGGATTAATATCATTAATTCCACTTGAACTGAAGCGGCCTCTAGCTAGGCATTCAGCTCACTTGATCTCACTGAATTATTAACTTGTTAATTAATACTGAACCGCATTTATTAGACTTAACATAGAATGCATACTTGGACCAAGGGCATTATTTCCTTCAAGATTCTAGTTGGTAAAGCTTAAGGCGGATCCGGACGCGCTGTGGACTATCTCCGGAGGGACGACACTTGGAGTCCTAAAGACTTCTTCTTGTTCGGTTCGGGCGCAGCTAGGGAGGGCACGCTACAAAGTGTATGCACCTAAATTATGCTAAATGATTATGTGTAAATAATATGTTTCCTGGCATTAATGTTTTTCCGCATGATTTATGTTTTGTCATAAGTATCATAACCTAACAGAAAGGTATTGGCCGAGGGTAGTGTTGTGGGGTTTTTCCGGTGAGATACCTTGGAGGTTTTCCGGTAACTTTTAAGGATTTCACAAGATTGTATTTTTATAGAGAGAGAAAGTAGAGAGAAGGCAGAGCAGCAATTGCTCTTGAATGTATTGATTGTGACCCCTTTTTCTAGGGAAGTGGGACTATTTATAGTACTAGCTTTTTGTGGGAATGACCTAATATTCCCTTTACATGATTGGCTAGGGTATGGGAGGAGGACATGTGTCCTTTCTCCTTACAATTCCCTGGCCCTTTTGGCAATAGTGGGCTTTTTGGGCCTATTGTGCTAATTCATACCACTTGGAATACCTACTACCTAGGCCCCTTTTCAGGTATAGGTACATTACATACATTTATACATTCTTAAATACAAATACATATACATTGTAAATACGTAGATTGATACCCATGCTGTGGTCTAGTCTTCGTATGGTTTCTGCTTAGGGGGTGTAATACGTGCCATGTGTCGCATCCTCATTGGTACGCGAAGGCATGGTAATTTTGCCCACAACATTTGCCCCTCAAGAAGGGCATTTCTGGAAACACTTTCCGGGTATCGCTTCTTGACCTTTGATTTGCATCTTCGTCTTTGGGACAGGCGTTGAGGGGGTGACACGTGTCACCTTTCTCCATTTTGCCCCTCCCTATATATAGAGGGGGGTGAATTTCATTTATTACATTTCGTTTTCACAGAGCTATTCACAGGCGATTTCCGGCGAACTCCCACCACCAGCAGGCGATTTCCGGCCACCGCGAGACCCAACCTGTTCTTCACCAAACTCAACCTGTTCTTCACCAAGTACTTCACAGATCCTTCAAGGTTAGTTTTCGCCTTTCTTCCTTGTTTTTGTTATCCCCTCGTCATTTTTTCCCTTTGTTAGCGGCCGGCCTCCTAGTACTAGGTAAGGGTTTGAAGGTTTTAATTGGGATTTTTCCGCCGTTCGTCTTTTGTCGGGGCGGACGTCCAATCGCGTCTTTTTCTTCTTTGTTGGTCACTCCTAAGCCGTGCTTCGTTCACTATGCAGAAGGCATGGCTAGAACCAAGCAAACGGCAGATCCTACGCGCCTGCGCTTGCGGGAGGAAACATTCACACCCCTAGGGAGAGATATTCTTCCACCGCCCCGGCAGCCGACGAAGAATATGCCGAGCTCTTTCAAGAGATCGATGAATATGTCAGGGTGGAGGAGCAAACGGCAAGCTCGTCAGGGGGTACAGCGAGCCAGGCAGTGGGGGAGTCGAGCGTCGCTCCATCGCCATCGGCCGACGAGGAGCAAGAGGCTGCTCCCCAGCCTATTAGGCCCAGAGGACGGGAGGAGGCCCAACTACTTCCGTCGGAGATTCACCCAGACATGGGCTGGATGCGGTGGCTAGACAGGCATGGGGCCCAGATGAGGGACGACCTCTGCGTGGGGGAGGGGTACCAGATGCGTGTGCCGGCCGGTCTGGACTCGACCGTCAGCCTGCTTGCCGAGGGAGAATTCCCAGTGTATGCCGCATCCATCAAGCTCGGCATGAGATTCCCTCCACACCCCTTCGTTGTGGAAGTGTTAGATGGTTTTAACATTGGGGTGGCCCAGCTGACCCCCAACTCGTGGGCTGATATCTTTGGCTATATTGCCAAATGTGCGCTGAACGACGTGGAACCGTCTTTCAACGCTTTTTTGCATCTGGTCTCCCTCTCTCGTTCCCCCAGTGCCGCCAAAGGGTGGTTCAATCTGAGCAGCCGTGGTACATACCAGACAGTGGTCGGCAAGCTCAGCAAATGGCATATGTGGAGGAAAAGATGGGTCGTGTTTTACACGGACGACTAAGAGATGTACGAGAGGATGAGCCGCTGGAATTGCAATGCCAACTATATGGACCGTGACGAGCCCCTCCCACCCCTTACTGCCGAGGAGTGGGATCAAATAATGGTCCTGTTCAAGGCCAACACTTACCACTTAACCGCTGACAAGACTTTCCATGTGCCGGCCGAGTGGTTGCCGCACATTAGTCAGTTTCGGAATGAGGCCTTTCTAGCGGCCGTAGGCTTAGGATATTCTATGACTCGAGGTTGTATGCCAAATTATGTGCCGTCCCGCGTTGGTCTATTCATTTTTTCTAATTTTGGATTTATTTTGTTCACAGCGGAAGAGATGAGCAAGTTATCGGCGGCGGATATTGGGAAGGGCGACATGACCGATTGGATGGCCGACATCTTTGAGGCCAAGATGCAGAAGGCCAAGGCCGAGTTGGAGGAGAAGGTGAGTATTCTCTTAGGTTGTAGTCTTTGCAAGTTAAGCTTTTCCCGTCCAGTGTCTACAGTGGGCGTCTTTTTTAGTGACGAGCCGTTATCTTGGCGTGTGACCCGTGTTTGCTAAGGTAGGCCTCTTCACTTTTTAATGAAGGGCCCCTAAGTTAGTGTTTTTCTTGCAATTGCCAAGGTGTGCCTCGTCACCTTTTAAGACGGGCGTCCCTTTGGTGACGAGCCATTTTTTTCGCAAGTGACTCGTGATTGATAGGGTACGCCTCGTCATTTTTGAGACGGGCGTCCTTTTGAATGACGAGCCACTATCTTGTGAGTGACTTGTGATTGAAAGGGTACGCCTTGTCATTTTTGAGACGGGCGTCCTTTTGAATGACGAGCCACTATCTTGTGAGTGACTTGTGATTGAAAGGGTACGCCTTGTCATTTTTGAGACGGGCATCCTTTTGAATGACGAGCCACTATCTTGTGAGTGACTTGTGATTGATAAGGTACGCCTCGTCATTTTTGAGACGGGCGTCCTTTTGAATGACGAGCCACTATCTTGTGAGTGACTTGTGATTGATAAGGTATGCCTCGTCATTTTTGAGACGGGCGTCCTTTTGAATGACGAGCCACTATCTTGTGAGTGACTTGTGATTGATGACGAGCCACTATTCAGTGAATGACTTGTAATTCATCACGAGGCCCAATATCTGACTGTCCTTTACGCTCTTTTTCTTTTTAGCAAGCTAAGGACGCGGCTAAGGCGTCAGGGAAGAAAAAGGGGACGACTCTGTCCCAATTGAAGAAAAGGGCCGTGCCAGCTGGCTCGGAGACTCCGAGTACCTTCAAAAAGCCCAAACCTATACCCCGCCGTCTGGTGAAGAAGGGCGAGTCAAAGGTTGCTGAAGGGGGTCGCCCTGATGACGATGAGATTGGCGTGGACAAGCCGTCTCTGGTTGTGGACTTGGTGTCCAAATCAAAGTCTGGTGGGCATCCTGACGAGTTGGAGGACCCTCTTTCGGGAATTTCGGCCGACGTCCGTTCCCAGATTCCTGCGGAGGTGGCCCGCCGAGCTAGGTCATCGGGCGGTAAGTATAATTCGAACGTCGTTCAGACGTATCGAGCCTCCTCTGGCAGTTCTTCTTACTCTCCGCGTCATCCTAAGGCCGTTGTTTTTCCTATAGCTAAAGACAAAGGGAAGGACGCAGCTGATGCATAGGACGAGAACGTACCCGCTACTCTTCACTATTCGTCAAAGGATAGGGTGGCTATATGCCGTAAGGTATTTAAGGCCGTCCCCGCAGAGTATGTTGCTTCTCTTCCTGGCCGCAAGACTGACGCCCAATTTGGTGCAATCCAGGCCACCCTACTCGACGTGAGTCTATTTCCCACTTTGCTTGTACTTGTTTTTCTTTTCAAGTCATTTACTAACATGTAGCTCCTTTTGCAGTTGTTCTGCCGCATGGAATTCTGCAAGAGTTGGAAGACGCGCACTGCTGAGGAGCTCAAAGCTCAGGTGGCTGAGTCCACCCACCATGGCGACTATGCGTTCAAATCCATTGAAGAGGTCCGCCTGCAGATGCGGACGACCATAGACCTTCAAGCAAAGGAGGTAGCTTCATTGAGGTCTGACAAGGCCGAGCTGCTTAAGAAGATCTTGGCGCAGGACAAAGACATGGTGACAATGGTCGAGGAAGCCAAGACAGCGGCGGCGGAAATACGGACGCTTCAGGACCAGTTGCGGGAGTACCCTCAGGTCAAAGAGGCGGCTGAGGAAGCCGAGCATCTTCGGGGGGAGCTGGAGACGGCCAGGTCGCAAGTTCGCACCTTGCGTGAGCGTCTTCTGGAATCCTATGATCAGGGGGAGCAAGCGGCCAAGGACGCTGTGAAACACGCCTGGGAGAGCCACATGCCAGAATATGATCTCGCGTGGTTCCAGCGGCGATTGGAACACAGTGCCGTTGTGTTGGCTGCTGAGCGTCTCGGTCAGCCGCCCCCTGAGTTTGTACCTTCTGATCACATGGACGATGCGGCTGCTCCCTGATTTACTTCCTTCCAAGTTCTTCAAAATTTTATTCAAGTGTTCCCATGCCTAAGGGCAAAAACAATTATTTTGTTAAGTTTTGGCACTGCTGGCGTCTGTACGATTGTGCCTGCTGAGCACACAACAATTTCTTTCTTTTTTGTTTTTGAATTCTGGGCTACTTTTACACGCCTTTCTACGGGCGTTGTTTTATAAGTAAATAGGTTATTTTTGTTGCTTCTTTTATCTCGCATTTATTTGCTCTTCGTAATTTGATTATTCCTTAATCAATAGGCTTAATCAATAGGTATGGTAGCCAAGGTGCAACTGAGTATACACTAAGCACGTTGGTGCCGCAGGCAACTGAGCATGCGCTAGGCACTACTGTGGTCGTCTCTTTCCTTGGCGAGCGTGTCTATACCGATATTGATTGACGCAAGTCAATCAATAGGTATGATTGCCGCTAGACATGCTCGTCAAATGGACTGGACGGCCAAATGTTCGTGCCGCCGCACATTTGAGCAAACAACCTTCGTTTCAAAGTTATTGGTGCCGCAGGCAACTGAGCATGCGCTAGGCACTACTATGGTCGTCTCTTTCCTTGGCGAGCGTGTTTATACCGATATTGATTGACGCAAGTCAATCAATAGGTATGATTGCCGCTAGACATGCTCGTCAAATGGAATGGACGGCCAAATGTTCGTGCCGCCACACTTTTGAGCAAACAACCTTTGTTTCAAAGTTATTGGTGCCGCAGGCAACTGAGCATGCGCTAGGCACTGCTGTGGTCGTCTCTTTCCTTGGCGAGCGTGTCTATACCGATATTGATTGACGCAAGTCAATCAATAGGAATGATTGCTGCTAGACATGCTCGTCAAATGGACTGGACGGCCAAATGTTCGTGCCGCCGCACTTTTGAGCAAACAACCTTTGTTTCAAAGTTATTGGTGCCGCAGGCAACTGAGCATGCGCTAGGCACTACTGTGGTCGTCTCTTTCCTTGGCGAGCGTGTCTATACCTTGGTATGATTGCCGCTAGACATGCTCGTCAAATGGACTGGACGGCCAAATGTTCGTGCCGCCGCACATAAACAACCTTTGTTTCAAAGTTATTCGTGCCGCTGAGGTTTTGAGCAAACAACCTATGATTTAAGGTTATTTGTGCCGCTGAGCTATTGAGCAAACAACCTATGTTTCAAAGTTGTTCATGCCGCTGAGCTTTTTGAACAAATAACTTATGATTTAAGTTTATTTGTGCCGCTGGCACTTACTATGCCGTACTGGTTGGCCAGCGGCTTGCTATACTGGGAAGGGAGTTGGATAGGTGATCAGCCTACAACTTGGTGTTAATCTGGGCCACTTCTTAGGCTTCAAACAATTAGTCTTGCTGAGAGTTTTTGCTAATCTAGGCCACTTCTCAGGCCGTCATACAATTAGGCTTTGGTTATGCATTGGAGTGTACATTTTTATATTCATTGTGCGAGCAATAAATATTACGAGACAAATAGAGTAATATTATTTATAACTTTGCAAGGCGAATTTAGCCTGTTACAAAAGTAATTACTACCCTACTATGACCATTAGAGGCCGCCCCTTGGGCAATGGATCGTGGTACGTAAGACAAAGCTTAGCACATATTTAGAAGAAATACTTCTTGAGATTGTCGGCATTCCAAGTGCGCAAAATAGGCCGGCCCTGCATGTCTTGAATGCGGTAGGTTCCATCTCTAACCTCATCATAGATCTCATAAGGTCCCTCCCAAGTGGGCGTCAGCTTACCCTGTTCGTTTGCTCGTCCTGTGGATTCCATTTTCCTGAGGACAAAATCTCCCACTTTGAGCACTCTATTAGAGACTTTCTTGTTGTATTCTCTTGCCATTCTTATCTTGTACAGCTGTTGTCTGAGCGCTGCATTTCCTCTAACCTCGGGCAGGAAGTCCAGGGCTGCTTTCATTGTCTCCTAGTTAGCATTTTCGTCATACAACATGACTCTCAACGTTGGTTCACACATTTCTATGGGTAGGACAGCCTCGGCGCCATAGGCTAGCAAGAAGGGTGTTTCACCGGTTGAATTCTTAGCCGTGGTGCGGATGGACCATAAGACATTTGGCAGCTCATCAGCCCATAGACCTTTGGCTTCGTGAAGCTTCTTTTTCATTCCTTCGGAGATAATTTTGTTGAACGCCTCTACCTGACCATTGGCTTGGGGACGTCCGACTGATGCAAAACAAGTGTGTATGCCGTGATCTGCCAGCCACTCTTTCAGCTTAGGCGTCTCAAACTGGGGCCCATGATCGAAGACGATAGCCTGTGGAATCCCAAAGCGAGTCATGATGTTCTTCCAAATGAATGCTCTCACATCAGTAGTTTTTATGTTTTTAAGCGCTTCTTCCTCCACCCATTTGGTGAAGTAATCTACAGCAACGATGACATAACGCCTTCCTCCTGGTGCGGCCGTAAATGGGCCTAGAAGATCCATCCCCCACTTAGCAAATGGAATTGGGCTTGTAATGGGCGTCAGAACTCGTGCCGGTCGGTGTATTAGGTGAGAAAAACGCTGGCATTTGTCACACTTCTGGACCAGTGAAATTGCGTCCTTCTTAAGAGTCGGCCAGTAATAGCCGGTTCGAAGTGCCTTTTCAGCCAAAGCCCTTCCACCAATATGCGAGCTGCACAACCCCTGATGAAGGTCTTCTAAAATTTCCTGCCCCTTCTCAGGTGTTACACATCTTAACAAAGGACGGGAGTAGGCCTTTTTATAGAGGGTGCCGTTCCACATTTCAAACCAAGAGCATTTCTTCTGAAGTTTTGCCGCTTCCCTTGAGTCTTCGGGCAAGACTCCATTCATTTTGAAGTTTACTATGTCATCCATCCATGTGGACGTCCTGTCAAGAGTTTCCACCTCCATTTGCTCAACACTTTTGTGCTCTTTTACCTCCCAAAACACGTGCCGAGGGGTATCACAAGACGCGGAACTTGCCAATTTTGACAGGGCATCAGCTTGGTTATTTTCCGAGCGAGGGACTTGCCTTACTTCAAAACTTTTCAGTGGCTCTACTTCCTGATGGACGGCCTGCATGTATTTGACCATAGTCGGATCCCTAGCTTCGTAGGTCCCATTAACTTGGCTCACAATCAGTTGGGAGTCAGATAGTGCTACAATCTCCTCGGCGCCTGCCGCCTTACACATTTTAATGCCACAAAGCAGGGCTTCATATTCCGCTTCATTATTTGACGCCTGGAAGTTAAATCGCATAGCATACTCAAAAGTATCTCCTTCTGGGGAGTGACAGATTATCCCAGCTCCACATCCATTCTGTGTGGATGAACCGTCTACATACACTGTCCACACCGTGTTTGTATTATTGGCAAAGTCTGGCCTCGTCATTTCAACAATAAAGTCGGCACATGCCTGCCCCTTGACAGCTTTCCTCGGCTCATAGGTGATATCAAAGGCGTTCAGCTCTATTGCCCAATTCAGCATTCGTCCTGACGCCTCCAGCTTTGTAAATGGCAGTTTGAGCGGTTGATCTGTGTAGACCACTATTTTGTGAGCTAAGAAATAAGGACGGAGCTTTTTGCTGGCCATGAACAGAGCTAAGCCAAACTTTTCCACTGTAGGGTATCTAACTTCAGCATTTTGAAGAACATGACTGACAAAGTATACCGGCATCTGTATTCCCTCCCTCTCTGTCAGTAGAACGGCACTCAACGAGTGCTCAGACACGGCATGATACATGTACAAAGTCTCTCCTAGCAAGGGACTAACAAGACGAGGCAAGGTATGCAAGTGCTCCTTTAATCTGACCAATGCCGCCTCGGCTTCGTCCGACCATTCAAACTTGGCCTTCTTTCCGATTGCCCTAAAAAAGTAGTGGCACTTGTCTCCAGCCCTGGAAAGGAATCTGCCCAGGGCGGCCAAGCAACCTGTGAGCCGCTGGACCTCCTTCACTGTCTTTGGTGAGCTCATATCAATTACTGCCTGGATTTTGTCTGGGTTGGCTTCAATTCCTCTTTCATCAATCAAGAAACCTAAAAATTTGCCTGCCGTCACCCCGAACACACACTTCTTAGGATTCAGCCTCATGTTGTAAGCTCGAATAGTCTCAAATGTCTCCCTGAGATCAGTTATGTGCGCCGCCCTCAGCTTACTCTTTACGATCATATCATCAATATAAGCTTCAATATTTCTGCCGAGCTGCTTAATGAACACAGTGTTAATAAGACGCTGAAAGGTGGCCGGTGCATTCTTTAACCCAAACGGCATCACTTTGTAGCAGTAAAGGCCTTGTTCAGTAACAAATGACGTTTTTTCCTGGTCGTCAGGCCACAACGGAATCTGATGAAACCCTGAGTATGCATCAATAAACCTTATCATAGCATGCCCTGCTGTAGAGTCGACGAGCCGGTCAATCTTGGGCAATGGGAAACTGTCCTTGGGACATGCCTTATAGAGGTTGGTGTAGTCAACACACATTCTCCAGGTACCATTAGGTTTTTTGACGAGGACCACGTTAGCAACCCAGTCAGGGTACTGACTAGGCCTGACGAACCCTGCCTCCATATCTTTCGGGACGCTGCAAATCTCTGTTGCATGAATGAAGGCCTCGGCCTCATCCAGCACTTCTGGCATTGTTCGGACGCTTTTCTTTACCAGATCAAACTTGAAAGAGCCCTTTTTAAGCCCTCGAATGAAGTTATCGAATGCAACACCATCTAGCAAATCCGGAATTTTCCCTGCCTCTAGATTGAATCTCTTCACATAGCTCCTCAGAGACTCGTCTTTCCCTTGCTGAATCCTACTCAGATGCATGCTCGTCTTCTTTTCTTTCTTGTGAGCCATGAACCGAGTAGAGAACAATAGCTCGAGCTCCGAAAAAGAGCGAATAGTTCCGGCTGGAAGTCTCTCGAACCACTTAGATGCTACTCCTTTGAGTGTGCCCGGAAAATACTTACACCAGGTTGAGTCAGTTGTTCCTTGGACATACATGTGATGCCGGTAAACCAAGAGGTGCATGTCTGGATCTGTGGTCCCATCGTAAGCATCAATGTTGGGCGGCTTGACTTTGGGTTCCCTCGGGGCTCTCATGATGGAGTCTGCAAAAGGGGTGGTGTGTCCTAGGGCCATGTTGGACCCCTCCTGAATGTGATACACAGGATCTTGACGCCTTGAGTAGGGTACCCGCTGGGAAGACTCGCGTCAGCGAGTTTGACGGGTTGGACGGGTGACCCCTGGGCGCGCCTGGCTCAGATGCGTATAAGTTGGATGAGGGAGAGGTCTATCCGGCATGACGGGGGTTGACCCAGTGTCAGAAAGTTCAGACTCAGAGTCAGGTAATCGCTCTGCGCGTGGCTGCTCACGTCCTCGGGACGTTTCTCCAATCAGCCGTCGTGGCAGTCGGCGTGGTAGATAAGACATTGCCTGATTGGGCTGACTTGCTGGCGGCTGCCTCCTCAGGTCCTCGCCTGTCTGCCTGGTCCAGACGTTTGGGGGGCGCAAAGAAAGTGTTGGCCTATTACTTGCCGGCCCCTCATGATTTGCAGCCACAGCAGTGGTGTAGATCAGCATACTCTTCTGTACCTCAGCATTAACTATCTTTCCCACATCAGCTTGGAACTCAGCCAAAATAGCCCGAAGAGCACCCACAAAGACAGGCATATCAGGGTTCTCCTCTATTACCGTATCCGCCCGAGGATCCAGGTGTCCTCCAGGAGGGGTGCGATTGGCCTAGTCGTCCTCCTCGCTGAGCACCTCTACCTCGGCAGCGTGACGAGGGGTGTGCCCGGCCGCAAATATGCGCGCGGCATCTCCAGTGATTCTCGTGGCCGGCGTATGATGCTCAGTCGGCATTTCTCTTTCGAGGGGTGGCCGCTCTACCCGCGTAGGCCGCCCGGTATCGTTGTCCTGTCGTTGATCTTCCATGTTACCGTACCTCCACCACAGACGGCGCCAAATGTTGTGGGGTTTTTCCGGTGAGATACCTTGGAGGTTTTCCGGTAACTTTTAAGGATTTCACAAGATTGTATTTTTATAGAGAGAGAAAGTAGAGAGAAGGCAGAGCAGCAATTGCTCTTGAATGTATTGATTGTGACCCCTTTTTCTAGGGAAGTGGGACTATTTATAGTACAAGGTTTTTGTGGGAATGACCTAATATTCCCTTTACATGATTGGCTAGGGTATGGGAGGAGGACATGTGTCCTTTCTCCTTACAATTCCCTGGCCCTTTTGGCAATAGTGGGCTTTTTGGGCCTATTGTGCTAATTCATACCACTTGGAATACCTACTACCTAGGCCCCTTTTCAGGTATAGGTACATTACATACATTTATACATTCTTAAATACAAATACATATACATTGTAAATACGTAGATTGATACCCATGCTGTGGTCTAGTCTTCGTATGGTTTCTGCTTAGGGGGCGTAATACGTGCCATGTGTCGCATCCTCATTGGTACACGAAGGCATGGTAATTTTGCCCACAACAGGTAGAGTGTGGTTTTGTTCTTCCTCCGATCAGAATTGGGCCAGGGAGGCCTAGAGTAAATAGGAGAAAGGATCCAATGGAGAATCCGAAGAAGCCGGGAACCTTGCGAAGAACCGGCATGGAAATGACATATAGTATATGTCATGTTAAGGGCCACAACAAAAGACGATGCCCCAAAAAAGACACTGCATCTTCCCCAACTGAACCACCACCAAAAAGGCCTAGAGGTAGACTAAGGAAGGATAGCCAACCACCTATCTCTCACTCACAAGTGGCACAATCATCAACAACTCACCACAATGCAACTGCACAATCCTGTAGGGGAATACAGTTAAACATAATAACATGTGCGGAACAATCCACAAAGCCAGGAAACATGTATAAAGCACAGATTAAGCATACTTACATTCGAAGCGTGTTTTCCAAAATAATCCGTCAACGATCACGAACAAAGAACTCCACTTGTTGTTCCTCTACTTGGTTCACCGACACGATCAGATCCGTCTTGATTATCGTAGCTTAGACAATTGATCAAGAGATTTGCTTTTTGGGATGAACACACTATGGAGGCACAGAGAGAATTAGGGTTCTCTGTTTTCTCCTAGGGTTGTGTGTAATCTGAATTGTGATTGCAGTAGTTGGAAATTAGGTTATAAGGTTATTTACATAACCTTACTAACCGACCAAGCCATAAGGCAAGGCCGGCTAGCAAGCCCGCGCAGCATCACACGGACACGCATAGCGAGCTGGGCCGTGGGCCGCGCTGCTGCTGCTGTGTCGTGGTCTTGGCCCGCGCGCGCACACAGCTGCTCGACCATGGGCCAACGCTGTTGTGTCGCCTTGCTTGCTTGCCTAGCGCGCGCGCCCATGGGCCTTGAGTGCTTCGTGCACTCGGCTCGTGGGCCGCTCCTCGTATCCGCGTTTAATATATTTCCGATAAATTATTTATCGTTTCGTATACGACGAATCACCGTCGTACGATACGATTTATTCGATTCGCCTAGCTTACGAATATTCGCGATACGATATACTATTCCGATGCAAGGTCGTACCGTATAATATGTTTCCAACTTAAATCCCGAAAAGCTATTAAATGAATTTCCGATTCATTTAATCCGGTGATCTGTTACGTGTCATTGGTGTGACCTTGTAGGTTCAGTCAAGAGTAAGTTGTGAGTTCAATATCCATTAGAACTCACTGATCGGAAGCATTGCTCCAGCTAGCTGTTCCGATCACTTGATCTCACTGAATTAATTGTTCGCAATTAATCTGAACCTTGGTATTAGACTTAATGCACCTTGGGTGAAGGACATATTTCCTTCAATCTCCCACTTGTCATTCAGACAAGTGTGCATCCACATTCCTTTGTCGCTTAGTGTTACTTACTGAACATAAGGTAAGATCCATGCCATCCTTATTAGGTCCAGAAGTGTTTCTCGGATTACAGAGTTCAACTGTCAAACTTTTGCAGAAGGTTAAGCCTAACCATTCTGAGCACGGCCATGCATTTTACATTATCTAACTCTCCGAGAGGCCTTTGTTACACAACAACACCATATCCTATCAAAGATAGGAGGACAATCCATTCTTGCAATCTATGAACACTCACTTTGATTCATAGTACGCCCAATAACAGCTTTTGTAGCCTCCTTTTACGGTGCGACGTTTAGCTAGTATCAAAGCGAACTAATTCTCAAACGAGCAGACATAATCGCTCATGTTCTGAGAAACGGTTTCTAATCACCATTAATGAGAACTACCTATGACATGACTTTAATCTCTTAAAGCGTTCTCATGGTCAATCCGATACAAGATCCAATAAGTATCTATGCAAAAGATTCTGACATCCAGTCACTCTAGTTCAAGAAACAGAATTAAGTAATCTACTTGCAATCTAATCTTCATTAGTCATTGGTCTTCCACCTTTCAATGACCTGGATTAGGGATCCTTTGTGACTTCAATATTCAAGTTCACTTATGGGTGTTTCTTTGCCAAAGAATCCATCTTGACATCCCATTTGAATAATTTGAATCACATGGACTTATCATTTAATTCTAAACCACAATTAAATGAATATGAAATAATAAATTTCATAAATATGAAATGGTTAAACCAATTGTTTTAAACATAGATCTAACAGATGTTCTAAAACAATACTTAGAAAATCAAAGCCATTCTCCAACATGCTTGATTCCCATGGTTGCTACATGTGCGTTGTGTTTCACTTGTGGCAACAGTTTAATCAATGGATCCGCGACGTTGTCGTCAGTTCCAACCTTGCAAATCTCGATTTCCTTTCTTTCAACGATCTCTCGAAGTATATGAAATCGACGCAGTACGTGCTTGGACTTCTGGTGGCTCCTAGGCTCCTTTGCCTGGGCAATGGCTCCGCTATTGTCACAATACAAAGCCACTGGTCCTTTAATGGAGGGGACAACACCAAGTTCTTCGATGAACTTCCGAATCCAAACAGCTTCCTTTGCTGCTTCTGAGGCAGCAATGTACTCGGCTTCAGTTGTAGAATCCGCAATAGTGCTTTGCTTAGCACTTTTCCAGCTTACTGCTCCGCCGTTGAGGCAGAACACAAACCCAGACTGTGATCTGAAATCATCTATGTCGGTTTGAAAGCTTGCGTCCGTATAGCCCTTAACAATCAACTCATCTAGACCACCATAAACCAGAAACTGATCCTTGGTCCTTTTCAGGTACTTTAGGATGTTCTTGGCAGCAGTCCAATGCGCCTCACCTGGTTCTGACTGGTACCTGCTCGTTGCACTGAGTGCAAACGAAACATCCGGCCTTGTACAAATCATAGCATACATGATGGATCCAATAGCCGAAGCGTATGGAATTCCACTCATCTTTCTACGCTCATCAGATGTTTTGGGACACTGATTCTTGCTTAGATATACGCCATGTGACATGGGTAGATGGCCTCTCTTGGCTTCCATCATATTGAACCTAGCTAGCACTTTGTCAATGTAAGTGCTTTGGCTTAGTCCAATCATCCTCTTAGATCTATCCCTATAGATCTTGATGCCCAATATGTACTGTGCCTCTCCTAAGTCCTTCATTTGAGAAACACTTCCCGAGCCAAGTCTTTACAGACTCCAACATAGGAATGTCGTTTCCAATAAGCAGTATGTCGTCAACATACAAGACTAGGAATGCAATTTTACTCCCACTGACCTTCTTGTATACACAAGATTCGTCCTGATTCTTGATGAAGCCAAACTTATTGACTGCTTCATCAAATCGTTTATTCCAACTCCTTGATGCCTGCTTTAGTCCGTAGATGGACTTCTTAAGCTTGCATACCTTTCCTTGGTTCTTTTGATCGACAAAACCCTCCGGCTGTGTCATGAACATAGTCTCTTCAAGAACACCGTTCAAGAAGGCAGTTTTGACATCCATTTGCCATATTTCATAGTCATGAAAAGCGGCAATCGCAAGGATTATCCGAATAGACTTAAGCATCGCGACTGGAGAAAAGGTTTCATCGTAGTCAACGACGTGAACTTGCCTGTAACCTTTTGCTACCAATCTAGCCTTGTATATGTATACAATTCCATCTTTGTCTTTCTTCAATTTGAAGACCCATTTGCATCCGATAGGTGTGAACCCATCCGGCAAATCAACCAAATCCCAGACTTGATTTTCAGACATGGAGTCTATTTCAGATTGCATGGCCTCTAACCATTTAATGGAGCTTGGGCTCGTCATAGCTTGCTTGTAAGTCAAAGGTTCATCACTATCCAATATGAGAACGTCTAAGTTTTCAGTCAAGAGGACGCCTGTCCATCTGTCCGGCTGAAAAATAGTTCTATTTGACCTACGAGGGGCAACAACGTTTTGAGGAACTACTCCCACTTGCTTTTCTAAAGACCTTGGAGGTTCATCAACTTGAACTGCTTCTAAAGAGTTCTGAGTTTGTTGTTCGTCTCGAATCTCTTCGAGGTCTATTATTCTCCCACTTGTCAATTTGGAAATATGATTTCTTTCCAAAAAGACACCGTCACGAGCAACGAATACCTTGTTGTCTGACTTGTTGTAGAAGTAATACCCCATAGTTTCTTTTGGATACCCAATGAAGAAACATTTGTCAGATTTAGGTTGTAGCTTATCCAAAATTAATCGCTTGACATATGCTTTGCAACCCCAAATCTTCAGAAAAGACAACTTTGGAAGTTTCCCAGTCCATAATTCGTATGGAGTCTTTTCAACAGCTTTTAACGGAGCACGATTCAGTGTGAGTGCTGCAGTTTGCAATGTATGTCCCCAGAACTGTAAAGGAAGTTCGGCCTGACCCATCATTGACCTGACCATATCGAGTAAGGTCCTGTTTCTCCGTTCCGACACTCCATTCCATTGAGGTGTCCCCGGAGCAGTCAATTCATAAAGAATACCTCATTCTTTTAGATGGTCATCAAACTCGTGGCTAAGATATTCACCTCCTCGATCCGATCTTAGAGCTTTGATTTTCTTGCCATGTTGATTCTCTACTTCATTTTGAAATTCTCGGAATTTCTCAAACGATTCAGACTTGTGCTTCATTAAGTAAATATAGCCATATCTACTGAAGTCGTCCGTAAACGTTATGAAATAGCTGAACTCACCTCTAGCTTTCGTACTCATAGGCCCACATACGTCCGTATGTATTAGCCCTAGTAGTTCGCTTGCTCTTTCTCCCACCTTTGAGAAAGGTTGCTTTGTCATTTTGCCAAGTAAACAAGATTCGCATTGATCAATCTTCTCTAAGTCGAATGATTCTAGAATTCCTTTCCGTTGAAGTAATTCCATGCGCTTTATGTTTATATGGCCTAATCGACAATGCCACAGAAATGTGAGATTCGAATCACCAGTTTTAGCCTTTTTGGTATTTATGTTATAAATGTGTTTGCTCGTATCTAGCACGTAAAGACCGTTTTCTTGTTGTGCTGAACCATAAAACATTCCATTCAAAGCAAAAGAACATCTATTGTCTTTAAATTGAAAACTAAAACCTTTAGAATCCAAACTTGAAACGGAAATGATGTTTCTGGTGATACTAGGAACATAGTAACAGTTTTCTAGTTCCAAAACAAACCCACTATGTAATAGCTTGCCCATAACAAGATGATTGCTTATCACACTTAGCCTATATTTAATCAACTAAACTCAAACCAGCAGCTTAAGCCTTAATATTACTTACCGATAATTACAAAACAATTAATAGTAATCCAAAGCAAAATAATAATAGCGATTTACAATCAACCCAAAATATCAAGCTTCCATAAAGCTTGAATTACACCTTGAGCAACTTAGAACACGATCTTTAATCTTTTTCGCCATGACACATACAAACCTTGCATTAATCTCTAACCATTCCTTTGCCTTTTACCTAGACATGATCATCCCAACCTGCATGCAAAACATTTTAACCCTAAAATATATTTGATAGGTGGCTCAAATAGTATTAGTTTTTGTTTCATGATCATTTTGGAAAACACTTTACTTATTCAAATCACATTACTTAGAAAACATTGTTTGATAAAGCATCATAATTCAGTTGAAATTCATTTCACGCTTTCAGGAAGTCATTATCATTCAAATAATAGTTTAGGATACGAATATCCACGTATCATAATTTCCTCACATCACTTACAAATTCACAAATCATCAAAAGTTAGTCCCATGATATCACTCATCTAATTATTTTCATATTTTTGATCACTTCCAATCATACTTCATCTGACATTTACTCATAATGACAGCTCATATATTTCTCCAAATGTAACCATTTTCAAACCATGATATATGCCACAAAGTAAAAATCATAATATATACATTCTTAACTCAATGTAACACTCATTGCCATAATATTTCCAAGTTTTGCTTCGCAATTTTCTTATAGACATAATTCCAATACATAGGTTCATTATGTTCCAATATACACATGGTATCATTTCATTCACCAAACCAACATGGCTCTAATAGGTAGTATACACTCACTAATAACATATTAATTTATGGTCGGGGAAAAGCGAATACGAATTATGATCATCATGACCGACTGACTCTAAACTATGGGGGTCGTTACCCTCCTACTAACCAATATTCTTGCAAGACTAATCAGGACGGCAGCTGCAAGTATCGAACTTGTCTGCAAGACGGCAGCTACGAGCATTTCACTCACCTGCAAGACGGCAGCTACGAGCATTTCACTCGCCTGCAAGACGGCAGCTACGAGCATTTCACTCGCCTGCAAGACGGCAGCTACGAGCATTTCACTCGCCTGCAAATAAGATGCTTATCACTAACGCATGTGAGCACCACGCAACACATACACATCTACTTCCCCTACTTAAGCATTTTATTACCAATCTATCTTAATTTGTTGCCAAACTTATTCGCATTCCCTTATTCATGTATTAGCTTCTTCCTCATTTTAGTTCAACTCAAATTCTTTCTCATATGACTTATTTACCCAATTTTAATATCAACTCAAGACTTGTTTGACACTTTGCACTTCTACTTACTCAACCGCAATGATCTAGTTAAGACATGGGTACTCTTCTCAACTATTCTCCTTAACTTAGAATCACTCCTCATCCTTGGACATACTCTTTAAACCATTGGCTGACAATTGACTGTTAGTAAGTGACATTCATTTAGGATCCTAAAGTTATTAATAGCTTATACTTTCCTTAAATCTGAATTCATTCTTTTATAACTTAGTGTGCCTGAAATGTATTATAGAAAACATTTGAACAATTCTTTATATTAAAACAATCTCTGTTATATAGGGAAATAACTATTGATTCTTTTAGAATTACTAGTTTCAATTACACCTTAATTTAGTCGCATTTTCAAATTATTTAACATTCTTAAAAAATCATTTCGTCATTCCCTAAATCAAAATCCTTTTGAAAAACTATTTTTCTTTATAAAGTCATTATCATTTAATAAATCATATCCACGCTAAGATATATTTCAATAATCGTTGTTCAAATAAATATACTCTTTAAAAATCTTTATCGACATTTAAAACTATTCTTAATTTGCAATTCACGATTTAAAGAATATGTTTGACTTTTAGAAAACTCAATTTGAAGTAGTTTTATAAAAGAATTTATAAAATATTTTCTAGAAGAAATATTGCCTTTAGGAAATAAGTTTAGACTCGCTTTTTAGTTACATACTCAATATAGTTTAATTCCTTAGTTCTAACCTTTTGATTTTATTCATTATTAATACTCGACGCGGCCTCATGACCTCTTGGGTTCGACCCCACTTGAATTACCATTAGCATCCTCATTTATATTCCTCTTATTTGCATACCTCTTCTTAGACAATTTAACTCATTTACATACTTCCTATTTTACCTTGACGTTAACTAATTCCTTTATTCAACCAAAGTACTCTCGATAGGTTCCATACCTAGAACCAATAATCTCAGCTCTCTTCTAAATATTTCAAACTCAAACTATTTCTCACTTGAATCTAGAAAACGTCATTAACATTCATTTAATCAAATCAAGATTCTTAATAGCATTACAATTCATTTTCAAGAACGATTTAAATTTGCAAATCATCATTCAATTCGGAAAACATAACTCAATTTGCAATACGCAATTCAATTTGCAAAACACGATTCACTTTCCAAATCACAATTTAGAATTCATACATATACATAACAATTAAACACAAAATATAATTTCAAACATCGAAGATGGTTGGACAATGTGTACCTCAAATCACCACATATATAAACTCCAAGGCTACACACTTGGTCACGGCTCTCCGCATAACCCCGTACTTTGATTCACCTTAATCGTTCTCCACTCAGTACCTCAATATAAAAGTACATGAATAAATAAACGTTCACTTAACTTGAACTAGAGCTCCATATAATTCTTCTATAAATCTTAATTGATTTCCAAAACCTTGTCTTAGAAACTAGTATATCATGTATTCTATTTCAAGAAAACCAATTTTGAACTTCTAAATAAGAATTGTGATTTGAAAATAATATAGCTTGACAATATTTGATTCATAAACTTGTAAATGCGATTAAATCAAAATAATAATAGAAATCTTAATTACACCATCATTTGGAAAAGTCCTCTTCAACAAAATAATAACTTGAATTGTCCACTTATTCAATCGAAATTACTTAATAAATTAACTAAAATTATTTTCATAAAACCAAAACAATTAGCCATGACAAATTGATTTCCAATAACTATTAGGCTAAAGTAAAATGAATCAAAAAGGAATTGAGGTATACCCTTAATTTAATTGGAAGAGTAAGAAGGGAATTCAACAATCCCAAGATCTAGAACAACAACACAACGGCGGCGGCTGCATGCAGCAGCGAAGGGGAGGCGGCGGCGGTGGCTACAACTCAGAGGAGAGAGAAAATTATGTTAGGGCTTGAGTTCCATATATCAAAAATAAATTTGATAAGTTACAGAAAAATTGCTGAAATGAGTTACCGATTAGGGAAGAGGCGAGGATGGTGGTGGACTACTGGCCACCACCGACGGCGCTGGCAACACAAAGCAAGCATGAGAGGGAAAGTGGAGAAGCAATACAGCAATCAACAACAACCGCAACACCGGCGGCAACTGACGAGGAAGGGAGGCGAGGGAAGCGATGTGGTGGGGCGTCGTGGTGGAGTGAGGAGGAAGAGAGAGATCAGTGATGAAGAGGAGAGGAGTTACGAGAAGAGAAGGAGGAGTGAGAGAGATTGGGGTTTTTGTTTTCCTTTTTAATTCCTTGGGTAGTGTTTTATTGTTTCTCAGCCAAAAGAAAATGGAAGCCTCTAGGTACATTGACAATAAGGAAACTTATTTAGGACACTTGACAAGAAAAATGGGTTTGTTGGCTTCCATTAACTGACACATAGAAAAAGACGAGATGAGAAAATTTAATTTAATTAACAATAATCATTTTAGTAAATGAAATTTTAATTTTTAAGCTAGATGTAAATAAGCTTTAATATAAATAATCTTAATTATTTAAAATAAGTTTCTTATCAAACTAATTTAAAATTCATTCTTAAAATAGAAACTCAAATTTCAAAATTAACCTAGAGTTTAACGATTTACCCTGGAATGATAAAATCCCAGATTTTTAAACGAATCAAATTCCAAAATTGATCTTGAGGTAAAACCCGAGAATCAATCTCGAAGACTAACTTATGAGATAATAATAAATAAATAAATAAAAAAAAAAAACATAAAAAAAAATATTTATTGAGCCACCAAAATATTATAACTCCAAAACCATAATCCCAGATTAGTTCTTAAAGAAAAATTTTGAAAACAAGTTTAAGGAGATAAATATACTTATCGCGAGATTAAGAGTTGCTTAGAAATTAGGGCCATTACACACTAGGCAAAGAAATAAAATAAGATCCTACGGCTAATGCAGCAATCCGTGCTCCATTTCCCACGCGTAGATCCATCTCGCCTTTATCAAGCTTTCTACTTCTCCTTAGTCCCTGTGGATTGGAACATAAGTGTGAGCCACAACCAATATCTAATACCCAAGAAGTAGAATTAGCTAGATTACAATGTATAACATACATACCTGAAGGAGAAGCAACGTTTCCGTCCTTCTTCTCTTCCTTTAGTTTGGGGCAATCTCGCTTGTAATGACCAATTTCATTACAATTGAAGCATTGCGATGTGGAAGGAGAAGCATTCCTCTTTATCTTGCTCTTAGAAGGCGCCAGATGCCCTCCGGGAGTGGACGAAGATGCAGCCTTGCTTTTCTTCCCCTTGCCTATTTTCTTGAATTTAGTGCACCTCACATTCAAAGGGTCTTGATTGAACTTAAGGATTTTCTCGCATTTCATGAGTAATTCCACAGGTTCAGAGAATGTGCTCTCTTTCTGATAAAAGAGATAGTGCATCTTAAAACCCTCATAATCCTTATGAAGAGAATTCAGCACTAGTGCAATAGCTACCGACTCTTTGATGGAACCACCAAGTCTCTCAATTGTGAAAAATAATCCAGACATCATATCCACATGAGACCGAATTGATGTATTTTTGTCCATCTTGACAGAGTAGATGCGCCTTTGTGCCTCCAGAAGTCCAACTTCTAGGCACGACTTGCGTGGGGTTATGAGCTTGAGATTGCTCATCGAATTAGCCAATTCGTTAACCCCATTGCCACCAGTTTGGCACAAGGGTCGAAAACCCGCACACTTATCCTCGAGGCTACTTAGGAGAGCTTGAGGTTCAAAAGTAATGAACCTCCCTCTCCAACTCTCAGGGATAGACTTAAGGATGAACTTCGTGACAAGGTACTTGTGAAGTGCCCAACTTCTGTACCTTTCAGGAGTCATGCCTCGCGCATCATAGCTAGGGAAAGGTTGTTCAATGACATAATGTATGCCATTAACTTTCAAAACTTCAACAAGTTTCCCTTTCAATTCAAGAAAATTAGTCAAGTCTAACTCGACATCCAGAATTTCAGATGATATGATTGTTGTTATGTTTGCGACCATTTTGATTACTACAATCGAAAAGAATTTGCAATAAATAACCATTCATACAATTCAATAACTTTGAAATAAAAGCAAAAACATGCAATCATTAAAGCTATTAAAACATTTCATTCATGCAAAAAGCAAAAACATGGTCCGAAATGAATGAAACGATTCCAAGACCCCAAAAGTCCTAAATCCTTAAGCAGCTTTAGCATGTCTTAAGTATTTTAAGATTTTAGGTAAGAAAAACCTATTGCTAGTAATCTCCAAATAACTCTTGGTTAATAAATTAATGCCATAATTTATCCCATTGCCACAACTTAATGCCATTGTTGTTTGAGTTATAACCACAATCAACGTGCTCCTTTAGGACGCCTTACCATCTAAGTCAACTAAAATAGCACCTCGCTTTAGCGTAAACCTACTATCTTAGATCCCTAGATTTTTGTAAGTGTTGATTTGGAAGGCAATTTTTAAAAACTCAATATTACTTGGACTTAGTTGTTTCTATGTTAGTTCGATTATTTAGTGAACTTAAAACTAATCGATTCATAGGAAAAAACCTGTTCATGCAAAGCATACATACATTCATACATTCACGCATAATATATATATTAAATTGCATAAATAATTGGTGATCTAGTATGGCCCAAAACTTCTTGTCTTGAAGCATCCAATCTTCATCACCTCCTTGTTAGCTTGGCATCGTCTTGAATCTTCGTTCAAATGCTAACTTAAAGTTCTAAATTTAGAAATACTTGAAATACTAAATTACATCAAAATTTCCATGGTACGCAGACCATATTTAAAACTTTACATTCAAAGATAGAACGGTGCGCAGACCGTATTTAACTATCCTAAATTTGGCCATACTAGTCACTTGGATTACCTGCATTGCATAAAATATGTATTCTACGCATTCACCCATTCGTATGCTAAAACGAATGGCCCATGTTAATATGCAAGCATTTACGTAAATTAATTAATTAAAATTCACGTTCACATAAACGCGTCCTAAAAGATTAATCAATTTCCAAATTATTAATCCTTAGACTTTATTCTCATTAAAATTGAATTTAATTAAAATAATGCGACCTACGAAATAATTAAAATAATTATTTCATTTTATTTTCATTTAGTGGCTCCCACTCAAACCAATAATTATTCCGGATAATTAATTATGAAATATTAAATTAAAACTCGTGGCCCGGCCCAAGCAAATAAAATATTAAATTAAATATCCCGTTAGCCCAAATTAATGCAAATAAGTCAAGCCCAACAAAAATAAAATTGTCATGTGCTTACTTGGGCTAGGCTTGCGCCCAGCCCATTAGCATTGCGTGGCCTACGATGCACACGAGCATAGCCCGCAGCCATCGCAGCCGTCACATGGCCTACGAGGCATGCGAGCATAGCCCGCACCCATCGCATGCCAGCGCACGCGTACCCGCAGCATTGCTGCTGCCCTACGTGCCTTGCTCGACTCGTCGTAGCGCATCGCTGCACCATCGCAAGGGCTTGCGCCCTGCAATGCGCGCAACACACACCCTTGACCTCTCGCCCAGCGCGCGCAGCACGCAGCGTGCATGCTGCTGCCCGCGTCGCTGCGACTCGATTGCGCACGGTAGCTAGCATGGCTCGTCGAGCCACACGCCCACCACACACATGTGTTCGTGCCTTTGGTTCGTGATACGGACCAACTTAATTAAAATTAAATTTAATTTCACGAACTTGCATTAATTTTATTGTTCAAAAAAGTTACGATTTGTATTTTCGAAAAACAACGATTTTTAACGATTCAATAAACTTAACGACAATCCAATTTCGTAAAATTATTAAATCAAGGGCTAACAATATTCAAACTTTTAAGAACGAACGAATCAACATTTAAAGTTTGAACTTTTAATTAATAAAATCCGAAACTTTATATCGTTCATAAACAATTAAATTTCAGATTATTAATAATTTGGTTTAAGTGCGATTAAAATTAACGAAACCATTCAAAGTTTTAATCCAATAATTTTTAAAATTAGCCACATACCCATGAAATTATACCCCCTTCCCCAATTAACCGAATTTTTAATCCAAAATTAATTAAAATTCAATTAGGGTTGTAAATTTTACGAATTGGGGAAAGGCAAAATTAGGGTTTATACTTAGGGCAAAATTAGGCAAAATTATACGAATTAGGGTTGTATCCAGCAACATTGTGTCAAAATTTCAAGAAATTCCGAGTAGTTTAGGTCGACCTTTTAATTGAATTACTGTCCGACACATTTAATTTTTAATAAAAAATTAACTAAAAAGCCCAAAAACGGATGCTTCGAGGCCTGTTTTCGCAATTCTATTCCCATGATTTGATCTTAGAAAATCGTTTTCCATCAGATTAGGGTTTTAAAAATCGAAAAAGCGAATATTTTTTATTTCGGAACTGCCAATTTCGCAATTAATCCCATAATTCGAAAAAATTCGGAAAAATCAACAAAAATTCCAAAAATTTCGACAATGCAAAAACAATAATAATCATGCTAATTCATTCTTTGAATACATAAGGCTCATGATACCACTGTAGGGGAATACAGTTAAACATAATAACATGTGCGGAACAATCCCCAAAGCCAGGAAACATGTATAACGCACAGATTAAGCATACTTACATTCGAAGCGTGTTTTCCACAATAATCCGTCAACGAACACGAACAAAGAACTCCACTTGTCGTTCCTCTACTTGGTTCACCGACACGATCAGATCCGTCTTGATTATCGTAGCTTAGACAATTGATCAAGAGATTTGCTTTTTGGGATGAACACACTATGGAGGCACAGAGAGAATTAGGGTTCTCTGTTTTCTCCTAGGGTTGTGTGTAATCTGAATTGTGATTGCAGTAGTTGGAAATTAGGTTATAAGGTTATTTACATAACCTTACTGTAGTTGGAAATTAGGTTATAAGGTTATTTACATAACCTTACTAACCGACCAAGCCATAAGGCAAGGCCGGCTAGCAAGCCCGCACAGCATCACACGGACACGCACAGCGAGCTGGGCCGTGGGCCGCGCTGCTGCTGCTGTGTCGTGGTCTTGGCCCGCGCGCGCACACAGCTGCTCGGCCATGGGCCAACGCTGTTGTGTCGCCTTTCTTGCTTGCCTAGCGCGCGCGCCCATGGGCCTTGAGTGCTTCGTGCACTCGGCTCGTGGGCCGCTCCTCGTATCCGCGTTTAATATATTTCCGATATATTATTTATCGTTTTGTATACGACGAATCAATGTCGTACGATACGATTTATTCGTTTTTCCTAGCTTACGAATATTCGCGATACGATATACGATTCCGATGCAAGGTCGTATCGTATAATACGTTTCCAGCTTAAATCCCGAAAAGCTATTAAATGAATTTCCGATTCATTTAATCCGGTGATCTGTTACGTGTCATTGGTGTGACCTTGTAGGTTCAGTCAAGAGTAAGTTGTGAGTTCAATATCCATTAGAACTCACTGATCGGAAGCATTGCTCCAGCTAGCTGTTCCGATCACTTGATCTCACTGAATTAATTGTTCGCAATTAATCTGAACCTTGGTATTAGACTTAATGCACCTTGTGGTGAAGGACATATTTCCTTCAAATCCACCCAACTTGGACGAGGCGGTAGGATGTGTAGAGGTGGAGCAGGTTCGGGGGGGAGGACAACATCAGGTAGAGGATCAACGGGAAGAAGGACACCTTCAGGAAGAGTAAGGGGAAGAAACCAAGTGAGTTTTCCGTTTAGTTAACCTTTATGTATACTCGGGGTTTTACATTTACCATTTGTTCTGATTTTTTATCTGACATGTATTCTGAATTTTGTTCTGAGATTGCTGCCAACTATGATGACATGTATTCTGAATTTAGTTCTGAAATTGCTGCCAACTGTGATGACATGTATCTAAATTTTTTGGTCTAACATTTGTTCTGAAATGGTTGATTCTGTTAAGATATTTATCTAAATTTTGTTTCGATACTGGTCTGTGTTTGTTCTGAGTTTTGGTCCTAAAATTTGATCTGAATTCTCTTTTGTATTTGTTCTGTACTTCTTCTGGCAATAGTATTCTGATTTTTTTTCATAATTTGTTCTTAAATTGAACCTCATATTGTTGGTGTTGTTCGAATTTGTTATAAATGTGTTTGAATTCTAGGTTCCAGTGGGTTTCTGTAGGGGAATACAGTTAAATACATATTAACATGTGCGGAACAATACCCAAAGCCAGGAAACATGTATAAAACACAGATTAATCAAACTTACATTCGAAGCGTGTTTTCCCTAGTTTATGATTCACGAACACGAACAAAGAACTCCAATCGTCGTTCCTCTATTTGGTTCACCGACACGTTCAGATCCGTCTTGAGATTCTTAGCTTAGACGTCACTCAAGAGTTTGTGCTTTTGGGAAGAACACATCCATGGAGGCTAAGAGAGAATTAGTGTTAGTTTAGATGAACAACACAAGAGGGGGGTGAATTAGTGTTTGTAGATGTTGGATCTACTTTTTCGCGGAATTAAAAACATTAAGACATTACAAGAGAGATTTTAGCGTGGAAACCTCTCTACCCTAATAGAGAGGAAAAACCACGGCCCCGTAGGGACTTCAACCCTTTTACTAATTAGGAAAATTACAGTTCCCTAAACACAACTCCCTTAGGAACAGCCCCTCAACCGTTCCTTCTCAATGATCTCTCTAGAGATCTTCTCTCTCAACTCTTCAGCTCGACTCAAGCTGATTCTCTCAATTAGAAGGTTCACTCAAACCCCTTCCCAATTCTCAAGTATAAAAGATAGAATAACAAATAGAATCTGGAATTCTGCTGGAACAAGAACTTCGTATGTGGAACAGGAACTGACGGTACCGACGTGGGTTATAATGTAGATTTAACTTGAGCACGTAACACCACTAAGTCAGACAATTTTCCTAGACTTATGAATGCAGTATATATAGTGATGCATGTTACCTGCTAACCCTAGAAGATATATTTTATGTTTATCTTTTATTTAGGACTTTTAGACCTAATACAACTCTATCATGATAAACTTTTTTTCTAAGACTCTAACAAACATAGGATAGCATAATAGCGGTTATGCAGTAGATATATTAATGAAACTCTATCTAAACAACACTCCTATCTTATCACGACTCTTGAATAAGATAAACATTATTTAACCATTAACTAATACAATCCTAGTTAATATCAAACACATAATCCTAACTATCCTAAAACTCCTTAGTACATGACTTAGTATTATTATGTTTAGACTTCTATTAGGACGCGAACTCTAAGGTAATGTGATCTAACAACAATACTCATGAAATCCTATATACTACGTGATAAATGAGACCAACTATGATATGCATTCCTAGAAGACTCCTAATGCATATCTAACTATATGAAGAGTCCTAAGCACATACAACTATATGTACTTATGATAGGATAATATGAGAGACCTAGACTAGTGCAAAATCCTACGTCTAATAAACAACTTATCCCAATATGGACTCTTACCTACAATATAGAAAACATATTAGGATGCAAATATGAAAGTATTATATTCACTCCTAAACTCTATTAACGCACACAAGTATATGTCGTACATGTGACTAGGAACAGGAACAGTCAGACAACTAGGAACTCTGATAAACAGTTTCTGATCTCTTTCTGGTTGTTCCTGCTGGACCATATAAAGTATCATTTCGTTCTTCCTTTTTCACCGTACTTACCACATGAAGTTTACCAATTTAAATGCTAATTTACATATAAACAACATGTATAACATAGCCATCTTCACTTTAGTGAACAATAACTTCTCATTGCTCGAGTTCCTTGTTTCTTGGTTCAATCATAACTTGTTCATCCTGTGCGCATCTTGACACACATGTTAAATAGATAATCATCATTAGTTTACAATCATCAAAACCTAATTACTCAACAATTTCCCGGTTTTTGATGATGACAAACTAATGATGCTTATCACACTTTAACAAAAAAAATTAAGATTTATTCCCCCTTAATTTTGTAAACCAAAAACTAATGAACAAGTAAAATGATAGAGTGAGAGCAATACTAATAAACACCAACTAGATAAGGATTTAGACTATTTTATATCAAACAATAAGCATCATACATACTCTTCCCCCTTTTGGCATTATCGAAAAGGGTTATTTTCCACACATTCTTTTTAGGTTAACCATACACACCCAATGTTTATATGTCACACACACCACCTTATAGGTTAGTCACTTGTTTGTCCCAAAAAGTGTCCGAGTTCCCAATTTTGAATTAAGGATGTAGTTGCTACATAATTCCAATTCACAATCCAAAGACCCAATGTCAGAAGCAATGAAGTAACTTAACAAATAATAACAAAAATATAAAAAGAAAATGGTTGCATTGTTAATTGTCAAGGTTGAGAATGGATCAAGTAGAAATCATGTGAAGAAATGGCTTGGTAAATAGTTGAGTAGAGGGAACCAAATGTAGATAATGTGTTTGTGGTTTCTTCTTTCAAATGAGGTCCTCAACAATCATTAGAGCTTTTTAATGAATATGAAACCAAACCCAACACACCTCCATCTCTGTATGTAGCACCTTATCTTACCAAGTTCCCATATATCACCAATCTTCCATAAGGAACTGACATCATAGTGAAACGTGGAATGACTGCTTAAATCACTGTTCCTGCAGTGATTGTTTCTTTCATTCACAACTTACAAAGTGTAGTGGAGCAGGAACTAACATTAATGTAGCTTCCTATTCTTGTTCTTGTTCCTATAACTGTCTGTTTCCTTAGAACTCATCGAGTGTATGAGTTTAAATTTTTGTAACTCATTGATATTCTTCGTAATAATAGAATTCTAGGAGAAAATAAATAAAGTACAAGAATTGATCACCTTTGCTTCAAATTTTTTTTTTTTTTTGAATTTTTTTTTTGATTTTTTTTTTTGATTTTTTTTTTTGGATTTTTTTTTGAAACAAAGGCGTCATTACAAAATTTTGAGCTTTCCTAGAGTATAAGATCATATAATAATATAGAAAGGACTTACCACTAAATATAAGTTCCACCACCGAATATAAAAATCATGTTCAATGTTCCCTACCTTATTCCCCCTGAGTTCCTTACCATCTTCTTTCATGCGGAACCTTGTAGATGTAAAGTTCTATATGATACCCAGTAAATTTCTATGTGATACGTACATCATACGGTGAATTTCCTCCAAATCTTTTATTGATAAATAATAACCCGCTGCTCCTACTTCATCTTTGACTTCCCTCTCAAAACATATTCATAATTATTACTCTTCATGCATCGTCGAACCATATGAAAGAAGAATATATTTTTGGAGCTTCAAGGGTAGTGAGGATATGAAGTGGTAGAGTACAACATATGGTATGGGATAAGGAAAGAATATTCGAAATTATTGAAACATGATATGGAGAAAGACAAGACCAGAGTGTGACACATTGACTTTCTCCATCATTAATATGGATGTTGTCCCAAATTGTTTTGAATATATTTTTATTGGGACAACATCCAAATTTCTCAACGAGTCCTCTAATACTTTTAGGCAAGTGAATATGTCTTTTAAAACATGAGAATTGAGTGTGACACATTGACTTATAGGTGTGCATAATTTACTTCAATTGAAAAGTGTACAAGGGCCCTAAACGAAAAGTTCATTTGGGAAAAAAAAGTACTTTATGCTCATGTTAGTTTCGACAAGTCTTGTTCCTTTACTACTTGGTGATAGCAACAAAAGCATTTATTCACATGAAATAACATTTAGAAGGTTTCTTAAAATAAACGGTGCGATAATCATGCAATTTGACACATCATTAATATGAGTAAGAGTGTTATACCTCACATGGTCCAAACTTGCTTGAAAACGTTGGATATGGTTTGATCATTGATGGCTTACTTACGAGTTTCATTAAGTGTTAGTTTCACATTTACTCCAGTTGCTCCCTGTGGCCCCTTTTATTAGTCGAGATCTTGTTCGTGTTCCTTTTTCTTCTTTGCTGGAACGCTCTAAGTGATGTTGAATGATTCGTCCCAACCGCTCCCTGTTCCCTGTTCTTCTTTTATCTGAACAGGAACTCGTTCTCTTTCCTTTGGTCTTTATGCTTGACCATGCTTCTTCATCTTGGGTTGTCTCGCGTAGATCTGAGAAATAAGTTGCATTGGTTTGGGGTCTTTATTAACCAGTAAAGCATCTTTGTTTTCGCTAACAATGATGTAATCTAAAATCAAAACCCAAGTGTAATCTTTTGTGCAATTATAAGGTTAGTAGGTTAGTCTTCAAGAAATAAATATATATTAAAGCATAAATATACAGAAAATTCTAGATGTGAATACTACCTTTTGATAGTCTCTTTTGTACTTACAACAGTACACCTTGTTGATGTTCCTTGTTGTACATTCACTAAGAGAGTTGTTCCCGAACTTCTGTTATATTTCTGAAATTGAGTTCCTCATGAGTTGGACCAGGGACTTGTGCGTCGGCGTCAAAGCCTTCTCATGGATAAGTTGGTTTTCGTTCATGTATTCTTAGGTACTTCAATCGTTCCTCCAAATCTTGGTCTCTGTTCCCTTGATACGTGGAACATGTTTTTACGCTTCAATTTCTTTTACTTCAAGAATAGACCTTCAAAACCTTATCGTTAATTTGCACAACTAACCAAACACAAAGTGAAGTTAATAATATAAGAAATAAAGGAAACAAAGTAATTCACACAAAGTAAAACGCTATTGAGAACGCTATTGAGAGGGTTGGTAAGTAAAACGCAAAAGGATTGGGATGTCAAGCTTGCTCATGCTGAATTTGCTTATAATCGGTCTCCTACTTATGCTACTGGTCATTCTCCATTTGAGGTAGTATATGGGATTAATCCATACTTGCCCTTGGATTTAATTCCATTACCAAAAGATGAGTTGGTTCACAAGGATGCCGATGCTAAGTTAAAGTCTATGATGAAACTGCACCAACAAGTTCGTGAGCGAATGGAAGCTATTAATGCCTCTTATAAACAGAAATCAAATAAGAATCGCAAACCAAGGTTGTTTGAAGAAGGTGATTTGGTTTGGGTTGATTTAAGGAAAGAGCGTTTTCCAAGCAAACGCAAGAACAAGCTTATGCCTAGGGCTGAAGGTCCTTACAAGGTGGTTGCACGTGTGAATGATAATGCTTACAAGATTGAGCTTCCGGGAGACTATGGTGTCCATGCTACTTTCAATGTAGGTGATCTTTCACCTTATCTTGATGATGATGGCCTTGCTGAATTGAGGTCAATTCCTTTTAAAGGGGGAGGGGATGATACGGTTATGGATGAAAGTGATAGTCTTATGCTAGCAATTGGAACCAAAAATGATTTGGGTTCAATGGCTCATTTTGTGTGCATGGTGACTTGGATTGAGTGAGCTCGTTATATGGTCCTTATTATCAATGTGGTACGTTAATCAAACTGGTCCGTTTAATCACATTGGTCCGCTTGTTTAAACAGATTGTACGCACTTATTATTTTTAATTGCTTTGGTTAAAGTCGGTTTAATAAAGGGATATTTGTTTAAATCCCCAATTTAAATTTAGTCATTACTTAGCTTTGATTATTGCTGTTTGTAAGGAGAGTTTTAAGCCTTTGTAACCTCCAATTTAGTGACTGAATTAGGAGGCTTTAGAGCTTGTAACTGCCAGTTTTAAAGGCTCTTAAATGGCTCTTAATTAGCCGTTTAAAGCTCTTGTAGCTGTTGGTTTTTGGATATTTATAGTCAGCTTCTTGATTGGAATAAACAACCAACTGGATGATTAAAACACTTGTTTGTTACATTTCGAATTATAGTTTATAATTCAGCCTTTTTCTTTGTTTTGGACGAGTTTCCTATTCAAAGAACTGATTGTGAGTCAATAGGTCTTGTCTTGCATTCACGATCAACGAGTTAAAGGTCTAGCTTGTTAATCAACTACCCTTGTTTATACTAAATGTCTAGTGAAAGATAAGCGGTGTAGTGTAATTGTTGATGGGGGGAGTTGTACCAATGCTGCTTCTAGTGAAATGGTGTCAAAATTAGGCTTAATCACTACTGCCCATACTAGGCCATACGCAATCCATTGGCTTGATGATGGTAATAGTGTAAAAGTGTCGAAGCAAGTAAGGATGGGTTCGTATGTGGATGAAGTTCTTTGTGATGTTATTCCTATGGATGCTTGTCATATTTTGTTGGGTCGTCCTTGGCAGTTTGATAGGGACGTGATTCATAAAGGGAGAAGCAATGAGTATGAATTGAGAGACAAAGGCAAGAAAATTGTGCTAAAGCCTATGTCATCTCAAGCGGTTCGATCCATGAGTGTGAAACAAAAGAAAAAGCCGAATCTCACCATGTTGGTTAGTGAACGAGAAATTGAGCAAGCTCTTGATCATGGAGAGTTGGTGTATTTGCTCGTGGCTAAGGAGAGTCCAATTGAAGGCCAAAATTGGAAAGAAGGCAGTCCCATAGCCGAATTGCTGTTTGAGTTCAAGGATGTATTTCCGGATGAATTACCACCAGGTTTGCCCCCTATTCGTGGTATTGAACATCAAATTGATCTTATTCCAGGAACTTCTTTGCCTAATAAGGCTGCCTATCGTTGCAATCCGGAGGAAACAAAGGAATTACAAAAGCAAATTGATGAACTTGTGAATCGAGGCTATGTTAGAGAAAGCTTGAGTCCATGTGTTGTTCCGGTGTTGCTTGTGCCTAAGAAAGATGGAACACGGCGAAGGTGTGTTGATAGTAGGGCTG
The DNA here is from genome assembly GCF_020520425.1 of Spinacia oleracea. Taxonomy (NCBI): domain Eukaryota; kingdom Viridiplantae; phylum Streptophyta; class Magnoliopsida; order Caryophyllales; family Amaranthaceae; genus Spinacia; species Spinacia oleracea. Next base: position 31,021,775 of record NC_079487.1, read on the forward strand.
TGAATAACATTACCATCAAGTATCGTTTTCCAATTCCGAGACTTGATGATATGTTAGATGAGCTCCATGGTTCGAAGTTGTTCTCAAAAATTGATTTGCGAAGTGGTTATCATCAGATTCGGATGCGTGAAGGAGATGAGTGGAAAACGGCTTTCAAGACAAAACATGGTTTGTATGAGTGGGCCGTCATGCCATTTGGTCTCACTAATGCTCCTAGTACGTTTATGAGGCTAATGAACGAAGTGCTTAAATCATTTTTGGGCAGATTCGTTGTGGTATCTTGATGACATCTTGGTGTATAGTAGGAACGAAGAGGAGCTATCAAATCGTGGCCTAATCTAAAACTATAAGTGAGGTGCGTTTATTTCATGGTCTTGCTTCATTTTATAGACGTTTCATTCGTGATTTCAGTACTATTACTAGTCCTATCACTAGTTGCTTGAAGAAAGGTGCTTTTGTATGGGGAGAGGACGCTCAAAAGGCGTTTGATGTGATTAAAGAGCGTTTGTGTGCTGCTCCTATATTGGCGCTGCCAGATTTCTCTCAACCTTTTAAGGTCGAGTGTGATGCTAGTGGAGTGGGGATTGGTGCTGTTTTGATTTAAGGTAAGCGTCCCATAGCTTATTTTTCGGAAAAGTTAGGGGGTGCTCGTTTGAATTATTGCACTTATGATAAAGAGTTCTATGCCATTGTTAGAGCTTTGGATCATTGGAGTCATTATTTGCGTTCTAGCCACTTTGTTTTGCATTCTGATCATGAATCTTTGAAGTATATTAATGGGCAACAAAAATTAAGCCCAAGGCATGCTAAATGGGTTGAGTTCTTGCAATCCTTTCATTTTTCTTCGAAATACAAAGATGGTAAAAGCAATGTGGTGGCTGATGCATTATCACGAAGGTACACTTTGCATGCTACACTTGATGTTCGTTTGTTGGGGTTTGAAACCTTAAAAGATTATTATCATGATGATGGTGATTTTGGAGTTGCATTCGAGAAATGTGCAGTTGGTGCTTATGGGGAGTACATGTTGCAAGATGGGTTTCTTTTCAAAGGTAATCGCCTTTGTATTCCTAAGCATTCAATTCGTGAGTTACTAGTGCGTGAGGCTCATGGTGGAGGATTGGCTGGTCACTTTGGCATAGCCAAGACCTTGGAAATATTGAGAGAACATTTCTTTTGGCCTAAAATGTTAGGTGATGTAACGAACATTATGAATAAATGTGTGACTTGTCATATGGCCAAGAGTTCTTTCAAACCCGGTTTATACTCACCTTTGCCGGTTCCAGTTCGCCCTTGGGAAGATGTATCCATGGATTTTATAGTGGCTTTGCCTCGTACTCAAAGAGGTAAGGATGCTATTATGGTCGTGGTGGATAGATTTTCAAAAATGGCTCACTTCGTTGCTTGTCACAAAACAGATGATGCTTGTAATGTGGCTGATTTGTATTATAAGGAGATTGTTCGTTTGCATGGAATTCCAAAGACTATTGTTTCATATCGAGATTCCAAGTTCTTGAGTTACTTTGGAATACATTGTGGAGAAAGGTGGGAACCAAGTTGTTGTTTAGCACTTCACATCACCCTCAAACTGATGGGCAAACAGAGGTGACAAATCGAACCTTGGGAACGCTATTGAGAGGGTTGGTAAGTAAAACGCAAAAGGATTGGGATGTCAAGCTTGCTCACGCTGAATTTGCTTATAATCGGTCTCCTACTTATGCTACTGGTCATTCTCCATTTGAGGTAGTATATGGGATTAATCCATACTTGCCCTTGGATTTAATTCCATTACCAAAAGATGAGTTGGTTCACAAGGATGCCGATGCTAAGTTAAAGTCTATGATGAAACTGCACCAACAAGTTCGTGAGCGAATGGAAGCTATTAATGCCTCTTATAAACAGAAATCAAATAAGAATCGCAAACCGAGGTTGTTTGAAGAAGGTGATTTGGTTTGGGTTCATTTAAGGAAAGAGCGTTTTCCAAGCAAACGCAAGAACAAGCTTATGCCTAGGGCTGAAGGTCCTTACAAGGTGGTTGCACGTGTGAATGATAATGCTTACAAGATTGAGCTTCCGGGAGACTATAGTGTCCATGCTACTTTCAATGTAGGTGATCTTTCACCTTATCTTGATGATGATGGCCTTGCTGAATTGAGGTCAATTCCTTTTAAAGGGGGAGGGGATGATACGGTTATGGATGAAAGTGATAGTCTTATGCTAGAAATTGGAACCAAAACTGATTTGGGTTCAATGGCTAATTTTGTGTGCATGGTGACTTGGATTGAGTGAGCTCGTTATATGGTCCTTATTATCAATGTGGTACGTTAATCAAACTGGTCCGTTTAATCACATTGGTCCGCTTGTTTAAACAGATTGTACGCACTTATTATTTTTAATTGCTTTGGTTAAAGTCGGTTTAATAAAAGGATATTTGTTTAAATCCCCAATTTAAATTCAGTCATTACTTAGCTTTGATTATTGCTGTTTGTAAGGAGAGTTTTAAGCCTTTGTAACCTCCAATTTAGTGACTGAATTAGGAGGCTTTAGAGCTTGTAACTGCCAGTTTTAAAGGCTCTTAAATGGCTCTTAATTAGCCGTTTAAAGCTCTTGTAGCTGTTGGTTTTTGGCTATTTATAGTCAGCTTCTTGATTGGAATAAACAACCAACTGGATGATTAAAACACTTGTTTGTTACATTTCGAATTATAGTTTATAATTCAGCCTTTTTCTTTGTTTTGGACGCGTTTCCTATTCAAAGAACTGATTGTGAGTCAATAGGTCTTGTCTTGCATTCACGATCAACGAGTTAAAGGTCTAGCTTGTTAATCAACTACCCTTGTTTATACAACGAGTTTTTAAACTCGTATCAGTCCGCTTGTTTAAACAGATTGTACGCACTTATTATTTTTAATTGCTTTGGTTAAAGTCGGTTTAATAAAGGGATATTTGTTTAAATCCCCAATTTAAATTTAGTCATTACTTAGCTTTGATTATTGCTGTTTGTAAGGAGAGTTTTAAGTCTTTGTAACCTCCAATTTAGTGACTGAATTAGGAGGCTTTAGAGCTTGTAACTGCCAGTTTTAAAGGCTCTTAAATGGCTCTAAATTAGCCGTTTAAAGCTCTTGTAGCTGTTGGTTTTTGGCTATTTATAGTCAGCTTCTTGATTGGAATAAACAACCAACTGGATGATTAAAACACTTATTTGTTACATTTCGAATTATAGTTTATAATTCAGCCTTTTTCTTTGTGTTGGACGCGTTTCCTATTCAAAGAACTGATTGTGAGTCAATAGGTCTTGTCTTGCATTCACGATCAACGAGTTAAAGGTCTAGCTTGTTAATCAACTATCCTTGTTTATACAACGAGTTTTTAAACTCGTATCATTAGTGGTATCAGAGCTGCTGTTCGTGTGATCCGCCCAAAAAAAAGAAACAAAAAATAAAAAAAATAAAAAAAAAGAAAAAAAAAAGAGAGCTGCTGTTCGTAATTCTTACAAACTGAAATATGGATTTTGATGATCCTGACTTTCTACAACATCTCCAAGAATCCTTGAAGAACGTTAGAGATGAGAGGTATCGTAGGCCTCCTAGGCGTGATCTACGGGCTATGGATGAATTCAAAGTCACCGAACTTCCTGAATTTGTTGGTGGAACAGATCCGGAAGCCTATTTGGAGTGGGAGCGCAAAATAGAGAGAATTTTCGATTTCAAGGACATTGATGATGAGAAGCGTTGCAAATATGCCATATTGAAGCTAGGACGAGGGGCTTCATTGTGGTTCGAGGAACTGAAATCCAAGAGAATACGTGAAGGGAAGGAGAAAATTACCTCTTGGGAGTCTTTGAAACGTAAGCTACGTAAAAGGTATGTGCCAACAACTCATAGAATAACAACTTATCGTAAAATTGCCGAATTGAGGCAAGGAAAAATGAGTGTGGCTGAATATATTGATGAGTTTGAAAAGTTGTCCTTAATGGGAGAAATTGAGGAACAAAAACTGTCCAGATTTTTAAGGGGTCTAAATTATAATATTGCCAATACCGTAGACCTTTATCCATATTCTAATTTTGACACTCTTTGTGGACTTTGTTTAAAATTGGAAAATCAAGGGAAGGCAAAATATGGGGGAGGATCTAGTATGGATGGTAAAGCCAAGTCTTGGGCTAAATCCGAACCTAGCTTGAAACCAAACACATCACCTAGTACCGTAGGTTCAAGTAATTCTACGGCTGCCCCTAAACTATCTAACCCAACCAAAGAAACAAGTCTGTCCAAGGTGCGTTGTTTTAAGTGTCAAGGGTTTGGGTATTATCAAAATGCGTGTCCAAATAAACGAGTAGTGACCTTGAGAGAAGCTGTTGAATGTCGTGAGGAGTTGTTTGAAGAGGAAAAGAGGTTGGGGGGCGTATTTGTGTTTGATGAGAGTGGTGATGAGGAGGAAGAGGAAGGGTATGAGGCTCCAATTTATGACACAAATCCGGTTCTTAGAGCGCTACAAACTCAAATTTCACCTACTGATCTAGACCAACGAGATCAGTTGTTTCATACTAAATGTCTAGTGAAAGATAAGTGGCGTAGTGTAATTGTTGATGGGGGGAGTTGTACCAATGCTGCTTCTAGTGAAATGGTGTCAAAATTAGGCTTAATCACTACTGTCCATCCTAGGCCATACGCACTCCATTGGCTTGATGATGGTAATAGTGTAAAAGTGTCGAAGCAAGTAAGGGTTGGTTTGACTATGGGTTCGTATGTGGATGAAGTTCTTTGTGATGTTATTCCTATGGATGCTTGTCATATTTTGTTGGGTCGTCCTTGGCAGTTTGATAGGGACGTGATTCATAAAGGGAGAAGCAATGAGTATGAATTGAGAGACAAAGGCAAGAAAATTGTGCTAAAGCCTATGTCATCTCAAGCGGTTCAATCCATGAGTGTGAAACAAAAGCAAAAGCCGAATCTCACCATGTTGGCTAGTGAACGAGAAATTGAGCAAGCTCTTGATCATGGAGAGTTGGTGTATTTGCTCGTGGCTAAGGAGAGTTCACTTGAAGGCCAAAATTGGAAAGAAGGCAGTCCCATTGCCGAATTGCTGTTTGAGTTCAAGGATGTATTTCCGGATGAATTACCACCAGGTTTTCCCCCTATTCGTGGTATTGAACATCAAATTGATCTTATTCCAGGAACTTCTTTGCCTAATAAGGCTGCCTATCGTTGCAATCCGGAGGAAACAAAGGAATTACAAAAGCAAATTGATGAACTTGTGAATCGAGGCTATGTTAGAGAAAGCTTGAGTCCATGTGCTGTTCCGGTGTGCCTAAGAAAGATGGAACATGGCGAATGTGTGTTGATAGTAGGGCTGTGAATAACATTACCATCAAGTATCGTTTTCCAATTCCGAGACTTGATGATATGTTAGATGAGCTCCATGGTTCGAAGTTGTTCTCAAAAATTGATTTGCGAAGTGGTTATCATCAGATTCGGATGCGTGAAGGAGATGAGTGGAAAACGGCTTTCAAGACAAAAACATGGTTTGTATGAGTGGACCGTCATGCCATTTGGTCTCACTAATGCTCCTAGTACGTTTATGAGGCTAATGAACGAAGTGCTTAAATCATTTTTGGGCAGATTCGTTGTGGTATATCTTGATGACATCTTGGTGTATAGTAGGAACGAAGAGGAGCATCTGATTCATTTGAGGGATGTTTTTGAAATACTTAGAGCTCAAAGACTCTATGGGCAGCTAGAGAAGTGTTCATTCCTTGTTGACAATGTTGTATTCTTGGGCTATGTGGTTTCGAAAGATGGAGTGTCCGTGGATGAGTCCAAGATCGAGGCTATCAAATCGTGGCCTAATCTAAAACTATAAGTGAGGTGCGTTCATTTCATGGTCTTGCTTCATTTTTTAGACGTTTCATTCGTGATTTCAGTACTATTACTAGTCCTATCACTAGTTGCTTGAAGAAAGGTGTTTTTATATGGGGAGAGGACGCTCAAAAGGCGTTTGATGTGATTAAAGAGCGTTTGTGTGCTGCTCCTATTTTGGTGCTGCCAGATTTCTCTCAACCTTTTGAGGTCGAGTGTGATGCTAGTGGAGTGGGGATTGGTGCTGTTTTGATCCAAGGAAGCGTCCCATAGCTTATTTTTCGGAAAAGTTAGGGGGTGCTCGTTTGAATTATTGCACTTATGATAAAGAGTTCTATGCCATTGTTAGAGCTTTGAATCATTGGAGTCATTATTTGCGTTCTAGCCACTTTGTTTTGCATTCTGATCATGAATCTTTGAAGTATATTAATGGGCAACAAAAATTGAGCCCAAGGCATGCTAAATGGGTTGAGTTCTTGCAATCCTTTCATTTTTCTTCGAAATACAAAGATGGTAAAAGCAATGTGGTGGCTGATGCATTATCACGAAGGTACACTTTGCTTGCTACACTTGATGTTCGTTTGTTGGGGTTTGAAGGCTTAAAAGATTATTATCATGATGATGGTGATTTTGGAGTTGCATTCGAGAAATGTGCAGTTGGTGCTTATGGGGAGTACATGTTGCAAGATGGGTTTCTTTTCAAAGGTAATCGCCTTTGTATTCCTAAGCATTCAATTCGTGAGTTACTAGTGCGTGAGGCTCATGGTGGAGGATTGGCTGGTCACTTTGGCATAGCCAAGACCTTGGAAATATTGAGAGAACATTTCTTTTGGCCTAAAATGTTAGGTGATGTAACGAACATTGTGAATAAATGTGTGACTTGTCATATGGCCAAGAGTTCTTTCAAACCCGGTTTATACTCACCTTTGCCGGTTCCAGTTCGCCCTTGGGAAGATGTATCCATGGATTTTATAGTGGCTTTGCCTCGTACTCAAAGTGGTAAGGATGCTATTATGGTCGTGGTGGATAGATTTTCAAAAATGGCTCACTTTGTTGCTTGTCACAAAACGGATGATGCTTGTAATGTGGCTTATTTGTATTATAAGGAGATTGTTCGTTTGCATGGAATTCCAAAGACTATTGTTTCTGATCGAGATTCCAAGTTCTTGAGTTACTTTTGGAATACATTGTGGAGAAAGGTGGGAACCAAGTTGTTGTTTAGCACTTCACATCACCCTCAAACTGATGGGCAAACAGAGGTGACAAATCGAACCTTGGGAACGCTATTGAGAGGGTTGGTAAGTAAAACGCAAAAGGATTGGGATGTCAAGCTTGCTCACGGTGAATTTGCTTATAATCGGTCTCCTACTTATGCTACTGGTCATTCTCCATTTGAGGTAGTATATGGGATTAATCCATACTTGCCCTTGGATTTAATTCCATTACCAAAAGATGAGTTGGTTCACAAGGATGCCGATGCTAAGTTAAAGTCTATGATGAAACTGCACCAACAAGTTCGTGAGCGAATTGAAGCTATTAATGCCTCTTATAAACAGAAATCAAATAAAAATCGCAAACCGAGGTTGTTTGAAGAAGGTGATTTGGTTTGGGTTCATTTAAGGAAAGAGCGTTTTCCAAACAAACGCAAGAACAAGCTTATGCCTAGGGCTGAAGGTCCTTACAAGGTGGTTGCACGTGTGAATGATAATGCTTACAAGATTGAGTTTCCGGGAGACTATGGTGTCCATGCTACTTTCAATGTAGGTGATCTTTCACCTTATCTTGATGATGATGGCCTTGCTGAATTGAGGTCAATTCCTTTTAAAGGGGGAGGGGATGATACAGTTATGGATGAAAGTGATAGTCTTATGCTAGCAATTGGAACCAAAACTGATTTGGGTTCAATGGCTCATTTTGTGTGCATGGTGACTTGGATTGAGTGAGCTCGTTATATGGTCCTTATTATCAAGGTGGTACGTTAATCAAACTGGTCCGTTTAATCACATTGGTCCGCTTGTTTAAACAGATTGTACGCACTTATTATTTTTAATTGCTTTGGTTAAAGTCGGTTTAATAAAGGGATATTTGTTTAAATCCCCAATTTAAATTCAGTCATTACTTAGCTTTGATTATTGCTGTTTGTAAGGAGAGTTTTAAGCCTTTGTAACCTCCAATTTAGTGACTGAATTAGGAGGCTTTAGAGCTTGTAACTGCCAGTTTTAAAGGCTCTTAAATGGCTCTTAATTAGCCGTTTAAAGCTCTTGTAGCTGTTGGTTTTTGGCTATTTATAGTCAGCTTCTTGATTGGAATAAACAACCAACTGGATGATAAAACACTTGTTTGTTACATTTCGAATTATCTCTATTATATAAGCCAGCTCCTGAGGTTATTTTAGTAACTTAACTTTTCGTGTCCACCATAAAAAAAACTAAAATACCCCCTCTTATTGCTCCCAACCCCATCGCGTAAAACTTATTATCACCCTCTTCGTTGTTTCCTTCTTCGCTGCGACATTCGAAACCTCTTCGTTGCCTCTCTCAACTTCATCATCCTCTCGCTCTCTCAACTTCTGCTCTCCTCCCTCCCGTCTTCACCTCTCTCTTCCCTCCCGTTTTCTCTCTCCTCCCTCACATCCTCTTCTTTGATTTGCTTCCTGTTCGAAAAATTCCATAAAATCGAAAAAAAAATCGAGATCTAATTGAAAAATTCGAGACCTAATTTTTGTTCATCCCAAATCTCTAGGGCACCAATAATTTTTTAAAATATAAATTTCTTGGGCACCAATAATGGATGCGAAGATCGGAAATTTCTTTGAATCCACCGGAGATTTCTTCGGCGCCGGCTACAGTAGTGTACCTGCGAAGATCGGTAAGTTTCTTTGGAACCGGAAATTCTTTGATTAATCCCAATATCTGGGTTTTCTTTGTATTATTAACACTTTTATTGATAATCTTTTCTATGTAATCTCATTAATTGATTAATCTGGGTTTTCTTCGTATTATCAATTGCTTAATTCTCTATCCGACTTATATGATTTATTGTTAAAATTAGGTTAATTTTTACTGAAATTTTGTGTTTTTGTGATGATTTGAATGAAAAACTATTTGATTTGGATAAATATATTCCCAATAGATCACCTATGAATTTTGATTTTGGTTTATTTCGTGAGTTTAGTTTGATTCAAAATCAGAAGGTAGCAGCCAGTAGCTATGGATTGAGGATTCTTCCAAGGCTGAAAAAAAGGTCAGTTTTTTTTTTCATTTTGGAATTTCTGAAATCTGAAAAAGGTTAAAAATATTGCACATTTGAATTTTTTGAATCTTCAATTTGTTCAACAACGAAATATGTTATGAATTCGACATTTCCCTGTTGTTGATTTGATCTGTTTGCATTCTTGAATCGTATAGATGCATTTTGATTTGATAATTTTGTGTTTGCTATTATTCTTTTGTTAGGGTTAATTTCTAAAATCTGCAATTACTCTTGAGCAAGTGGCCTAAATTAGGTGTTGGATGTTTTAGCTAAAATCTACAATTATTCTTTAAGGTTTTTTATTCTTCGATTTGTTCAAGAACGAAATTTGTTATGAATTCAACAATTCGCTTTTGTTGCTTTGATATTTTTGTATGCTTGAAAAGAATAGATGCATTTATTTGATAATTTTGTGTTTGCTATTATTCTTTTGTTATGGTTAATTTCTAAAAATCTGCAATTACTCTTGAGCAAGTGGCCTAAATTAGGTGTTAGGATGTTTTAACTAATATTTGCAGATAAAGAAAGAGTCAGTATTGTTAGTTGTACGGATTTACTCGGACTAGATTGTTTAGCATAAATAATCTATGGTTAAACTATGATTTGGTATACCTTGATTGAAATCAGAAGTAGATGGTAGTGATTGGATTTTGTTTGGATTTTTGCAAGGAACTGTTGGGTTGATATTTACCAAGGGTGATTTGAAGGAAGTTGGGGAGGAGATTGCCAAATACAAGGTATCAATTGATCCCTTTTAAAATTTAGATCTAAGAATTCTTCAGTTTCACAGCCACCGACAATGTTCTTTCCATAGGGTCCACCAAAATGTTGCAAGACGCAATCACTGATTCGTTGGTTGGCATATTGTTGAGCATAAGCCGCAACTTGATCATCCCACTGAATGTTTCCAACACCCATTGCATCCCTAGCAAAAAAAAATTTGATCATCCCACTGAAAGTTAATTTTCTAAAGCAGACCAAAAAAACTTTCTTTTTGTTGTTTAAATGCATTGTGTTTTAATTTTGATTACATTTTTGTGTTAATTCTTTGAATTTGGTTGTTTAATGCCATAGTGTTTGATTTTTTATTGCAATTTTAATTCTTTTGAATTTGGTTGTTTAATGCCATTGTATTTGAATTTTGATTGCATTTGTGTGTTGATGCTTTGAATTTGGTTGTTTGAATTGACAGGTTGCTGCCACTGGAGTTATGATGATTGGTGATATCCATTTATGGTTTTGTGCCACTCAGCTCTTATCATTTGCAATTTGCAATTTTGCATTATTACAATTCCTTTGTTGCTGAGTTTATCGGATTGGTGTTGATTCATTAGTTAATGGACTCTTCTGGATTGGGCTGTCAATCTGATGGCTATAGTTGCACAAGTTTGAACATATGAACAAGATGAATGCGCGCAATGTTTCTATGGTGTTTGCTCGAAACATGACTCATGTGAGTTAAAAAAAAAAAGGTGTAATGTCCATTGCAGATACATATGATTATAATTCTTGGTGTGATAAATCTGATAATGTAATACACATGATATACTCTCTTGATTTTAATCGGTTCATATTGTGTTTAATAGTAAAAAGAAATTTGATTACGTTTATGTAGCTTAATGAACGTAATTGTGTCATGGAAATGTATTTTCAGCATTCGGAAACAAAGGTGTGATAACACATTTTTTAAAGTTTTTATGTAATCTCGCACGCATCGCGTGCATATAAGACTAGTAGTTTATAATTCAGCCTTTTTCTTTGTTTAGGACGCGTTTCCTATTCAAAGAACTGATTGTGAGTCAATAGGTCTTGTCTTGCATTCACGATCAACGAGTTAAAGGTCTAGCTTGTTAATAAACTATCCTTGTTTATACAACGAGTTTTTAAACTCGTATCATTTTATTTGTTTAGAAATCTGAATTTTTCTTTTTATTCCCATCATGAAGAAGTTTCAATATTTTCAAAAACATATTTTCAAACTCTTTTGAAACCAAATATTGTTTTACCGAAAACAGCACTAGGAACAACAACTCTCAGTTCCATCTCAATGATTTTGGTATTCATGGTCACATGGTTCAATTCAAGTTGCTGACCTTTTCGACAATTTGCAAAAACAATTTTTTATATTTCAAATCAATATTGCTTTTAACAAGTCTTGTTGCACACATGTTCCTAGTAAAACATTTATGAAACAAATTATTTGCAATTTTTAAAATCTATTTAAAAATCAAACTTTTTAGATTCAAGATAATAAAAATTATATTTCATACCATTTAGAAAAATAGAAATATTTTTACAATCGACAAGACTAGGAGAAAATTTTAATTTTTGCTGGAATTGTGCAACAATCAAGACCACTTTGTTCCTCTTCAAAACCGCAAGAAATATTTTAAATTTAAAGCAAAGTCTTATGGAAAACTTGTAAATAAACATGGTTAATTCAAGGTTGCTCACAATCAATCGTTGCATTATATTTATGCGTTACGGGATGAACACACATATGACCAATAGTATATAACGTATGATGTTCCTAATATTTAACAACTAAGAGCAAAAATAAATAATATATTAAAGATTGAAAATTTACCTCTAATTATTTTTCTTCAATCTTTGTGTTAATCATCATCATCAAATACATGCTATCCTCCTTTTCGTCCATCAGGAACAGCAGAATTGTGGGAACTGTTTCTTTCATAACATTGTTCATCTTTTCCCGGATCACTCATCAGAATTACTTGTAAAATATACCAATTGTTAGTTTAGATGAACAACACAAGAGGGGGGGTGAATTAGTGTTTGTAGATGTTGGATCTACTTTTTCGCGGAATTAAAAACATTAAGAGATTGCAAGAGAGATTTTAGCGTGGAAACCTCTCTACCCTACTAGAGAGGAAAAACCACGGCCCCGTAAACCCTTTTACTAATTAAGAAAATCACAGTTCCCTAAACACAACTCCCTTAGGAGCAGTCCCTCAACCGTTCCTTCTCAATTATCTCTCTAGAGATCTTCTCTCTCAACTCTTCAGCTCGACTAAAGCTGATTCTCTCAATTACAAGGTTCACTCAAACCCCTTCCCAATTCTCAAGTATAAAAGATAGAATAACAAATAGAATCTGGAATTCTGCTGGAACAAGAACTTCGTATGTGGAACAGGAACTGACGGTACTGACGTGGGTTATAATGTAGATTTAACTTAAGCACATAACACCACTAAGTCAGACAATTTTCCTAGACTTATGAATGCAGTATATATAGTGATGCATGTTACCTACTAACCCTAGAAGATATATTTTATGTTTATCTTTTATTTAGGACTTTTAGACCTAATAGAACTCTATCATGATAAACTCTTTTTCTAAGACTCTAACAAACATAGGATAGAATAATAGCGGTTATGCAGTAGATATATTAATGAAACTCTATCTAAACGACACTCCTATCTTATCATGACTCTTGAATAAGATAAACATTATTTAACCATTAACTAATGCAATCCTAGTTAATATCAAACACATAATCCTAACTATACTAAAACTCCTTATTACATGACTTAGTATTATTATGTTTAGACTTCTATTAGGACGTGAACTCTAAGGTAATGGGATCTAACAACAATACTCATGCAATCCTATATACTAGGTGCAGACTAGGACCAGTACCCTCGTCATTGACACTGTTCCACGTACGTTGTTCCACCAGCTCCGAACTTTCAGTTTCTAAAGCAAATCTATTAAGAACACTAATGCTACTAGATTTTCTTCTCTTCTCTTCTCTTCTCTTCTCTTCTCTTTCTCTGTACTTGTACTCCTTATTCTCCTTGAGTCCAAGTTCCTCTTCTCTTGGATTCTCTAACTCTTGAATTCGTGTTCCTCCTGTAAGTCTTTGGGTCTTCTTCAAAGCCTTACCTACACATGTCATTTATCATTTCTTTGCATGCATAATAAACCACGTTAGATATTGAGTCAAGTATGATAGATATTCATAAATCATATATTATAATATTTGCTTGACTAAAATACACATAGGATAATATGGAATATAATATAGGAAAAATTGTAATTATTAATCCAACCTTTGCCTGATTTTCTTTAATTAAGCCTACCTATGCGATATTTCTAAATAATCCTACCTTTATGACCCAACTACTATTATTAAGCCTAACAAGTTACTAACCTGCTATAGGCGGTATTCACCCTTACGAGGGATATTTCTTTAATTGCTATTTTAATTTTCGTTCCTCTCTCTTTTGCCATTTTCTGCTTCATCTCTAAACTCCTCTCCATTATTTTTCTTCTACCTCTTCTCCACCATTGTCGATCCCTCATACCTCTCCATTCGAAGTTCATCAAAAATAATCAGCAATTGCTATGGCTGGGGTAAAGCAATTGCCTGTTGGATCTGGATCTTCAAATTCAATGTTTTTTCTTTCTAAATTTTCAACAAGACCACAATAACCAACATCCCACAACATAAAAAAAAACTATATTATTGCAACAGCTTGGGTTTTTACGAACTGACCATCAAGGAAGCCCAAAATTCAAAATTTACCAAAACAGGAACGAAAATGCTAAGGTTCGTAAGTTCACCTTCAATTGTACGATTTTGGAGACGAAATTTGAATGCGCGTGGATGAAGTCACCTATTTCCACAAGAAAATCGTTGATGATGTCATGAACCAGTATAAATGTGGTTAAAGCAGCAGTAATGGAGGAGAGAGGAATTGAAACACGGTACAGAGAAGAGAAGGGTTAAGGGTTTTTTGAAAAAAAATATGAAATCCTTGTTTAGGTGGCAAGTGATGATGACGTGTCCAATATTTTAGCAGGGAAACCAACTTTAGGTTGTCAACGTTTTTAACGTTGACTTTGTAGAAGGTAATCGGTCATCCGGCTTAATAATAGAAGTTGGGTCATAAAGGTTGGATTATTTAGAAATATCGCATAGGTAGGCTTAATTAAAGAAAATCGGGCAAAGGTTGGATTAATAATTACAAATTTTCCTTGACTTTGTAGCAGGTAACCGGTCATCCAGGCTTAATAATAGTAGTTGGGTCATAAAGGTTGGATTATTTAGAAATATCGCATAGGTAGGCTTAATTAAAGAAAACCGGGCAAAAGTTGGATTAATAATTACAAATTTTCCTATAATATATTAATGCATAAATAATATTCCTACCCTAATAAGAACTTTAATATGTATGGCAAATATTATGTGACTCAAATACCTAAAATTCAGTGAATCTTAACAGTCCTATATTATGCATAATACTAATTATTAAAGCTTAAACTCTAAGCATTTAATCTTTCCTAAAGTGCTTATGCAAAACTAAAACTCTTAGACTCTTAAACCGTCTACAATGCATCATAATATATGATAAATGAGACCAGCTATGATATGCATTTCTAGAAGACTACTAATGCATATCTAACTATATGAAGAGTCCTAAGCACATACAACTATATGTATTTATGATAGGATAATATGAGAGACCTAGACTAGTGCAAAATCCTACGTCTAATAAACTACTTATCCCAATATGGACTCTTACCTACAATATAGAAAACATATTAGGATGCAAATATGAAAGTATTATATTCACTCCTAAACTCTATTAACGCACACAAGTATATGTCGTACATGTGACTAGGAACAGGAACAGTCAGACAACTAGGAACTCTGATAAACAGTTTCTGATCTCTTTCTGGTTGTTCCTGCTGGACCATATAAAGTATCATTTCGTTCTTCCTTTGTCACCGTACTTACCACATGAAGTTTACCAATTTAAATGCTAATTTACATATAAACAACATGTATAACATAGCCATCTTCACTTTAGTGAACAATAACTTCTCATTGCTCGAGTTCCTTGTTTCTTGGTTCAATCATAACTTGTTCATCCTGTGCGCATCTTGACACACATGTTAAATAGATAATCATCATTAGTTTACAATCATAAAACCCTAATTACTCAACAATTTCCCCCTTTTTGATGATGACAAACTAATGATGCTTATCACACTTTAAGCAATAAAGATTTAGATTTATTCCCCCTTAATTTTGTAAACCAAAAACTAATGAACAAGTAAAATGATAGAGTGAGAGAAATACTAATAAACACCAATTAGATAAGAATTTAGACTATTTTATATCAAACAATAAGCATCATACATACTCTTCCCCCTTTTGGCATTATCGAAAAGGGTTATTTTGCACACATTCTTTTTAGGTTAACCATACACACCCAATGTTTATATGTCACACACACCACCTTATAGGTTAGTCACTTGTTTGTCCCAAAAAGTGTTCGAGTTCCCAATTTTGAATTAAGGATGTAGTTGCTACATAATTCCAATTCACAATCCAAAGACCCAATGTTAGAAGCAATGAAGTAACTTGACAAATAATAACAAAAAAATAAAAAGAAAATGGTTGCAATGTTAATTGTCAAGGTTGAGAATGGATCAAGTAGAAATCATGTGAAGAAATGGCTTGGTAAATAGTTGAGTAGAGGGAACCAAATGTAGATAATGTGTTTGTGGTTTCTTCTTTCAAATGAGGTCCTCAACAATCATTAGAGCTTTTTAATGAATATGAAACCAAACCCAACACACCTCCATCTCTGTATGTAGCACCTTATCTTACCAAGTTCCCATATATCACCAATCTTCCATAAGGAACTGACATCATAGTGAAACGTGGACTGACTGCTTAAATCATTGTTCCTGCAGTGATTGTTTCTTTCATTCACAACTTACAAAGTGTAGTGGAGCAGGAACTAACATTAATGTTGCTTCCTATTCTTGTTCTTGTTCCTATAACCGTCTGTTTCCTTTCAACTCATCGAGTGTATGAGTTTAAATTTTTGTAACTCATTGATATTCTTCGTAATAATAGAATTCTAGGAGAAAATAAATAAAGTACAAGAATTGATCACCTTTGCTTCAATTTTTTTTTTTTTTTGTTTTATTTTTTTTGATTTTTTTTTTTGATTTTTTTTTTTTGAAACAAAGGCGTCATTACAAAATTTTGAGTTTTCCTAGAGTATAAGATCATATAATAATATAGAAAGGACTTACCACTAAATATAAGTTCCACCACCGAATATAAAAATCATGTTCAATGTTCCCTACCTTATTCCCCCTGAGTTCCTTACCATCTTCTTTCATGCGGAACCTTGTAGATGTAAAGTTCTATATGATACCCAGTAAATTTCTATGTGATACGTACATCATACGGTGAATTTCCTCCAAATCTTTTATTGATAAATAATAACCCGCTGCTCCTACTTCATCTTTGACTTCCCTCTCAAAACATATTCATAATTATTACTCTTCATGCATCGTCGAACCATAAGAAAGAAGAATATATTTTTGGAGCTTCAAGGGTAGTGAGGATATGAAGTGGTAGAGTACAACATATGGTATGGGATAAGGAAAGAATATTCGAAATTATTGAAACATGATATGGAGAAAGACAAGACCAGAGTTGTAGATTGAACTTAGCACACACCCACAATCATAAGATTGTAGAATTATGCTAATGGCTCGGCCTGGGTAGGCTCAACCCAATCACGAAAACACAAACCTAACTTTGAAAATACGGTGTGGGTATTGAAGGTTTGTTCCCTCTAAAATATTTAAAAAGAAGTGCAATATTTCAGGAACATAATCGCCTTGTTCCTTCAACGTTTCGTCCATTGTTCCTTTGGAGGAATTTTTTATTGGGACAACATCCAAATTTCTCAACGAGTCCTCTAATACTTTTAGGCAAGTGAATATGTCTTTTAAAACATGAGAATTGAGTGTGACACATTGACTTATAGGTGTGCATAATTTACTTCAATTGAAAAGTGTACAAGGGCCCTAAACGAAAAGTTCATTTGGGAAAAAAAAGTACTTTATGCTCATGTTAGTTTCAACAAGTCTTGTTCCTTTACTACTTGGTGATAGCAACAAAAGCATTTATTCACATGAAATAACATTTAGAAGGTTTCTTAAAATAAACGGTGCGATAATCATGCAATTTGACACATCATTAATATGAGTAAGAGTGTTACACCTCACATGGTCCAAACTTGCTTGAAAACGTTGGATATGGTTTGATCATTGATGGCTTACTTACGAGTTTCATTAAGTTTACAATCATCATTAGTTTACAATAATCAAAACCTAATTACTCAACAATTAGGGTTTCTCTTTCCTCCTTAGGGTTTGATGTGTGTAACTGATTAGTTGAATTAGAATTAGGAAAACATAATAGACTAGGTTATATTAATAACCTATTAAGTGAGCCAAGCGAACCAGCCAAGCATAGAGCCCGACCGGCCAGCAAGGCCCACGACCGAAACCTTGCACAAGCGCGCAGCACACAACACGCAGTGGGCTGGGCCTCGCTGTTGTTGTTGCTTCTCCGTGCGTGCACAGCCAAGGTAGCAAGGCCATGGGCCTTTGCTCCTTGCGCTTTGCTCGTGGGCTTGCATTCGTGTTTGCTTTATTTAATTATCATTCGATAACTCATTTATCGTTTCGTACTTGACGATCCATTGTCTTACGATACGGTTATTCGTTTCGCCTAGCTTACGAATATATGCAATCACGATATAAGATTTCACGATCTAATGTTAAATCGTATAATTATGTTTTCCGAACTAATTTCCCGAAAAAATATTAAATGAATATCCGATTCATTTAATCCTATGATTTGTTACATGCCAATATTGTGACCTTATAGGTTCAGTCAAGAGTAAGCTATGAGCCTAATATAAATTAGAACTCACTGATCGAAAGCATTACTCCAGCTAGCTGTTTCGATCACTTGATTTCACTAAATTAATTGTTCGTAATTAATCTGAACCTTGGTATTGGACTAATACACCTTGGGTGAAGGACATATTTCCTCCAGTCTCCCACTTGTCGTTCAGACAAGTGTGCATTCCGATTCCTTTGTCTCTTTGTGTTACTCACTGAACATAAGGTAAGATCGAAGCCATCCTTATTAGGTCCAGAAGTGTTTCTCGAATTACTGAGTTCAACTATTAAACTTTTACAGAAGGTTAAGCCTTAACCATTCTGAGCACGGCCATGCATTTTCATAGCATCTAACTCTTCGAGAGGCCTTGTACAGCAACAACACCATATCCTATCAAAGATAGGAGGACAATCCCTTCTTGTAACTTATGAACAACTTACTTTGATTCATAGTACGCCCAATAACTACTTTTATAGCCTCCTTTTACGGTGCGGCGTTTAGCGAGCATCAAAGCGAACTAATTCTCAAACAAGCAGCCATAACTACTCAGGTTCTGAGGAATATGTTCCAATCACCATTAATGAGAACTACTTATGACATGACTTTAATCTCTTAAAGTGAATTCTCATGGTCAATCCGATACAATATCCAATAAGTATCTATGCAAATGATTTCTGACATCCAGTCCATCTAGTTCAAGAAACAGAACTATAAATCAACTTCCAATCTAATCTTCATTAGTCATTGGCCGTCCAACCTTTCATTGACCTGGATTAGGGATCCTTTTGTGATTTCAATATTCAAGTTCACTTATGGGTGTTTCTTTGTCAAAGAATCAATATTGACATCCCATTTGAATGTTTTGAATCATTTGGACTTCATCATTTAATAATAAAACAAGATTAAATGATCTATGAAATATAATTTCATAAATGATAAATTTTTAAACCAAATGCTTACCAATTTTTGGGCCTCTAACCCAAAATCAAGCATTTAATGTTTTACTGATATATGCCTTTCACCCACTACTCGACGCGTGCGCTGTGGGCTTCGGCCTGCAGCGTGTGTTGCCGGGCGGTGGGCTGTGGTCCATGTGCTCGTGTGTGTGGCCGGTCAAAGCTCATTAGTCTTGGCCGGTTACATCATTAATACAATAGGGCTATTGTATTTTTCCACACATCACAGTACACACAAGTTTCCAAAAACCCTAAACCTAATTTAGAATTACGTTCTTTAGTTTTCCTCTCTCTGAGAAAACTGTTCTTCCCAATAGCAAAACTCTTGATTGATTGTCTAAGCTACGGTTATCAATGAAGGAAATAATGCACTTGGTCCAAGTATGCATTTAATGGTAAGTCTAATAAATGCGGTTCAGTAGTATTTATACAAGTTAATAATTCAGTGAGATCAAGTGAACTGTAATGCCTAGCTAGAGGCCGCTTCAGTTCAAGTGGATTAATGATATTAATCCACAGCTTACTCTTGACTGAACCCGTAGGGTCACACAAATAGTACGTAAACGGATCAAGTATTTAATGGCATTAAATACTCCATCTATGGATATTCGGAATCAAATGATCTTGTTTTCAGTGGGAGCTGAGATCGTCAAAGGCAAATAATAAATACTCCGGAAACGATGATATTGCCGGAAACGGAAATATGGATCGTATGGGAAATATAAATATTATCCAAGTCGTAAATGTTGCCGGAAACGGAAACATGGTACGTATCGGAAAATATTATCGGAAATGGAAATATTGCCGGAATCTGAAATATTGCCGGAAACGGAAATATTGTCGGAATCGGAAATATTATCGGAATCGGAAAATAATTCCGGAAACGGAAATATTAAATATTCGTTCGAAACGGAAATTAATTGCGGAATCGGAAATGTTAAATATTGTTCGTATCGGAAATGAATTCCGGAATCGGGAAATTAATCGGAAGCGCGTCGAATTAGTATCGGACGAGCTTCCTAGACGAAGGCCCAGCGCGAAGCCAGGCCCACGTCCAGCAAGCATGGCGCGCCTCACAGCAGCCCAAGGCCACGCCATGCCCAGCGCAAGGCCAGGCCCAGCGCGCCAAAGGCTGCGAGCACAAGGCAGCACGCGTGGCTTCGTGGGCTTTGCGTATGCGCGGGCATGGCCTGCGCGCTTGCAGGTCATGCTCGTGTGTGTTTGTGCTTGCGTACGAAACCTAAACCATGTAGGATTCGTTTAAGATTAAATTCCTATATCTACTAGATAATTAATTAATAGAGTTTTAATTAAATTCAGATTAATTAATTAGTTTCCTAGTAGGATTCTAATACCCGATTCCATACCCTATAAATATGTGAATATAGTTCACAAATTATAACGAGTTTTCCAAGTATTCATAATAATTTTAGGCATAAAATTCAGTCACTTATTTGCTTCATAAAACCGAAAATACATAGTACCTTTGGAGCTATTCTAGTTAATTAAACCTAAGGCGGATCCGGACGTGCTGTGGACTTTCTACGGAGGGACGACACTTGGAGTCCTAAAGACTTGTTCTTGTTCAGTTCGGGCGCAGCAAGGGAGGGCACGCTACAAAAGTATGCATCCTAAATTATGCTAATTGTTAGGTGGCAATTAATTTGGATTCCTGGCTTTAATGGTTTTTCTGCATGATTTATATCCAGTTATATGTATCATAACCTAACAGTGGTATCACGAGCCTCTAATTAATTCCATAATAATTGCTTAACATGGTTAAATTTTATAAATTTGCAAGGAATTAAAAGGGGTAATTAATTTCGTAATTGTAATTAATTGCAAATTTGCGTTTATTTAATTATATGTACGTAGTTTTTCGGCAGTTTCTTCGTTACTCAACGAAATCGAGTGATTTTTGTGTCAATTCTGCATGTAAAAGGCATTCTAAAATTTTGACAAAAATATTCTTTTTCGGCCGAACCCAGAATTCCCAAATTCGAAGCCTAACTATGACTTTTCGGAGGTTTTAGTTTTTCGAACGCAAAAGTTTGTAATTTTAAGATGTTAAAATTAATATTTGCGCTTCTTGTTGTTAAATCTTGAATTTTTGATTGACCTACTGTATATGTTTAACAAATTTGAATGCCTAAGCTTGTTAATTATACAAACCTAATTTGTAATTGTAATTAATTTGTTAAAATTCGAATAATTTAGAATTGATTTGATTTTCATTATTAATTGACGATTTAATTAGGTATCCATGATTAAAAACCACCATAAAAATTGATTTATGATAAATTTTAAATTTTTATGACCTAGATTTGAATCCATGATAATCGGAAATTAATTGATTAATAAATTTTCGATTTTTCGCCCTAAATTTATGAAATTAATATGTTTTATTAATTTTTCAATAAATTTGAATTAAAAAGTTTTAATTTTTTATGAAATTCGCTCATGATTGTTGCACGCACAAAGCAGATGAAGCTACGTGTTACCCTTAAGGGGTATTGTATAGTGCGGGCATGCGACCACGAGCAAAGGAGCTCGTCGCCCATGCGGTACGAATGCAGCGAGCAACAAGCAAGAGGCGCGCACGCGAGGCAATGGTGCTGGCCGTGTGTGACTCGATGGGCGATGGGCGATGGGCAAGGCGTGAGACAGGCGAGCAGTCGTGTGTGGGGAGCGAGCGAGCTGGGCGACAGCGCGCGCTGCCTCGCCCAGCGAGAAGACTAGTCGCGTCGAAGCAAGGCAGGTTGCGATGCGTGTGGCCTGCTCGTGTGTTGCCGAGAAATCAGTCGATGGGGCACTGCTGCCTCATGACTCGATGGGGCTTGGGCGCAAGCCCAAGTGCCTCGTCGTGTTACGATTGACGCGTTTTGAATTTAATTTTGAATTTTCAGTTCGGAAACGATTTTAATTAACTTTAAAATTCGTAATTTAAATTGTTTTCTCGGATTTTAATTTTGAATAATCTAATTATTATAAATTCTAATTTATACTAATTATTTTACTAAAATTAAAACCTTGAATAAATTTAAATTTATTTATTTAATTGAACTGAAAATAAATTAAAAGGATTCGATTATAAATTTATATGAGCTTTAAATTTTAATTAAATTTGTATGTTTCCGGTTAGACTAGGAAATACAATTTTATGTTTAAAATTAGTAAAGCATGTAAATTTATTGGTTTAAGTGGGAGCGTTTTGGTCATAAACTCTTGATTAGGTCTACATTCCTTTAAGGTTAAAACAACTTGATTAGAATTAATAAGGATTGAATAATTGGTAGATTATTGGAACCCTTGATTAATTGCTGCAAATGTTTATGTGATGCATAATATGTTCTACTAACTAGCTATGTGGGCCATTCATGATAATGAATGTGTGAATGGTATATATTATATATGTACTATTTTGCAGGTCATTGAAAAGTGACTAGTATGGCCCAAATAGGATAGTAAATATGGTCTGCGTACCATTAATTTGAATGTAATATTGGTCTAAAGTACCAATTTTATTGCTTTAAATATGGTTTGCGTACCATCAAATAGTTGTAATTAGTTTAATTGTAGCTTATCCTATTTGAAGAAAATGGCGCCTCCCATGGTGAAATTCAAGACGAAGTTTCCAATCCATTTTCAAGACGGACTTTGAAGTTGAAGCTTCAAGATGAAGTCGGGCCATACTAGAGCACATTTATATCTTATGCATGTTTTAAGTTATTTATTGCTTTAAATATGTCTTAATTATGCATGAGATTATGGCTTGATTATGTTGCATGATTAAGGATTTTAGTTCACTTAAAATCTAACCATCATAGTAAGAGCCTTAAGTTCCAAACTTCAAAATTGAGTTAAAAGGTGCCATGCCAAAAATAACACTTACTTGGATAACCTTTACATCAATCTTAGTAATATTTTCCCGCCATAGCGAGGTGTTACTTATTGATTCTAAAGGGGTAAGGTACACAAATAATTGTGAGTACATGTTAGTTTTGGTGAAACTCAACGATATAAGTAAGGAGTCCTTTTATGTCGTGACAAATGAGAGTAGTTTCTAGACTATTAGCAAAGGCTTTGCTTACCTAAAATATTTTAGAATTGAGTCTAAATACATAATGTGCTTAATTCTTCAATGATTTAAGGATCTTGGAATCATTTTATTCACACCTGCCGGAACACATAACTTGAATAAAATGCTTAATAAATGATAAATTATGCATGTTTGCTAGAATTTAAAGTTTATTAAGAGAAACTGTGAATGGTTATTTATTTGTTTATTCTTTTTCAATTGTAGTTTTAACTATGGTAAACAACAATTCATTCAACATCCGATGAATTCTCGAAAAGGAGAAGTTGAACGGGAAAAACTTCCTTGACTGGAAAAGAACCTTCAAATAGTTCTTATGCAGGAAGAAAAAGAGTATGTCCTGGAAAAGGCGATGCCCGAAGCCGCGGGCGACGGGGTCACTCAGGCAGCCCTCAATCGTTGGATTGATGCCAACAAGGATGTGAAATGTCTAATGCTTGCAACCATGAGTGTAGATCTACAGAAAACGTTCATCAACTCAGATGCTTTCACGATCATTAGTGAGTTAAAGAACATGTTCCAAGATCTTGCTCGAGTCAAAAGATTCGAGACTCATAGGCAAATTCTTGAGACCAAGCTTAAGAAAGGCGAGCCCGTAAGTCCACATGTTCTCAAAATGATTAGACTCATTGACAATATGAGTCGGTTGGATCAGCAATTTTCTCAGGAAATGGTTGTAGACACCATCCTCCATTCTCTTCATGGCGGGTATGATCAGTTCAAACTGAACTACAGTATGAATAGTCTGGACAAAACGCTCACTGAGCTTCATGGTATGCTGAAGACCGCTGAAAAGACCCTCAAAAGTGATAAGCAAGATGTGCTTATGGTGCGTGAGGGCAAGTTCAAGAAATCTGGCAAGAAGAGGAGTGCTAAGAGAGGTGGCAACAAGGCCAGCCAGACTAAGCAACCAGGCGGCACCAAATCTGAAAAGAAAAAGGGGCATTGGAAGAGAGATTGCTTGAAGCTTAAGGAAGATCAGAAGAACGGAACAATCATTCCATCTTCAGGTATTTTCGTTATAGACTGCATACTTGCTAATTCAACTTCTTGGGTATTAGATACAGGTTATGGCTCACACTTATGTTCCAATTCGCAGGGACTAAGAAGAAGTAGAAGGTTAAGCAAGGGTGAAGTCGACCTACGAGTGGGAAATGGAGCACGGATTGCTGCATTAGCTGTAGGAACTTATTATTTGTCGTTGCCCTCTGGGCTAGTTTTGGAACTGGAAGATTGTTTCCATGTTCCAAGTCTTACTAAAAACATCATTTCTGTTTCTTGCTTAGATGCTAAGGGATTTTCCTTTTTAATAAAAGACAATAGTTGTTCGTTTTATTTTAAAGAGATGTTTTATGGATCTGCTAGATTAGTCAATGGACTTTATTTATTAGATCACGACAAACAAGTTTATAACACAAATACCAAAAAGGCCAAAAAGAATGATTCAGATCTCACCTATCTGTGGCATTGTCGATTAGGCCATATAAACATAAAGCACATAGAAAGACTTCAAAAGAAGGGAATTCTAGAACCATTTGACTTAGAGGATTATGGTAAGTGCGAATCATGTTTACTTGGCAAAATGACAAAGCAACCTTTCCCTAAAGTTGGAGAAAGAGAAAATGAACTATTGGGTTTAATCCATACAGATGTATGTGGACCAATGAGTACAAATGCTAGAAGTGGTTTCAGCTACTTTATCACTTTCACTGATGACTTCAGTAGATATGGTTATGTCTACCTAATGAAGCATAAGTCTGAATCCTTTGACAAATTCAAGGAATTTCAGAGTGAAGTAGAGAATCAATTAAGTAAGAAGATTAAGGCACTGCGGTCTGATAGAGGCGGTGAATATCTGAGCTATGAATTTGATGACCATCTGAAAGAATGTGGAATTCTATCAGAATTGACTCCTCCTGGAACACCACAATGGAACGGTGTGTCGGAATGGAGGAATAGAACCTTGCTAGACATGGTTAGATCAATGATGAGTCAGGCCGAACTTCCAATAGAATTTTGGGGACATGCACTAAATACAGCTGCACTCACGATAAATAGAGCTATGTCTAAAGCTGTTGAAAAGACTCCATATGAGTTATGGTTTGGAAAGCCTCCAAAAGTGTCTTTTCTTAAGATTTGGGGATGTGAAGTATACGTCAAACGATTAATTTCAGACAAACTTCATTCAAAATCTGATAAATGTATCCTTGTGGGCTATCCAAAGGAAACAAAGGGGTATTACTTCTACAATACATCTGAGAACAAGGTGTTTGTTGCTCGAGATGATATCTTTTTGGAAAGAGATCACATTTCCAAAATGACAAGTGGGAGAAAAGTAGACCTCGAAGAAATTCGAGTCGAACAACAAACTCTAGAGAATGCTCAAGATGACATTCAGGATGAAACTCAGAGATCTTTAGAAGTATCTGGTGAGAATCAAGGACCATCTAGAAATGTAACCCCGCGTAGGTCGCAGAGATATAGATCTCAACCGGAAAGGTACTTAGGTATTTTGACGAACGAGAGCTATGAAGTTCTATTACTTGAAAGTGATGAACCTGCGACTTACAAACAAGCTATGACGAGCCCTAGCTCCAAGCAATGGCAAGAAGCCATGCAATCTGAATTAGACTCCATATCTGAAAACCAAGTTTGGGATTTGGTCGATTTGTCAGATGGCTACCAAGTCATAGGAAGTAAATGGGTTTTCAAACTGAAAAAGGACAAGGATGGGAAACTTGAAGTTTTCAAAGCTAGATTGGTTGCAAAAGGTTACAGGCAAGTCCACGGTGTGGATTACGATGAAACCTTTTCACCAGTTGCAATGCTAAAGTCTATTCGGATAATGTTAGCAATCGCTGCATATTACGATTATGAAATATGGCAGATGGATGTCAAAACCGCTTTCTTAAATGGCGTTTTAACAGAAACTGTGTTTATGACACAGCTTGAGGGTTTTGAGGATCCAAAGAATGCTAAAAAGGTATGCAAGCTTAAGAAATCAATCTACGGATTGAAGCAAGCATCAAGGAGCTGGAATATACGTTTTGATGAAGCAGTCAGTGACTTTAGTTTTATCAAGAACGCAGACGAATCTTGTGTATACAAGAAGGTCAGTGGGAGCAAAATTGCTTTTCTAGTATTATATGTCGACGACATATTACTTATCGGAAATGACATTCCTATGTTGAACTCTGTCAAGATTTGGCTTGGGAAATGTTTTTCCATGAAGGATCTAGGAGAAGCACGGTACATACTGGTGTAGGGTTTTTTTGTGCAAAACTTGTTTCCCGTTCTACAAGAGGGGCGGTTCTTTAGAAAACCGTAGAATTTTTGTACCTCGAAGGAGTCGCCACCAAACATTGTTTAAAGTCTCGTTTGGAAAGACCGCAAGTGACTCTATTTTGGATAAGGCCTTGAATCCTTGAAACGGATGGGTGAGATCCGGGAACGGGAAAAAAATGCTTATTCCGCGAGCTTTAGAAATATTCAAGTACGTTGGCACAACATTTTTTCGAAAATATACCCTAGATTAGACTATGTGGGTTTGAATTTAGAGCAAATAGAACCTCTAATGGTGGTCACTTTGCTTTAAAGATTGATTGAAAGAACCTAAGGCCGGTTTGTCCAAAAAATTATCTTTGTTAAGCGTGATGTAACCTTTGTATTTTGTTGTATTTAGCATGTGCGGTGATGAAAGCAATAAAGCAAATAAAGCAACATGGCAATACTAAATAAAGTGCGGAATTAGTAAATACAAGACCCCTAGAAAAGGACTAGGGAGTAGGTCCACATTGCCTAGAAATGGAGTAGGCAAGTAAAGATGCGGAATTGAAAGTGCAGAATTGAAATTGTGGTATTGAAATTGCGGTATTGAAATTGCGGTCTTGAAAATGCGGTATTGAAAGTGCGATATTGAAATTGCGGTATTGAAAGGTGCGATATTGAAATTGCAATATTGAAAGGTGCATAATTGAAATTTGTACTTGGTCTCATGAGATTCGAACGCCAAGCGGCTCCTTAAAAATAAGTGCGCCCGACACGAATTCAAAGCCAAAAATCTCAACTTGGGAGAGGTTGCTCACCCCAAATATCCTAGATTTTTCATGTTAATCTTGCACTTGAAAGCTTGAATATTGAAGTTTTGAACTTGAAATAGTTTGAAATTTGAACTTGAAAGGATCCTAGTTTAGGGAAATAACCATGAACAACCCTAAACATGGTGGGATTTTGAAAATTGAAAACTTGAACTTGTATATTGAAAAATGGAGTTTTGAATCTCAAAAGACTAAACCTTTAAATGTTAAAAGGTGTCATCTTTGATTACCCCATGTTTGAAGGTGATTCTAGTCCAAGAGGTGATTGTAAACAACTTGGACATCCTTGAATCTTGAAAATTTGTATTTTGTATTTTGAAAAAGTTTGTATTTTTGGAAAACATGTATGATTGTTGCAATTGGTGTTTTTTAATGATTAAAAACACCAACTTGCTAATCATTTAGAAATCAAAGCAACATAGTTGATTAGAATGGGATTCGGATTTACCTAGTTAGGTTTAGGCAAGAGCTCCCAATTGCTTTTGAATTTAGGAATTTTGTATGTGTTTTTGAGGAGTTTTTGAGTTGTATTTTGAGGCGTAATGTCAAAATTACGACGTTGTATTGTGCTTCTTATATACTCCCCAAGGTTTGGCTTATGGAGAGGCTCATGTTGGTGGCACCACCGGAGAACATGGCGAGCTATAATAGAAATGGATTCACTGTGTGACCCACGTTGTATGGCCGGCTTTCATTGGATGAGTGGCGGTGTGCACTCTCTGGGGTTGAATCTTGTATAAGGTGGGTAGTTCCTTGGTGGGGAATTGCTGCTATGAGACATGCCCCTGGTTCTACTGCTTTGAGGGTGCCAAGCCTCACAATGCTGGTCTTCTACTCGCCTGCTCGAGTGATGAGACAATATGGCTTGAAACAAGAGATCCCGGACTGTACTGAAGAGAACCCGAAACCTGTTGTGCTGAATGCGAGTCGACTTGAAGTTTGGAGGCGGTATTGGGTTGCCAAACCATTCCTGAGTATCCAGTTCCCACCTGAGTAGTTACTCTGTCTGCTGGGTATATTGTATGGATGAGAGGCCTAAGCCAGAGGGACATTTCTTTCTCTAGACCAGCTAGAGTCCGAGGTTCTAGAGCTAGACGTCTTGCATCAACTGACTATGAGGAAGGTGATGGGAGTGTGGCCCATCCGGTGCTTGACCGTTTGGAATCCAAAGGAGGTTCGTCGTCCTCCCGTCTTGGAAGGCTTGCAAGTTCCTTCACCCGCCGCTTGGGCAAAGGGAAGATTGATGATTGATTGCGGGAGGAGCCAGTGGACAGTACTCTAGGTGCTAAACTCGAGACCATAGTCGCCCTACCCTAGATCTTTGTAGGCTAAATGTGTTTGAAATTGTATTGGAAGGAATTGTGTTTGGAATGTGTTTGGAAGATGTGTTTAGAAGATGTGTTTAGGAAGTGAAAAGGCTTTTGAACTTTGCTTCACTTGATCCTGACTTTGTATTTGAATTAGCTTTGAAGGCCTTAGGGCCAAATAAAGAGTTATTGTGTTAAATTCCGCTTGAACATGCTTTGCTTTGAATTGGCACATTTGGAATAAAAACAACAACAATTTTGAATTTTGAATTTTGATTTGATTTGATTTTTAGGATGCCCTGAGGAAATTTTGAATTTTTTTTTGTATTAAAGTGTACGGGCCTCGAAATGAGGTTGCCTACGTGTCCCGTTAGGGAATTAGGTCGGACGTAGTTCTGACTACCTTACAGGCATTGAATTTGGATTCTTGAATTTGAACATGGAACTTAGACGTAGAACTTCTTGAGTTGATCGAGGTTGGTCAGAGATCTGAATTCTGTTCCGTCGATGTCTGTTAGTTCGACTGCTCCCCCGGAGAGGATTTTCTTGACAATGTACGGACCTGCCCAGTTGGGTTTGAATTTTCCCCTTGGGTCCATGGTGCTTTTGCGTAGGGCTTTCAGGACAAGCTCGCCTTCCTTGATGTTTTGGGTTCTGACCCTTTTGTTGAAATGTCTGGCCACTCGGCGCTGATAGACTTGTACATGGTGAGCGGCTTGAAGCTGTCGCTCATCGAGCATGACTAGTTCGTCATATCTGGCTTGTACCCATGCAGCTTCTGGGATTTTGCTTTCGAGGACTATCCTTAGAGAAGGTATCTCTAGCTCGATAGGTTGTACTGCTTCCATTCCATAGACCAATGACAACGGAGTTGCACCAGTTGAAGTGCGAATTGAAGTTCGATATCCCCACAATGTGAAATGCGGCTTTTGGGGCCAGTCCTTGTAACTGGTAGTCATTTTCATGATGATGGTCTTGACATTCTTGTTGGCTGCTTCGACTGCCCCATTGGTTTGTGGGCGATAAGGTGAAGAGCGATGATGTTGAATCTTGTATCAGTGAATAGATCTTCACACTCTCCTTGAAAATGGGTTCCCTGGTCACTGATGAACTCGTGAGGAACACCGTATCTGCATATGATGTTTTCTTGTATGAACTGGGCCACTTGCTTGGAACCCAATACTCTGAATGATCTGGCCTCGACCCATTTGGTGAAATAGTCGATGGCGACCAGTATGAACTTGTTAGGTTATGATACATATGACAAAACATAAATCATGCGGAAAACCTTAATGCCAGGAAACATATTATTTACACATAATCATTTAGCATAATTTAGGAGCATACACTCTGTAGCGTGCCCTCCCTAGCTGCGCCCGAACCGAACAAGAACAAGTCTTTAGGACTCCAAATGTCGTCCCTCCGTAGATAGTCCACAGTACGTCCGGATCCGCCTCAAGTTAGACCCAACTAGAATCGCCCTTAAGGTTACTAGGAATTTCGGCTATTGTGTTTGCAAGTGTATGACTGATTTTTCTTTCAAAAACTTACCGTTAGAATACTTCAATTGTGTCTATAAATTATGTACCTAGGCACTTATTTATAGAGGTATGGAAAAGGAATTATAATCCTATTAGGATATTAATTAGTTTAATTAGAATCCTGCTAGGACTCTATTAAATAATCATTATCTAATAGTTTTAGGATTTAATCATATTTCGAATCCCGATTGCTTTAGGATTCCCGCACGAGCATTGCACGAGCACCGTACACCCGCGCAAGCCTTGTGGCCCACGCTAGGCGCACAGCGCTCGGCCCACTGCTGCTGTGCTCTCGCGCGCGCGCACCCAGGCCTTGGCTGGGCCTGGCCTTGCGCTGGGCCTGGTCGAGGCTTGGCGTGCGATGGTGCGTGTTGGCTCGCTGGGCGATGGCCTGGCTTCGTGCTGGGCCTTCGTCTAGCGGGCCTCGTCCGATGCTAATTCGTACGATACGCTTCCGATTAAATTCCCGAATCCGGAATTCATTTCCGATACGAACAATATTTAATATTTTCGATTCCGGAATTAATTTCCGTTTCGAACAAATATTTAATATTTCCGTTTCCGGAATTATTTTCCGATTCCGATAATATTTCCGATTCTGAAAATATTTCCGTTTCCGGCAATATTTCCGATTCCGGCAATATTTCCATTTCCGATAATATTTTCCGATACGTACCATGTTTCCGTTTCCGGCAACATCTACAACTTGGATAATATTTATATTTCCGATACGATCCATATTTCCGTTTCTGGCAATATCATCGTTTCCGGAGTATTCACTTGCTTGTGACGATCTCAGCTCCCGCTGAAACCAAGATCCGTCGATTCCGAATATCCATAGATAGAGTATTTAATGCCATTAAATACTTGATCCGTTTACGTACTATTTGTGTGACCCTACGGGTTCAGTCAAGAGTAACCTGTGGATTAATATCATTAATTCCACTTGAACTGAAGCGGCCTCTAGCTAGGCATTCAGCTCACTTGATCTCACTGAATTATTAACTTGTTAATTTATCACATTTATTAGACTTTACATTGAATGCATACTTGGACAAAGGGCATTATTTCCTTCAGTCTCCCACTTGTCCTTATGGACAAGTGTGCATTTCCTAATTCCTTTGTCGCTCGATGCTTGCTCTTGAACATAAGGTAAGAGCTGTCATCCTTATTATGTCCAGAGGTGTTCCTCGGTTTCAGAGTTCAACTGATCAAATAAACAGATAATCATAGCCTATGATTCATCCGAGCACGGCCATGCATTTCACAGTTTCTAGCTCTCCGAGTGGCCTTGTACAACTTTTAAGCATCTCATCCCGATTTATGGGAGGACAATCCCAATCTTGCGATCTTGAGATTAGACTTCGTTTGATAGGTGATTACCTGAGCGTTGCCTTTATAGCCTCCTTTTACGGTGCGACGGTTGGTCAACGTCAAAGTAACCAGTTCTCAAACAAGTAATCTCAAATCACTCAGGTATTGAGGATTTAGTGTCTAATAATTTTAATGAAATTTACTTATGACAGATTTTCATCTCTTACAGTAAAGTTTCATAGGTCTGTCCAATACTAGTCTTCCCAAAGTAAGTATCTATGCAAATGATTATGACATTGCCATGTCCACATAGTTCAAGAAACAGAACTACTAGTCATCTTGCATTCTAGTCGTCTAACGTTTTCTATGCGTCCAATTTTATAGAAAACTCCGACCAGGGACCATTTTCAACTTTTGACATTCAAGTTCACTTAATAGACATTTCTTAGTCACAGGACTGGTCCTGACAGTCTATCTTGAATATATTGTCAAATTGAAGGGACTCATCATTTAATAAACCACAAATTAAATGGAAAAATGAATTCTATTCATTTATTGTGAATGATTAACCAATAATGTTTTACAAAGATTTAAACTCTAAAACTTTAAAACATTAAATAAGGACATCAAAGCCATTCTCCAATATGCGTGATTCCCATGGCTGCAGTGTGCGAGTTGTGCTTCGCCTGCGGCAGAGGTTTAGTCAATGGATCTGATATGTTGTCATCAGTTCCAATCTTGCTTATCTCGACTTCTTTTCTTTCAACGAACTCTCGTAGAAGGTGAAATCTACGAAGTACATGCTTGACTCTTTGGTGATGTCTAGGCTCCTTTGCCTGTGCAATAGCTCCGTTATTATCACAATACAGGGCTATTGGTCCTTTAATGGAGGGGACTACACCTAGTTCACCTATGAACTTCCTTAGCCATATAGCTTCCTTTGCTGCTTCATGTGCAGCAATGTACTCCGCTTCAGTTGTAGAATCCGCAATGGTGCTTTGCTTAGCACTTTTCCAGCTTACTGCACCTCCGTTGAGGCAGAAGACAAACCCAGACTGTGATCTGAAATCATCTTTGTCGGTTTGGAAACTTGCGTCCGTATAGCCTTTAACAATTAATTCATCATCTACCATAGACCAGGAAGTCATCTTTGTGCCTTTTCAGGTACTTCAGAATATTCTTGGCAGCAGTCCAATGTGCCTCTCCTGGGTCTGACTGGTATCTGCTCGTAGCATTGAGTGCGTACGCAACATCCGGGCGTGTACATATCATAGCATACATTATTGAACCAATCAATGATGCATATGGAATCCCATTCATTCGTCTACGCTCATCAAGTGTTTTTGGCACTGAGTCTTGCTTAGAGTCATTCCATGAGACATGGGTAGGTAGCCTCGCTTGGAGTCTGCCATCTTGAACCTATCAAGCACCTTATTGATATAAGTCCTTTGACTAAGTCCAATCATCCTTTTAGATCTATCTCTGTAAATCTTGATGCCCAATATGTACTGTGCTTCTCCTAGATCCTTCATCGAAAAACATTTCCCAAGCCAAATCTTGACAGAGTTCAACATAGGAATGTCATTTCCGATAAGTAATATGTCGTCAACATATAATACTAGAAAAGCAATTTTGCTCCCACTGACCTTCTTGTATACACAAGATTCGTCTGCGTTCTTGATGAAACCAAAGTCACTGACTGCTTCATCAAAACGTATATTCCAGCTCCTTGATGCCTGCTTCAATCCGTAGATTGATTTCTTTAGCTTGCATACCTTTTTAGCATTCTTTGGATCCTCAAAACCTTCAGGCTGTGTCATGAACACAGCTTCTGTTAAAACGCCGTTTAAGAAAGCGGTTTTGACATCCATCTGCCATATTTCGTAATCGTAATATGCAGCGATTGCTAACATTATCCAAATAGATCGACTTTAGCATTGCAACTGGTGAAAAGGTTTCATCGTAATCCACACCGTGGACTTGCCTGTAACCTTTTGCAGCCAATCTAGCTTTGAAAACTTCAAGTTTCCCATCCTTGTCCTTTTTCAGTTTGAAAACCCATTTGCTTCCAATGGCTTGGTAGCCATCTGGCAAATCGACCAAATCCCATATTTGGTTTTCAGACATGGAGTCTAATTCAGATTGCATGGCTTCTTGCCATTGCTTGGAGCTAGGGCTCGTCATAGCTTGTTTGTAAGTCGCAGGTTCATCACTTTCAAGTAATAGAACGTCATAGCTCTCGTTCGTCAAAATACCTAAGTACCTTTCCGGTTGAGATCTATATCTTTGCGATCTACGCGGGGTAACATTTCTAGATTGACCATGATTCTCACCAGATTCTTCTAAAGATCTCTGAGTTTCATCCTGAATGTCATCTTGAGCATTCTCTAGAGTTTGTTGTTCGACTCGAATTTCTTCGAGGTCTACTTTTCTCCCACTTGTCATTTTGGAAATGTGATCTTTCTCCAAAAAGACACCATCTCGAGCAACAAACACCTTGTTCTCAGATGTATTGTAGAAGTAATACCCCTTTATTTCCTTTGGATAGCTCACAAGGATACATTTGTCAGATTTCGGATGAAGTTTGTCTGAAATTAATCGTTTGACGTATACTTCACATCCCCAAATCTTAAGAAAAGACACATTTGGAGGTTTTCCAAACCATAACTCGTATGGAGTCTTTTCGACAGCTTTAGACGGAGCGCTATTTATAGTGAGTGCAGCTGTATTTAGTGCATGTCCCCAAAATTCTATTGGAAGTTCGGCCTGACCCATCATTAACCTGACCATGTCTAGCAAGGTTCTGTTCCTCCGTTCCGACACACCATTCCATTGTGGTGTTCCAGGAGGAGTCAATTCTGACAGAATTCCACATTCTTTCAGATGGTCATAAAATTCATAGCTCAGATATTCACTGCCTCTATCAGACCGCAGTGCCTTAATCTTCTTGCCTAATTGATTCTCTACTTCACTCTGAAATTCCTTGAATTTGTCAAAGGATTCAGACTTATGCTTCATTCGGTAGACATAACCATATCTACTGAAGTCATCAGTGAAAGTGATAAAGTAGCTGAAACCACCTCTAGCATTTGTACTCATTGGTCCACATACATCTGTATGGATTAAACCCAATAGTTCAGTTGCTCTTTTTCCAACTTTAGAGAAAGGTTGCTTTGTCATTTTTCCAAGTAAACATGATTCGCACTTACCATAATCCTCTAAGTCAAATGATTCTAGAATTCCTTCCTTTTGAAGTCTTTCTAAGCGTTTCAAGTTTATATGGCCTAATCGACAATGCCACGGATAGGTGAGATCTGAATCATCCTTTTTGGCCTTTTTGGTATTTATGTTATAAACTTGTTTGTCGTGATCTAATAAATAAAGTCCATTGACTAATCTAGCAGATCCATAAAACATCTCTTTAAAATAAAACGAACAACTATTGTCTTTTATTAAAAAGGAAAATCCCTTAGCATCTAAGCAAGAAACTGAAATGATGTTTTTAGTAAGACTTGGAACATGGAAACACTCTTCCAGTTCCAAAACTAGCCCTGAGGGCAACGACAAATAATAAGTTCCTACAGCTAATGCAGCAATCCGTGCTCCATTTCCCACTCGTAGGTCGACTTCACCCTTGCTTAACTTTCTACTTCTTCTTAGTCCCTGTGGATTAGAACATAAGTGTGAGCCACAACCTGTATCTAATACCCAAGAAGTTGAATTAGCAAGTATACAGTCTATAACGAAAATACCTGAAGATGGAACGACTGTTCCGTTCTTCTGATCTTCCTTTAGCTTAGAACATTCTCTTTTGTAATGGCCTATTCCATTACAATAAAGACAGCTTGATGTGGACTTGTCCTTCTTTGATTTAGCATTGCCCTTGGACTTTCCACTTTTCTTGAACGGTCTCCCTCTAGCCTTGAGTAAATCTTTGGCTCCACAGTCCAGTATTATCTCAGCCTTTCTGACAAGGTGAACAAATTCTGCAACTGTTTCTTCTCTTGGTTCACTTAGGTATAGTTGCTTGAAGCGACCAAACCCACTGTGTAGTGAATTGAGCAAGATAGAGCAGGCCATCCTTTCGCTTATTGGTGTTCCTAGTAGACTTAGGCGATCAAAGTATGAACGCATAAGATCCACATGGAACCTCAGTGGGACGCCTACCCTCTGTTTAGTGTGAAGGAGCTGAACATGTGTTTCTTGGACTTCCATCCTATAACACCTGTTGGGAGAACTAACCTTTAGACCAGACATTGATTCAATCAACTCATGGACGTTCAGGTCCCTGTCCTCCGTGCTTCCACGACAGATATCCCTCAGATTCTTGATGAGCGTAAAAGGTTCATAAGCTACAAACCTTCTAGCCCATTCATTAGGGATATTGTTCAGCATGAGACTCATAACCTTTTTGAGATCCGCATCCCAGGCGGAAAATCTTTCAGGGGTCATGTCTCTGGCATAGTAGCTTGGCATGGGATGTAATAGTACATACTCAAGTCCATTGAGTCTGATTATTTCAACTAGCTTAGCTTCCCATTCAAGAAAATTCGATAGGTTCAGCTTGACCATAAGCTCAGAACCCATGATGATGTTTTGATTGTTGTTTGCCATAATTAAAACTACAATTGAAAAGAATAAACAAATAAATAACCATTCACAGTTTCTCTTAATAAACTTAAATTCTAGCATACATGCATAATTCAATGTTCATTAAGCATTTTATTCAAGTTATGTGTTCCGGCAGGTGTGAATAAAATGATTCCAAGATCCTAAAATCCATTGAAGAATTAAGCACAGTTTGTCGACTCAATCCTAAAACATCTTAGGTAAGCAAAAACCTTTTGCTAATAGTCTAGAAACTATTCTTGGTTGATAGGCACGTCTAAGAACTTATTAGGTAAACCTATCGATTTTGCCACGACATAAAAGGACTCCTTACTTATATCGTTGAGTTTCACCAAAACTAACATGTACTCACAATTATTTGTGTACCTTGCCCCTTTAGGACCAATAAGTAACACCTCGCTGAGCGAAAACTATTACTAGATTGATGTAAAGGATATCCAAGCAAGTGTATATTTTGGCATGGCACCTTTTAACTCAATTTTTAAGTTTAGAACTTAAGGCTCTTACTATGTTGGTTAGATTTTAAGTGAACTAAAATCCTTAGTCATGCAACATAATCAAGCCACAATCTCATGCATAATTAAGACATATTTAAAGCAATAAATAACTTAAAGCATGCATAAGATAAATGTGATCTAGTATGGCCCGACTTCATCTTGAAGCTTCAACTTCAAAGTCCGTCTCGAAAATCTCCGTGGGAGGCACCATTTTCTTCAAATAGGATAAGCAATAATTAAACTAATTACAACTATTTGATGGTACGCAGACCATATTTGAATTGAAAAACAATTTTGGTACTTTAGACCAATTACATTCAAATTAATGGTACGCAGACCATATTTTCTATCCTATTTGGGCCATACTAGTCACTTCATAACCTGCAAAACAGTACATATACAATATATACCATTCACCCATTCATTATCATGAATGGCCCACATAGCTGGTTAGTAAAACACGTTATGCATCACATAAATATTTGCAGCAATTAATCAAGGGCACCAATAATCTATAAATTATTCAGTCCTTATTAATTCTAATCAAGTTGTTTCAACCTTAAGGATTTGTAGACCTAATTAAGAGTTTATGACTAAAAGGGCTCCCACTTAAACCAATAAATTCATATGCTTTACTAATTTTAAACATAAAAATGTATTTCTAGTCTAACCGGAAACATACAAATTTAATTAAAATTTAAAGCTCATATAAATTTACAATTGAATCCACATATTTAATTTATTTTCAGTCGTATTTAAATTAATTCATGATTTTAGTTTTAGTAAAATAATTAGAATAAATGAAATTTATTATAATTATAATATTCAAAATTAAAATCCAAGAAAATAAAATAAATTATTAATTTTAAAATTAATTAAAATTACGTAAACTGAAAATTTCAAATTAAAATTTTAAAACGATCTAATCGTAACTCAAGGCACGCAACATCACCACGCAACGCACAACCATAGGCCACACGCACGCAGCCATCGCTGGCCATGTGCGCGCAGCCTATATGCTGCGTCGCATCTGCTGCTGCTCACCATCCCAAGGCATCATAGAAGCACGCTCGCTGCTCACCATTGCTGGGCGCGCGCCAGCGCTCGCTGCGCGCGAGGCTTCGATGCAATCGTAGCGCTCGTCGCACGCGAGCCAGCGCTCGCTGCGCACGAGGCTTCGATCGCTGCGCGAGGCAGTGCGTGTTGCACTCGACTGCTCGCTGCCTTGCTCTCGCCCTTGCCCACTCGCCCATCGCACACAGCACACGACACAAGGCAGGGCTGCTGCCTTGTGCTCGTGCACCATGGCCTTGCTCATTGCATTCGTACCGCATGGGCGACGAGCTCCCTTGCTCGTCGTCGCATGCCCTCACTATACAACACCCCTTAAGGGTAACACGTAGCTTCCATTGCTTTGTGCGTGCAAGTTATATGAGCGAATCGCATAAAAATTAAAAATTTTATTTTCAAAATTAATGACAAATTAATAAATCATATTAATTTCATAATTTTAGGGCGAAAAATCGAAAATTTATTAATTAATTGATTTCCGATTAACATGGATTCAAGTCTAGGTCATAAAAAATTAAAATTTAACACAAATTTACAATTTTTATGGTGGTTTTTAATCATAGGTATCTAATTAAATTATTAACTAATTATGAAAATCAAATTAATTCTAAATTATTCCAATTTTCAACAAATTAATCATAATTACAAATTAGATTGTATAATTAACAAGGCTAGGCATTCAAACTTGTTAAACATATACAGTAGGTCAAACAAAAATTCAAGATTTAACAACAAGAATCGCAAATATTTAATTTAACATCTTAAATTTACAAACTTTTGCGTTCGAAAAACTAAAACCTCCGAAAAGTCATAGTTAGGCTTCGAATTTGAGAATTCTGGGTTCGGCCGAAAAAAAAAAATTTGTCAAAATTTTAGAATGCCTTTTACATGCGGAATTGACACAAAAATCACTCGATTTGGATGAGTAACGAAGAAACTGCCGAAAAACTGCGTACATATAATTAAATAAACGCAATTTGCAATTAATTAACAATTACGAAAATTAATCACCCCTTTTAATTCTTGCAAATTTGTAATATTTAACCATGTTTATGCAATTTAGATTATGAAAATAATAAGAGGCTCGTGATACCACTGTTAGGTTATGATACATATGACAAAACATAAATCATGCGGAAAACCTTAATGCCAGGAAACATATTATTTACACATAATCATTTAGCATAATTTAGGAGCATACACTCTGTAGCGTGCCCTCCCTAGCTGCGCCCGAACCGAACAAGAACAAGTCTTTAGGACTCCAAATGTCGTCCCTCCGTAGATAGTCCACAGTACGTCCGGATCCGCCTCAAGTTAGACCAACTAGAATCGCCCTTAAGGTTACTAGGAATTTCGGCTATTATGTTTGCAAGTGTATGACTGATTTTTCTTTCAAAAACTTACCCTTTGAATACTTCAATTGTGTCTATAAATTATGACCCTAGGCACTTATTTATAGAGGTATGGAAAAGGAATTATAATCCTATTAGGATATTAATTAGTTTAATTAGAATCCTGCTAGGACTCTATTAAATAATCATTATCTAATAGTTTTAGGATTTAATCATATTTCGAATCCCAATTGCTTTAGGATTCCCGCACGAGCATTGCACGAGCACCGTACACCCACGCAAGCCTTGCAGCCCACGCTAGGCGCACAACGCTCGGCCCACTGCTGCAATGCTCTCGCGCGCGCGCCCCCTGGCCTTGGCTGGGCCTGGCCTTGCGCTGGGCCTGGTCGAGGCTTGGCGTGCGATGGTGCGTGTTGGCTCGCTGGGCGATGGCCTGGCTTCGTGCTGGGCCTTCGTCTAGCGGGCCTCGTCCGATGCTAATTCGTACGATACGCTTCCGATTAAATTCCCGACTCCGGAATTCATTTCCGATACGAACAATATTTAATATTTCCGATTCCGGAATTAATTTCCGTTTCGAACAAATATTTAATATTTCCGTTTCCAGAATTTTTTTCCGATTCCGATAATATTTCCGATTCTGACAATATTTCCGTTTCCGGCAATATTTCCATTTCCGATAATATTTTCCGATACGTACCATGTTTCCGTTTCCGGCAACATCTACGACTTGGATAATATTTATATTTCCGATACGATCCATATTTCCGTTTCTGGCAATATCATCGTTTCCGGAGTATTCACTTGTTTGTGACGATCTCACCTCCCACTGAAACCAAGATCCGTCGATTCCGAATATCCATAGATAGAGTATTTAATGCCATTAAATACTTGATCCGTTTACGTACTATTTGTGTGGCCCTACGGGTTCAGTCAAGAGTAAGCTGTGGATTAATATCATTAATTCCACTTGAACTGAAGCGGCCTCTAGCTAGGCATTCAGCTCACTTGATCTCACGGAATTATTAACTTGTTAATTAATACTGAACCGCATTTATTAGACTTAACATTGAATGCATACTTGGACCAAGGGCATTATTTCCTTCAGGACTCATGACCCCCGGTGCCTGTTGGAGTGACTTTGCCGATGACGTCGATACCCCATGCTGAGAACGGCCACAGTGATGATTGAGAGTATAGTAGTGATGGAGGAATGTGCTTCAGATTCGCACACTTCTGACATGTAGGACAATTCTTGACAAAGAAGTAGCAGTCCCGTTCGAGGGTAGTCCAATAGTATCGTGCCCTGACGATCTTGAGGGCTAGCATTTTCCCATTCATGTGGGTGCCACAGACTCCAGCATGTATGTCGTCCATGACTGTTTGAGCCTCGTGCTTGTCAACACATCGGAGGTTAGGTCCGCCAAGGGACCTTTTGTATAGAATACCGCCTTCTATGACGAAGTTGCTGATTGTAATCGTAGAGCCCTTTGATTTTTGCTTGAAAAGTGTGGGGGATACTCTGAATTTTGTAGATACCTTTGAATGTCTGTAAACCAAGGCTCGTCTTCGTATTGCTCGATGTTGCCAATAGCATGGACATATGCTGCTTCTTGACGTGTTTCAATTGTAAGTGGCATTTCAGCCATGCTGCTTAGAATGTTGATCATTGAAGCCAGTTTTGCCAGTGCATCGGCGAATTGATTCTCCTCTCTCGGGAGGTATGTATAGCGAAGCTCTTCTATTTGTTCAGACAACTGTTCGAGATAGGACTGGTATGGAGCTAAGCTCTCGCTTCTAACTTTCCATTTGCTGGAAATTTGATTGATGATTAGGGAGAAATCCCCGTACACTCGAAGTTTCTGGACGCCCAGTGCTAAGGCGGCTTCCAGGCCCATGATGCATGCTTCATATTCTGCCGCATTGTTTGTGACGTTGAATTATAGTTTTGCTGATATCGGAATGTGTGTGCCGTCTGGAGCTACTAAGATTACTCCAACACCACATCCGTTCTGGTTGGAAGTACCGTCAAAATGCATCGACCAACTGTCATCACTGGTCATTAAGATTTGCTCGTCGGGTAAGTCGTAATCTTCCTCTTCTGCCTCGACATGACAGTTGGCTAGGAAATCTGAGACTGTTGAACCCTTGATAGACTTCTGTGGAATGTATTTGAGGTCGAATTCTGCTAGCATGACCAACCATCTGGACAACCGCCCGTTGAGTGCTGGTTTTTCGAATAGATACTTGAGAGGATCCGCTTTGCTGATCACATGTATTGTATGGGAGAGCATGTAGTGCCGTAGTTTCTTTGTGGCCTAAACCAAGGCGATGCTGAGTTTCTCGAGCTGAGTGTATTTGGTCTCGTACTCGATCAACTTTTTGCTTATGTAGTATACGACGTTCTCCTTGCCTTCAATTTCCTGGGCAAGCATAGCCCCCACTTCTGAATCGGTTGTTGTGAGGTAGAGCCTGAGGGGAATCCCTGGCATGGCTGGCTTTAGTACTGGTGGGTTGGAAAGGTAGCCCTTGATTGTTTCGAATGCATGCTGACAGTCGTCATCCCACACCTTGGGCTCGCTTTTTCGGAGCTTTCGAAATACTGGTTCACAGATCATTGTGAGTCTTGAAATGAACCGGCTGATATATTATAGTCTGCCGAGAAAACCCAGAATTTCCTTTTTATTCGTTGGTGGTTGCATCTCGAGAATTGCTTTGATTTTTGAAGGGCCAGCCTCTATGCCTCGAGAGCTGATAACATATCCGAGTAACTTGCCTGACGTTACCCCGTATGCGCACTTTTGAGGATTGAGCCTCATGTTGTATTGTCTGAGCCTGTTGAAAAACTTTTGAAGTACCGAGGTATGCTCCTGCCGTTCTTTGGATTTGATAATCATGTCGACAACATATACCTCAATTTCCCTCTGAATCATGTCGCTCATGATGGCTGTGGCGGTTATTTGATAAGTTGCTCCTGCGTTCTTTAGTCCGAACGGCATAACCGTATAGCAATTTGTACCCCCACTAAGTGATGAAGGTTGTCTTCTCCATGTCTTCCTCTGCCATGGGAATCTGATTGTAGCCTGCATACCCGTCCATAAAAGAGAGTAAGGCGTGATTTGTGGTGTTGTCGACCAAGATGTCGATGTGAGGCAATGGAAAACCGTCTTTAGGGCTGGCCCTATTAAGATCCCTATAGTCCACACACATTCGTACTTTGCCATCTTTCTTTGGAACTGGGACGACATTTGCGATCCATTCTGGATATTTTGCTTCTCGAATAAACCCGGCCTCTAGCTGCTTGGAGACCTCTTCTTGAATTTTGAGGGAAACATCCGGTTTCATGCGACGGAGTTTCTGCTTGATGGGTTTTGAACCTGGAATAAGGGGAATTGTATGCTGACCGATGCTTGGATCAACCCCTGGCATATCGTGATAGGACCATGCGAAGACGTCTACATACTCTGAAAGTAGTTTGATAAGATCGTCCCGCTCTGCTTGAGAAAGAGTTCAACTAATCTGAACTAGTTTTGAGTCACCGTTGTTAGAAAGGTTGATTTTTTCTGTTTCCTCAATTATGGGCCTCCTGTTTTCATGATTTTCGATAGCTTTTTAGATATTCAAAGTCAGTTTCTTCTGAAGCAAAGTTGTTTGGATTAGGATTGTGTTTTGAATTAGGACTCGAAGAGCAAGTAGAAATTGAAGTGTTATTGAAATCTGCAATCATTACATCGACTGTTTTGACTTGAAGCTCGGCCTTTAGAGGCTCTTGATTGATGCAAGACTCTAGTTCTAGACACTTAGACTCATTGCTAGACTCGGAAATTGAAAGACAGACTCTGGACCTGGACAAAGACACTAATCGTAAAGATAGTTCTCAGGGTATTCCCAGACATCTGTGTCATAATCGTCATAATCATCGAAGACGGGGCTGCATGCACAGACTTTCCGGACTTGGTCCCAGACTTGATTCCATGTGTTGTAAGAAAATGTGGCGAAGCTGCCCTTGCATGAAGTGTTGAGCCCTAAGAGGAACATTCTCACCATTTTGCCCTCTGGCAGCTCGGGCTGAATTGTACAAGCGGAGATTGCCCATATGTGGTAGTATTCTTGAATGCACTCATCCTTTTCCTGGCGTACAACCGGCTTTTGCTTGATGAGAGTGTCTCGGAAGCTTGAACCTTTGAGGGTGAGGCAGGCAGGGCCATCTAGTATTTCCTCGAACCAAGGCTCTCCGAATAGTAGGTCGAAGTTAGTAGGCACATCGATTACCAGGAACTCAGCATTGTCGTAATAGGTGTCAAAGGAGAAAACCAGCTCAAGGACTGCCAAGACTTTGTATGTGACACCCTGGAGTTTGACAGTTTGTTGGGCACTCAGCATGAGATCGTACTCGGAGAACCCTAAAGCCTTCAAGGTGGCGAGTGGACAAATGTTCTCTTGGATGTCAGTGGTTACCCTAGGTTCGGGGATCACCCAGTTTTGAGCACTCGGAAGTAGATGGCAACAGCTTGGAACCATCAGCTCGTAACCTGGCTTGTATACCGTGGAGATCAGATTGCATGGAAACTCCTCTTCTTCATCTTCGCAGTCATAGGAGATGGCTTGTACAGAGGGGGTTTGCTTGGCCCCGGGTGGTAAGGGTAAAGTCTTGTTGTCGACCATGTTCTGGATCAAGTGCTTGAGCTTGTAGCAGTCCTCGATGTCATGACCCTTCCCTTGATGGTATTTGCAATGAGCTGCCGGATCCCAAATCTTAGATCTTTTGTCGACTGGAGGATCGGGTGTTGGACCGATTGGTGCTATGACTTGTTTTTCGACCAGCCGATCGAATGCCATACTGTAAGACATCTCGGGGTTTGTGAAGACTCTTTGTGGTCTGCCTTGATAGTTGCGCTGATTAGCATTGCTTTTGAAGTTGTTTGACTTTGGACCTTGAGGAGCCTCTAGGGCGTTAACCTCATGAACTTTGTGTGTTGTCTCAGGTCTCTTTCCCTTCCACTTGTCAGTTTGTGGAGTTGGGGCTGCGGGTGCTTTCATCAGGTCATCCTCTATGTCGACCCCAATGTCGTAGGTTCTCTTGAAGCTTTCCAGGCCTAGGTACTTCATGTGAGCATTGTACTTTGGAAGAAGACCGGCAATGAAAATCTTGACTAATTCTCTCTCGGAGGGCCGGGTCACCATTTGGGATGCCATTTCTCTCCACCGGTTGAGGTAAGTAGTGAAGCCTTCCTGAGGCCCTTGCCTGAGAACTTCCAGTTCCCTTATAGTGGTTTGAAGTTGAATGTTGGGTTGATATTGCACCATGAATGCTCGAGCAACCGCCTCCCATGTATTTGTTTGATGTTCCTTGAGTGAATAGTACCACTTCTGGCAGACAGGTTCCAGATACATAGGGAATACCACTGGGTATTGCTCGAGTTCGACCCCCTTGATGGCCATTGTAGCTTTGAAATTCTTGAGATGGTACTTGGGGTTGTCAGTTGATTTGAACTTTGGAATGTCATTGGCGGAGAATTTGTCTGGCAGATTCGCCCTCCCCTTGAGGTTGTCCTCCATTGAGGTGTCAAAGTAGTTCTCTTGATTGGTAACCTTACTGACAAGACTCTCGATCTTCTTGGTTAAGTCATCAGTGGGCGCGCGCTGTTCCACGACACCCAATCGGTTGCTTATGCTCTCCACATTGGCACCAAGGCTGG
Source organism: Spinacia oleracea (assembly GCF_020520425.1). Lineage (NCBI taxonomy): Eukaryota > Viridiplantae > Streptophyta > Magnoliopsida > Caryophyllales > Amaranthaceae > Spinacia > Spinacia oleracea. The sequence continues at coordinate 31,066,192 of NC_079487.1, forward strand.
CGAAAGCCGTTAGGAGTTGAGCGAGTTGATCAGAGGCAGAAATTTGGATTGTTTCTTGAGTGGGACTGGGAGTTTGATTTGTAGGAGATGAACTGGCTGCTCGTTCGATGCCGGCTATGAGGGAAGCTAGGGCTGATGGATTTCTTTTCAACCTCTCTCCTCTTCGACGAACCCACAAGATCCTTGGACTCCTAGTTAGAACATACCACACGATTTTAGAACTTGGACTTCCCGACACATGATATGATATGCATGCAATGAATGAGACCTAGACTTGACCCTAAGTGCCACTCCGAAGATTTGGGATTTTGGATTTTGTACTTGTATTCAAGATTTGCAACCCGTTGGAAATGTTTGAGATGAGCGTTCATTCTTTTGTGAAGGTTGACTCTTTGTACTAGAACTTGGAATGTCTAAAAAGAATATTTCGACCTATTGGAAATTGGACTTATTTGAAGGGAATTTCAACCCGCTCGAGAATTTGGAAATTGGACTGTACTAGGAAATTGAATTTTGTATTATTTCAAGGGAATTTCAACCCGACAATATTTTAGGGGGATTTCAACCCATTGGACTTGGAGTATTTGAAGGGAGTTTCAACCCGATTGAAAAGGGAATTGACTTTGTATTATTTCAAGGGAATTTCAACCCGTCAATATTTTAGGGGAGTTTCAACCCATTGGATCTGGAATATTTGAAGGGAATTTCAACCCGCTCGAGAACTGGAATTTGTATTATTTTAGGGGAGTTTCAACCCGTTGGAAGATTGGACTTGTATTATTTTAGGGGAGTTTCAACCGGTGGATAGAATTTGAACTTGTATTATTTCAGGGGATTTTCAACCCGTTGAATGGAATCTCGAACTTGTATTATTTCTGGGGAGTTTCAACCAGTTGGAAATGTTTTGAATTTTGTATTGGGGAGCAATGGAAAGCAAGATTTCATTGTAGTTTGAAGATGAATTTGGAATTTGAATTTGGCTTGAAGTTTGAACTTTGAAATGGAAAGGACGCACTTTTGTATGTAGAACATGAGGCTTTGTATTTGGAAAATCCGGCATTATGCCGCCGTGGATTTGAAACATTGAATTTAGGAACTTGAAAGTCCGGCATTATGCCGCCGTGGACTTGGAACCTTGAAGTATAGGACTTTGAGGTTTGAAATATAGAATAGAAAAGTCGGCATTACGACGGCATGAATTTGGAATTTGACCCTTGAAGCTTGAAATTTTGAAAGGTCGAGTTGGAAAGTTGGCATTATGCCGGTATGGGCTCGGATATTTGAACTTGAGACTTTGAGATTGGAATTGGAAACTTGAGTTTGAGGTTTGAAGACTTGAATGTTTGAAATAGGAAATCCGGCATGACGCCGTTGGATTTGAACTTGAAACTTGAAACTCGAAACTTGAACTAGAAAATCCGGCATTATGGCGCCGTTGGATTTGAGGTTTGACTTGAAACTTGAAACTCGAAATTTGAATTTAGAAAGTCCGGCATTATGGCGCCGTTGGATTTGGATTTGAAAATTGAGGTTCTAGAAAATTCGAATTTGAACTTGAAACTCGAAATTTGGACTAGAAAATCTGGCATTATGACGCCGTTGGATTTGAATTTTGAAAATTGAGGTTTGGATTTGAAAATTTGGATTGAATTTGAAACTCAAAATTTGGACTAGAAAATCCGGAATTATGACGCCGTTGGATTTGAACTTTGACTTGGAAACTTGAGGTTTGGACTTGAAAATCCGGCATTATGACGTCGTTGGATTGAATTTTGAACTTGGAACTTGGAATTTGGACTTGAAAAATCCGGCAATATGACGCCGTTGGATTGAATTTTGAATTTGGAACTTGGAATTTTGACTTGAAAATCCGGCATTATGACGCCGTTGGATTGAATTTTGAATTTGGCATTTGTGTGTGAGGCGTGTTTAAGGGTTTTGAATCAAATGGAGTGACACTCCTAAAGACCCTAAAATCGGCGATTTAGATGCATGAGGTTTGAATGATGCTCCTAGGGGTTTGGCTTCCTAGTTGGAGGCTAATTGGTTTTGGCAAGCTAGAACTCGAGGTTAGCCATTCACGCGTGCAAAGACGCCCACACAATGCACAAGTAACACGTTGTCACACTAGTCATGAATATGAATGCGACATGCAAAGTTCTCAACCTAAGGTCGGTCTAAGTTTTGTATGATGCAAGTGGTCGGCTTTGGGTGTCAAAAGGTACTCGGCTAAGAGACGGATCCGGCGACAAGCTTTCACATCCGCCTAAGGGAAGTGTGTGTCGGAAGACGGCCTCCATACTTGACATCGGGAATGTCAAGTAAATGCCAAGTTTTGGTAGGCGCGAAAATGGTCACACAGTTTGGTCGGGAACCATATGGAGAGTCACCATTTCTTTGCCCCCGGTGCTAGCCCGAATGTAGAACACATCCGTTTGGGCAAAGGTAGAAATTCATTTTGCACAATATGGTTTTCGAAAAATGCATGAAATGCCTAGAAACTGAAATTGAAATCGTACTTGAATTTGTATTTGTAAAGCTCGTTTTTCGGCACTTGTTCACGAGGTTTGGGAGCGTCCTTCCAGATTCAAAAATAGACTAACTCCCAACACGAAAAGTTAAGCAAAAGTGGGCGACGAGCCACTGTGAGCCACTGTCCTGGATGCAGGCAGTGGCGTTGGGCGCAGGGGCTGCGCCTGGCGCCGGTGCTGGCATCCAGTACTTAAGCAGATCAATGGCTTGTTTCTCGAAATCTGCCCGCATTTTCGAATTGAAATTAGTAAATTCCCCAGTGGAGTCGCCAGAATTGTAGGGGGTTTTTTTGTGCAAAACTTGTTTCCTGTTCTACAAGAGGGGCGGTTCTTTAGAAATCCGTAGAATTTTTGTACCTCGAAGGAGTCGCCACCAAACATTGTTTAAAGTCTCATTTGGAAAGACCGCAAGTGACTCTATTTTGGATAAGGCCTTGAATCCTTGAAACGGATGGGTGAGATCCGGGCACGGGAACAAAAATGCCTATTCCGCGAGCTTTAGAAATATTCAAGTACGTTAGCACAACATTTTTTCGAAAATATACCCTAGATTAGAGTATGTGGGTTTGAATTTTAGAGCAAATAGAACCTCTAATTGTATGGTGGTCACTTTGCTTTAAAGATTGATTTAAGGAACCTAAGGCCGGTTTGTCCAAAAAAATATCTTTGTTAAGCGTGATGTAACCTTTGTATTTTGTTGTATTTAGCATGTGCGGTGATGAAAGCAATAAAGCAAATAAAGCAACATCACAATACTAAAAAAATTGAGGAATTAGTAAATAGAAGACCCCCTAGAAAAGGACTAGGGAGTAGGTCCACATTGCCTAGAAATGGACTAGGCAAGTAAAGATGCGGAATTGAAAGTGCGGAATTGAAATTGCGGTATTGAAATTGCGGTATTGAAATTGCGGTATTGAAAGTGCGATATTGAAATTGCGGTATTGAAAGGTGCGATATTGAAATTGCAATATTGAAAGGTGCATAATTGAAATTTGTACTTGGGCACATGAGATTCGAACGCCAAGCGGCTCCTTAAAAATAAGTGCGCCCGACACGAATTCAAAGCCAAAAATCTTAACTTGGGAGAGGTTGCTCAACCCAAATATCCTAGATTTTGCATGTTAATCTTGAACTTGAAAGCTTGAATATTGAATTTTTGAACTTGAAATAGTTTGAAATTTGAACTTGAAAGGATCCTAGTTTAGGGAAATAACCATGAACAACCCTAAACATGGTGGGATTTTGAAAATTGAAAACTTGAACTTGTATATTGAAAAATGGAGTTTTGAATCTCAAAATACTAAACCTTTAAATGTTAAAAGGTGTCATCTTTGATTATCCCGTGTTTGAAGGTGATTCTAGTCCAAGAGGTGATTGTAAACAACTTGGAACATCCTTGAATCTTGAAAATTTTTATTTTGTATTTTGAAAAAGTTTGTATTTTTGGAAAACATGTATGATTGTTGCAAGTGGTGTTTCTTAATGATTAAAAACACCAAGCGGCTAATCATTTAGAAATCAAAGAAACATAGTTGATTAGAATGGGATTCGGATTTACCTAGTTAGGTTTAGGCAAGAGCTCCCAATTGCTTTTGAATTTAGGAATTTTGTATGTGTTTTTGAGGAGTTTTTGAGTTGTATTTTGAGGTGTAATGTCAAAATTACGACGTTGTATTGTTGTTCTCCTCCTCATTATGTTGAAAATGAGGGGTATTTATAGGGGGAATGGGTGCAAGGCGCCAGCACACGTCAGCGCAGGGCGCTGGACCAGCGCAGTGCGCTGCTGACGTGGCTTGAATGCTGCCAAAGCAAGGACGCGGCTCCGTCCTTGTTTCGTCTTGTAGTGTTGTACCTATTGTACGAATAGTACTAGGTTTGGCATTTTGTATTTGCTTGGAGGTTAAGGCATCATTTAGCGTCTAAAAACAAGCCTTTCTCGGGTTTTGAATTCCGGTTTTACGGGACGGGGCCTAGCATTCTCGGTTTTGTGGGTCGGCACCCGAATTTGACTTGGCTTATATGATTTTGAGTGGAAAAGGCCTAGTAAAACCAATGGGATGGTCTACTAGATGAGTTTGTACTTGGATTTTGAAATTGGATTGGGAAAGTTGTATTTTGTACCGAGAACCGAAAGGGGAACGGTCTCGGGGGTTGGATTTTGGATCTTTAATTTTGGAAGCATTCTTAGCAATTGGGATTTCCGCCTAGAGTTATTCCAATCACCTATAAGGATAATGGTATCGTCATCATCCCAAAGGGGAGACACAAATTAGGTGTCTACAACTGGGCATCAATATTTACAGAGATAGATCTAAGAAGGTGATTGGACTCAGTCAAAGCCCTTATATCAATAAGGTGCTTGAAAGGTTCAATATGGCAGACTCCAAGCGAGGCTACCTACCCATGTCTCATGGAATGACTCAAAGCAAGACTCAGTGCCCAAAAACACTGGATGAGCGTAGACGAATGAATGGGATTCCATATGCATCATTGATTGGTTCAATAATGTATGCTATGATATGTACACGCCCGGATGTTGCGTATGAAGGAAATAATGCCCCATGTCCAAGTATGCGTATAATGTTAAGTCTAATAAATACGGTTCAGTATTAATTAACAAGTTAATAATTCAGTGAGATCAAGTGAGCTGAATGCCTAGCTAGAGGCCGCTTCAGTTCAAGTGGAATTAATGACATTAATCCACAGCTTACTCTTGACTGAACCCCTAGGGTCACACAAATAGTACGTAAACGGATCAAGTATTTAATGGCATTAAATACTCCATCTATGGATATTCGGAATCGACGGATCTTGGTTTCAGTGGGAGCTGAGATTGTCAAAGGCAAGCAAGTGAATACTCCGGAAACGATGATATTGTCGGGAACGGAAATATGGATCATATCGGAAATATAAATATTATCCAAGTCGTAGATGTTGCCGAAAACGGAAACATGGTACGTGTTGTGGGGTTTTTCCGGTGAGATACCTCGGAGGTTTTCCGGTAACTTCTAAGGATTTCACAAGATTGTATTTTTATAGAGAGAGAAAGTAGAGAGAAGGCAGAGCAGCAATTGCTCTTTTTGTATTGATTGTGACCCCTTTTTCTAGGGAAGTGGGACTTTTTATAGTACTAGGTTTTTGTGGGAATGACCTAATATTCCCTTTACATGATTGGCTAGGGTGTGGGAGGAGGACATGTGTCCTTTCTCCTTACAATTCTCTGGCCCCTTTTGGTAACAGTGGGCTGTTTGGGCCTATTGCGCTTATTCATGCTACTTGGGATACCTACTACTTAGGCCCCTTTTCAGGTATGGGTACACTACATACATTTATACACTCTTAAATACAAATACATATACATTGTAGATACGTAGACTGGTACCCATGCTGTGGAGTAGTCTTTGTATGGTCTCTGCTTAGGGGGCGTAATACGTGCCATGTGTCGCATCCTCATTGGTACACGAAGGCATGGTAATTTTGCCCACAAAATTTGCCCCTCAAGAAGGGCATTTCTGGAAACGCTTTCCGGGTATCGCTTCTTGACCTTTGATTTGCATCTTCGTCTCTGGGACAGGTGTTGAGGTGGTGACACGTGTCATCATTCTCCATTTTGCCCCCCCTATATATAGAGGGGGGTAAAATTCATTTATTACATTTCATTTTCACAGAGCTATACACAGGCGATTTTCGGCGAACTCCCACCACCAGCAGGCGATTTCCGGCCACCGCAAGACTCAACTTGTTCTTCGCCAAACTCAACCTGTTCTTCACCAAACTCAACTTGTTCTTCACCAAGTACTTCACAGATTTTTCAAGGTTAGTTTTCGCCTTTCTTTCTTGTTTTTGTTATCTCCTCGTCATTTTTCCTTTTGTTAGTGGCCGGCCTCCTAGTACTAGGTAAGGGTTTTGAAGGTTTTAGTTGAGATTTTTCCGCCGTTCGTCTTTTGTCGAGGCGGACGTCCAATCGCGTCTTTTTCTTCATTGTTGGTCACTCCTAAGCCGTGCTTCGTTCACTATGCAGAAGGCATGGCTAGAACCAAGCAAACGGCGGATCCTACGCGCTTGCGCTTGCGGGAGGAAACATTCACACCCCCTAGGGAGAGGTATTCTTCCACCGCCCCGGCAGCCGACGAAGAATATGCCGAACTCTTTCAAGAGATCGACGAATATGTCGAGGTGGAGGAGCAAACGGCAAGCTCGTCAGGGGGTACAGCGAGCCAGGCAGTGGGGGAGTCGAGCGTCGCTCCATTGCCATCGGCCGCCGAGGAGCAAGAGGCTGCTCCCCAGCCTATTAGGCCCAGAGGACGGGAGGAGGCCCAACTGCTTCCGTTGGAGATCCACCTAGACATAGGCTGGATGCGGTGGCTAGAAAGGCATGGGGCCAAGATGAGGGACGACCTCTGCGTGGGGGAGGGGTACCAGATGCGTGTGCCGGCCGGTCTGGACTCGACCGTCAGCCTGCTTGCCGAGGGAGAATTCCCAGTGTATGCCGCATCCATCAAGCTCGGCATGAGGTTCCCTCCACACCCCTTCGTTGTGGAAGTGTTAGATGGTTTTAACATTGGGGTGGCCCAGCTGACCCCCAACTCGTGGGCTGATATCTTTGGCTATATTGCCAAATGTGCGCTGAACGACGTGGAGCCGTCTTTCAACGCTTTTCTGCATCTGGTCTCCCTCTCTCGTTCCCCCAGTGCCGCCAAAGGGTGGTTTAATCTGAGCAGCCGTGGTACATACCAGACAGTGGTCGGCAAGCTCAGCAAATGGCATATGTGGAGGAAAAGGTGGGTCGTGTTTTACACGGACGACCAGGAGATGTACGAGAGGATGAGCCGCTGGAATTGCGATGCCAACTATATGGACCGTGACGAGCCCCTCTCACCCCTTACTGCCGAGGAGTGGGATCAGATAATGGTCCTGTTCAAGGCCAACACTTACCACTTAACCACTGACAAGACTTTCCATGTGCCGGCCGAGTGGTTGCCGTACATTAGTCAGTTTCGGAATGAGGCCTTTCTGGCGGCCGTAGGCTTAGGATATTCTATGACTCGAGGTTGTATGCCAAATTATGTGCCGTTCGGCGTTGGTCTATTCATTTTTCTAACTTTGGATTTCTTTTTGTTCACAGAGGAAGGGATGAGCAAGTTATCGGCGGCACATATTGGGAAGGGCGACATGACCAATTGGATGGCCGACATCTATGAGGCCAAGATGCAGAAAGCTAAGGCCGAGTTGGAGGAGAAGGTGAGTATTCTCTTAGGTTGATATCTTTGCAAGTTAAGCTTTTCCCGTCCAGTGTCTAAAGTGGGCGTCTTTTTTAGTGACGAGCCGTTATCTTGACATGTGACCCGTGTTTGCTAAGGTAGGCCTCGTCACTTTTTAATGACAGGCCCTTAAATTATTGTTTTTCTTGCGGTTGCCAAGGTGCGCCTCGTCACTTTTTAAGACGGGCGTCCCTTTGGTGACGAGCCATTAGTTTTTACAAGTGACTTGTGATTGATAGGGAACGCCTCGTCATTTTCGGGACGGGCGTCCTTTTTAATGACGAGCCACTATCTTGTGACTGACTTGTGATTGATAAGGTACGCCTCGTCATTTTTTAGACGGGCGTCCTTTTTAATGACGAGCCACTATTCAGTGAGTGACTTGTGATTGATAAGGTACGCCTCGTCATTTTCGGGACGGGCATCCTTTTTAATGACGAGCCACTATCTTGTGAGTGACTTGTGATTGATAAGGTACGCCTCGTCATTTTCGAGACGGGCGTCCTTTTGAATGACGAGCCACTATCTTGTGAGTGACTTGTGATTGATAAGGTACGCCTCGTCATTTTCGAGACGGGCGTCCTTTTGAATGACGAGCCACTATCTTGTGAGTGACTTGTGATTGATAAGGTACGCCTCGTCATTTTTGAGACGGGCGTCCTTTTGAATGACGAGCCACTATCTTGTGAGTGACTTGTGATTGATAAGGTACGCCTCGTCATTTTCGAGACGGGCGTCCTTTTGAATGACGAGCCACTATCTTATGAGTGACTTGTGATTGATAAGGTACGCCTCGTCATTTTTGAGACGGGCGTCCTTTTGAATGACGAGCCACTATCTTGTGAGTGACTTGTGATTCATCACGAGGCCAAATATCTGACTGTCCTTTACGTTCTTTTTTAGCAAGCTAAGGACGCGGCTAAGGCGTCATGGAAGAAAAAGGGGACGACTCTGTCCCAATTGAAGAAAAGAGCCGTGCCGGCTGGCTCGGAGACTCCGAGTACCTTCAAAAAGCCCAAACCTATACCCCGCCGTCTGGTGAAGAAGGGAGAGTCAAAGGTTGCTGAGGGGGTCGCCCCGATGACGATGAGATTGGCGTGGACAAGCCGTCTATGGTTGTGGACTTGGTGTCCAAATCAAAGTCTGGTGGGCATCCTGACGAGTTGGAGGACCCTCTTTCGGGAATTCCGGCCGACGTCCGTTCCCAGATTCCTGCGGAGGTGGCTCGCCGAGCTAGGTCATCGGGCGGTAAGTATTATTCGAACGTCGTTCAGACGTATCGAGCCTCCTCTGGCAGTTCTTCTTACTCTCCGCGTCATCCTAAGGCCGTTGTTTTTCCTATAGCTAAAGACAAAGGGAAGGAAGCAGATGCTGCAGAGGACGAAAACGTACCCGCTACTCCTCACTATTCGTCAAAGGATAGGGTGGAGATATGCCGTAAGGTATTTAAGGCCGTCCCCGCAGAGTATGTAGCTTCTCTTCCTGGCCGCAAGACTGACGCCCAGTTTGGTGCAATCCAGGCCACCCTACTTGACGTGAGTCTATTTCCCACTTTGCTTGTACTTGTTTTTCTTTTCTTGTCATTTACTAACATGTAGCTCCTTTTGCAGTTGTTCTGCCGCATGGAATTCTGCAAGAGTTGGAAGACCCGCACTGCTGAGGAGCTCAAAGCTCAGGTGGCTGAGTCCACCCACCATGGCGACTATGCGTTCAAATCCATTGAAGAGGTCCGCCTGCAGATGCAGACGACCATAGACCTTCAAGCAAAGGAGGTAGCTTCATTGAAGTCTGACAAGGCCGAGCTGCTTAAGAAGATCTTGGCGCAGGACAAAGACATGGTGGCAATGGTCGAGGAGGCCAAGACAGCGGCGGCGGAAATACGGACGCTCCAGGACCAGTAGCGGGAGTACCCTCAGGTCAAAGAGGCGGCTGAGGAAGCCGAGCATCTTCGGGGGGAGCTGGAGACGGCCAGGTCGCAAGTTCGCTCCTTGCGTGAGCGTCTTCTGGAATCCTATGATCAGGGGGAGCAAGCGGCCAAGGACGCTGTTAAGCACGCCTGGGAGAACCACATGCCAGAGTATGATCTTGTGTGGTTCCAGCGACGATTGGAACACAGTGCCGCTGTGTTGGCTGCTGAGCGTCTCGGTCAGCCGCCCCCTGAGTTTGTATCTTCTGATGATGAGGACGATGCGGCTGCTCCCTGATTTGCTTCCTTCCCCGTTCTTCAAAATTTTATTCAAGTGTTCCCGTGCCTAAGGGCAAAAAACAATTATTTTGTTAAGTTTTGGCGCTGCTGGCGTCTGTACCATTGTGCCTGCTGAGCACACAACAATTTCTTTCTTTTTTGTTTTTGAATTCTGGGCTACTTTTACACGCCTTTCTACGGGCGTTGTTTTATAAGTAAATAGGTTGTTTTTGTTGCTTCTTTTATCTCGCATTTATTTGCTCTTCATAATTTGATTATTCCTTAATCAATAGGCTTAATCAATAGGTATGGTAGCCAAGGTGCAACTGAGTGTACACTAAGCACGTTGGTGCCGCAGGCAACTGAGCATGCGCTAGGCACTACTGTGGTCGTCTCTTTCTTTGGCGAGCGTGTCTTTCTTTTGCGTCAATCAATAGGTATGATTGCCGCTAGACAGGCTCGTCAAATGGACTGGACGGCCAAACGTTCATGTCGCCGAACTTTTGAGCAAACAACCTTTGTTTCAAAGTTATTGGTGCCGCTGGCAACTAAGCATGCGCTAGGCACCACTGTGGTCGTCGCTTTCTTTGGCGAGCGTGTCTATAACGATATTGATTGACGCAAGTCAATCAATAGGTATGATTGCCGTTAGACATGCTCGTCAAATGGACTGGACGGCCAAACGTTCGTGCCGCCGAACTTTTGAGCAAACAACCTTTGTTTCAAAGTTAATCGTGCCGCTGAGCTTTTGAGCGAACAACCTATGTTTCAAAGTTGTTCATGCCGCTGAGCTTTTGAACGAACAACCTATGATTTAGGGTTATTTGTGCCGCTGAGCTATTGAGCAAAGAACCTATGTTTCAAAGTTGTTCATGCCGCTGAGCTTTTGAACGAACAGCCTATGATTTAGGGTTATTTGTGCCGCTGAGCTATTGAGCAAACAACCTATGTTTCAAAGTTGTTCATGCCGCTGAGCTATTGAGCAAACAACCTATGTTTCAAAGTTGTTCATGCCGCTGAGCTTTTGAACGAACAGCCTATGATTTAGGGTTATTTGTGCCGCTGGCACTTACTATGCCGTACTGGTTGGCCAGCGGCTTGCTATACTGGGAAGGGAGTTGGATAGGTGATCAGCCTACAACTTGGTGCTAATCTGGGCCACTTCTTAGGCTTCAAACAATTAGTCTTGCTGAGAGTTTTTGCTAATCTGGGCCACTTCTCAGGCCGTCATACAATTAGGCTTTGGTTATGCATTAGAGTGTATATTTTTATATTCATTGTGTGAGCAATAAATATTACGAGACAAATAGAGTAGTATTATTTATAACTTTGCAAGGCGAATTTAGCCGGTTACAAAAGTAATTACTACCCTACTATGACCATTAGAGGCCGCCCCTTGGGCAATGGATCGTGGTAAGTAAGACAAAGCTTAGCACATATCTAGAAGAAATACTTCTTGAGATTGTCGGCATTCCAAGTGCGCAAAATAGGCCGGCCCTGCATGTCTTGAATGCGGTAGGTTCCATCTCTAACCTCATCATAGATCTCATAAGGTCCCTCCCAAGTGGGCGTCAGCTTACCCTGTTCGTTTGCTCGTCCTGTGGATTCCATTTTCCTGAGGACAAAATCTCCCACTTTGAGCACTCTATTAGAGACTTTCTTGTTGTATTCTCTTGCCATTCTTATCTTGTACAGCTGTTGTCTGAGCGCTGCATTTCCTCTAACCTCGGGCAGGAAGTCCAGGGCTGCTTTCATTGTCTCCCAGTTAGCATTTTCGTCATACAGCATGACTCTCAACGTTGGTTCGCACATTTCTATGGGTAGGACAGCCTCGGCGCCATAGGCTAGCAAGAAGGGTGTTTCACCGGTTGAATTCTTAGGCGTGGTGCGGATGGACCATAAGACATTTGGCAGCTCATCAGCCCATAGACCTTTGGCTTCGTCAAGCTTCTTTTTCATTCCTTCGGAGATAATTTTGTTGAACGCCTCAACCTGGCCATTGGCTTGGGGACGTCCGACTGATGCAAAGCAAGTGTGTATGCCGTGATCTGCCAGCCACTCTTTCAGCTTAGGCGTCTCAAACTGGGGCCCATTATCGAAGACGATAGCCTGTGGAATCCCGAAGCGAGTCATGATGTTCTTCCAAATGAATGCTCTCACATCAGTAGTTTTTATGTTTTTGAGCGCTTCTGCCTCCACCCATTTGGTGAAGTAATCTACATCAACGATGACATAACGCCTTCCTCCTGGTGCGGCCGTAAATGGGCCTAGAAGATCCATCCCCACTTAGCAAATGGAATTGGGCTTGTAATGGGCGTCAGAACTCGTTTCGGTCGGTGTATTAGGTGAGAAAAACGCTGGCATTTGTCACACTTCTTGACCAGTGAAATTGCGTCCTCCTTAAGAGTCGGCCAGTAATAGCCGGTTCGAAGTGCCTTTTCAGCCAAAGCCCTTCCACCGATATGCGAGCTGCACAACCCCTGATGAAGGTCTTCTAGAATTTCCTGCCCCTTCTCAGGTGTTACACATCTTAGCAAAGGACAGGAGTAGGCCTTTTTATAGAGGGTGCCGTTCCACATTTCAAACCAAGAGCATTTCTTCTGAAGTTTTGCCGCTTCCCTTGAGTCTTCGGGCAAGACTCCATTCATTTTGAAGTTTACTATGTTATCCATCCATGTGGACGTCCTGTCAAGAGTTTCCACCTCCATTTGCTCAACACTTTTGTGCTCTTTTACCTCCCAAAACACATGCCGAGGGGTATCACAAGACGCGGAACTTGCCAATTTTGACAGGGCATCAGCTTGGTTATTTTCCGAGCGAGGGACTTGCCTTACTTCAAAACTTTTCAGTGGCTCTACTTCCTGATGGACGGCCTGCATGTATTTGACCATAGTCGGATCCCTAGCTTCGTAGGTCCCATTAACTTGGCTCACAATCAGTTGGGAGTCAGATAGTGCTACAATCTCCTCGGCGCCTGCCGCCTTACACATTTTAATGCCACAAAGCAGGGCTTCATATTCGGCTTCATTATTTGACGCCTGGAAGTTAAATCGCATAGCATACTCAAAAGTATCTCCTTCTGGGGAGTGACAGATTATCCCAGCTCCACATCCATTATGTGTGGATGAGCCGTCTACATACACTGTCCACACCGTGTTTGTATTCTTGGCAAAGTCTGGCCGCGTCATTTCAACAATAAAGTCGGCACATGCCTGCCCCTTGACAGCTTTCCTCGGCTCATAGGTGATATCAAAGGCGTTCAGCTCTATTGCCCAATTCAGCATTCGTCCTGACGCCTCCAGCTTTGTGAAGGGCAGTTTGAGTGGTTGATCTGTGTAGACCACTATTTTGTGAGCTAGGAACTAAGGACGGAGCTTTTTGCTGACCATGAACAGAGCTAAGCCAAACTTTTCCACTGTAGGGTATCTAACTTCAGCATTTTGAAGAACATGACTGACAAAGTATACCGGCATCTGTATTCCCTCCCTCTCTGTCAGTAGAACGGCACTCAACGAGTGTTCGGACACGGCGAGATACATGTACAAAGTCTCTCCTAGCAAGGGACTAACAAGACGAGGCAAGGTATGCAAGTGCTCCTTTAATCTGACCAATGCCGCCTCGGCCTCGTCCGACCATTCAAACTTGGCCTTCTTTCTGACAGACCTAAAAAAGTAGTGGCACTTGTCTCCAGCCCTGGAAAGGAATCTGCCCAGGGCGGCCAAGCAACCTGTGAGCCGCTGGACCTCCTTCACTGTCTTTGGTGAGCTCATATCAATTACTGCCTGGATTTTGTCTGGGTTGGCTTCAATTCCTCTTTCATCAATTAAGAAACCTAAGAATTTTCCTGCCGTCACCCCGAACACACACTTCTTAGGATTCAACCTCATGTTGTAAGCTCGAATAGTCTCAAATGTCTCCCTGAGATCAGTTATGTGCGCCGCCCTCAGCTTACTTTTTACGATCATATCATCAATATAAGCTTCAATATTTCTGCCGAGCTGCTTAATGAACACAGTGTTAATAAGACGCTGAAAGGTGGCCGGTGCATTCTTTAACCCAAACGGCATCACTTTGTAGCAGTAAAGGCCTTGTTCAGTAACAAATGACGTTTTTTCCTGGTCGTCAGGCCACAACGGAATCTGATGAAACCTTGAGTATGCATCCATAAAGCTCATCATAGCATGCCCTGCTGTAGAGTCGACGAGCCGGTCAATCTTGGTCAATGGGAAACTGTCCTTGGGACATGCCTTATTGAGGTTGGTGTAGTCAACACACATTCTCCAGGTACCATTAGGTTTTTTGACGAGGACCACGTTAGCAACCCAGTCGGGGTACTGACTAGGCCTGACGAACCCTGCCTCCATCAACTTTTGTATTTCCGCGGCTGCCGCCTGATTTCTATCCTCCCCATGGTTCCTTTTCTTCTGACGAACCGGTTTGAAGTTTGGGTCCACATTCAGCTTATGGACGGCCACAGCAGGATCAATACCCGGCATTTCGTCCACTGTGAAAGCAAAGATATCTTCAAATTCTCTCAAAAGGTGGACCAACTCTGCCGCCAGCGGGTCGTCAGGAGAAATCCCGATGGGCACTACTCTGTCAGGTTTATCTGTGTTTAATACCACATTGAAATGAGCCCCAACAGGCTCTGGGCGTCTCTCTTCCATGTGCCCTGCTGATATAGTTAATGTTTCTTTGACGATCTTGGGTTGTGTGTCGCCACATTTTTGTTTGTTTCCCGATGTCTCTTTCTCTTCACCCGTCCCCCATGCTTCTGGACTCAAGGTGGTTAGGTAGCAATCTCTAGCTTGTTGCTGGTCACCATGTATAGTGCTGACACTCCCATCGTCACAAATGAACTTAAGAAGCATCAAATGAGTCACAATGACAGCCTTTGCCCTATTCAAGGTGGGACGCCCCAAGATGATGTTATATGCCGTCAGGTCTTTCGCTATGAGAAAACGGACGTCCATTTGTCGAGATTCCTTTTTATTTCCCATCCTCAGAGGAAGGGCAATTATGCCGACTGGGTGGATGATACTACCTCCGAAGCCTATAATGGGATAGTGGATTTTCTCAATCTTTGAGGAATCATGTTGCAGCCGATTCAAGCACTCTAGACTAATTATGTCCGACGAACTTCCTGTATCAACCAAAATACGCCTAACCCTCAGATTAGCAACTTTTAACTCAATTACCAAAGGATCGTCATGCGGGGTGGAGATTTTCCGACGGTCGGCCTCGCCGATTTCAACTTTTGGAAACGGGTCAACTGTGGCCTTGCCGGACAGCATCACTTGCCCCAATCGCTTGGCATAATCCTTCTGGCCCCTCATGGTCGGCCCGGCGGCGGCCAATCCTCCGGAGATGACCGCTACGCACTCTGGGTCGGTACGATTCCCATCTTCCTCCGAGGAAGGAGATTTGTTTTTCTTGTAGAATGGTTTTCCAGCACCTCCCGTGTTCCTGCTGATATAACTCTTTAAGAATCCCTTGGCGGCTAGGCCGTCCAATGCCCTTTTCAAGCTCTTACATTCTTTGGTGTCATGCCCAATGTCACTGTGAAAGTGACAGTACAGTTTTGGGTCCCTACTTTCTGGTGGCGACTTCATGGGAAATGGACGATCAATGTCATATTTGGACCCGACATCCATCAGAATTGTGTACATGTCTGTGTTATACTCAAATCGCTCCCGATCATAAGTTTTGGACCGTTTCTGGCCTGCCGCCCCGGGAGCCCTGTCTGACTCTTTTGCAATAGCCCACGTCCCGTTAGGCCGGCTATTCTTTTCGAATTTTTCCTTTTTTGCCGCCGGCTCGGCGGTATCACTTCCTCTGGGATCTTTCGGGACGCTGCAAATCTCTGTTGCATGGATGAAGGCCTCGGCCTCATCCAGCACTTCTGGCATTGTTCGGACGCTTTTCTTTACCAGATCAAACTTGAAAGAGCCCTTTTTAAGCCCTCGAATGAAGTTATCGAATGCAACACCATCTGGCAAATCCGGAATTTGCCCTGCCTCTAGATTGAATCTCTTCACATAGCTCCTCAGAGACTCGTCTTTCCCTTGCTGAATCCTACTCAGATGCATGCTCGTCTTCTTTTCTTCCTTGTGAGCCATGAACCGAGTAGAGAACAATAGCCCGAGCTCCGAAAAAGAGCGAATAGTTCCGACTGGAAGTCTCTCGAACCACTTAGATGCTACTCCTTTGAGTGTGCCCGGAAAATACTTACACCAGGTTGAGTCAGTTGTTCCTTGGACATACATGTGATGCCGGTAAACCAAGAGGTGCATGTCTGGATCTGTGGTCCCATCGTAAGCATCAATGTTGGGCGGCTTGACTTTAGGTTCCCTCGGGGCTCTCATGATGGAGTCTGCAAAAGGGGTGGTGTGTCCTAGGGCCATGTTGGACACCCCCTCCTGAATGTGATACACAGGATCTTGACGCCTTGAGTAGGGTACCCGCAGGGAAGACTCGCGTCCGCGAGTTTGACGGGTTGGACGGGTGACCCCTGGGCGCGCCTGGCTCAGATGCGTGTAAGTTGGATGAGGGAGAGGTCTATCCGGCATGACGGGGGTTGACCCAGTGTCAGAAAGTTCAGACTCAGAGTCAGGAAATTTCTCTGCGCGTGGCTGCTCACGTCCTCGGGACGTTTCTCCAATCAGCCGCCGTGGCAGTCGGCGTGGTAGGTAAGACATAGCCTGATTGGGCTGACTCGCTGGCGGCTGCCTCCTCAGGTCCTCGCCTGTCTGCCTGGTCCAGACGTTTGGGGGGCGCAAAGAAAGTGTTGGTCTATTGCTTGCCGGCCCCTCATGATTTGCAGCCACAGCAGTGGTGTAGATCAGCATACTCTTATGTACCTCAGCATTAACTGTCTTTCCCATATCAGCTTGGAACTCAGCCAAAATAGCCCAAAGAGCACCCACAGAGACAGGCATATCAGGGTTCTCCTCTATTTGTTAGGTTATGATACATATGATATTACATAAATCATGCGGAAACAACCATTAACCCAGGAATACATATTATTTACACATAATCATATAGCATAATTTAGATGCATACTCTTTGTTGCGTGCCCTCCCTAGCTGCGCCCGAACCGAACAAGAACAAGTCTTTAGGACTCCAAGTGTCGTCCCTCCGTAGATAGTCCACAGCACGTCCGGATCCGCCTTAAGATTGACCAACTAGAATCGCCCTTAAGGTACTAGAATTTTCGGCACTTTTGAGCAAGATGTGTGATTGAATTTTTCTCTCAAAAACTCACTTTGAATACTTTTAAACTCGTTATAAATTGTGAACCCAGGCCACATATTTATAGGGGTATGGAAAGAGAATTGGAATCCTATTAGGATACGAATTAATTAAACTTAGAATCCTACAAGAACTCTAATTAATTAATTTATCAAATAGAATTAGGAATTTAATCATTAACCGAACTCTGCACGTTTTAGGAATCGTGCATGAACACAAACACTTACGCACACACACACGGCAGCCACGATGGGCCGCCCATGCGCGTGCTTGCGGGCAGCAGCCCACGCAGCGAGGCCTACGCGAGCTACAAGCCCACGTAGCTCCTGCGCGCGCTGCGCGTTCTGTGCGCGCTGCCACGGCCTGCTGGGCCTGGCCTTGTGCTGGGCCTGGCGTGGCCTTGGCTGTTCGTGTGGCGCGCTTGGCTTGCTTGGCGATGGCCTGGCTTCGTGCTGGGCCCTCGTCCGGCAGGCCTCGTCCGATGCTTATTCGTACGATACGCTTCCGATTAAATTTCCGATTCCGGAATTCATTTCCGATACGAACAATATTCAACATTTCCGATTCCGGAATTAATTTCCGTTTCGAACAAATATTTAATATTTCCGTTTCCGGATTTATTTTCCGATTCTGGCAATATTTCCATTTCCAATAATATTTTCCGATACGTACCATGTTTCCGTTTCCGGCAACATCTACGACTTGGATAATATTTATATTTCCGATACGATCCATATTTCCGTTTCCGGCAATATCATCGTTTCCGGAGTATTCATATCTTGCCTGTGACGATCTCAGCTCCCATTGAAACCAAGATCCGTCGATTCCGAATATTCATAGATGGAGTATTTAATGCCATTAAATACTTGATCTGTTTACGTACTATTTGTGTGACCCTACGGGTTCAGTCAAGAGTAAGCTGTGGATTAATATCATTAATTCCACTTGAACTGAAGCGGCCTCTAGCTAGGCATTCAGCTCACTTGATCTCACTGAATTATTAACTTGGTAATTAATACTGAACCACATTTATTAGACTTAACATAGAATGCATACTTGGACCAAGGGCATTATTTCCTTCAGTCTCCCACTTGTCCTTAGGGACAAGTGTGCATTTCCTAATTCCTTTGTCGCTCGATGCTTGCTCTTGAACATAAGGTAAGAGTTGTCATCCTTATTATGTCCAGAGGTGTTCCTCGGTTTCAGAGTTCAACTGATCAAATAAACAGATAATCATAGCCTATGATTCATCCGAGCACGGCCATGCATTTCACAGTTTCTAGCTCTCCGAGTGGCCTTGTACAACTTTTAAGCATCTCATCCCGATTTATGGGAGGACAATCCCAATCTTGCGATCTTGAGATTAGACTTCGTTTGATAGGTGATTACCTGAGCGTTGCCTTTATATCCTCCTTTTACGGTGCGACGGTTGGTCAACGTCAAAGCAACCAGTTCTCAAACAAGTAATCTCAAATCACTCAAGTATTAAGGATTTAGTGTCAAATAATTTAATGAAATTTACTTATGAAAGATTTTCATCTCTTACAGTAAAGTTTCATAGGTCTTGTCCGATACTAATCTTCCCAAAGTAAGTATCTATGCAAATGATTATGACATTGCCATGTCCACATAGTTCAAGAAACAGAACTACTAGTCATCTTGCATTCTAATCGTCTAACGTTTTCTATGCGTCCAATTTTATAGAAAACTCCGACTAGGGACCATTTTCAACCTTTGACATTCAAGTTCACTTGATAGACATTTCTTAGTCACAGGACTGGTCCTGACAGTCTATCTTGAATATATCGTCAAATTTGAAGGGACTCATCATTTAATACTAAACCAAGATTAAATGGAATATGAAAATACATTTCATATATGATAAATGTTCAACCCCAATGTTTTATAACCATGGGCCTCAAACCCATCTTCTAAAACAATTCATGGAATTCAAAGCTATGCTTGATTTCCAGTGCTACAACGTGAGTGTTGCTTCTCACTTGTTGCATAGGTTTAGTTATCATGCTTTGCCAATCTTAATATCCTTTTCATCGAATGTTCTTCGAGATATGATGATAAGATCTTTTCGAGTTTGTTTATTATGTGATCTAGTCTTTCTTACTTCGATGGTGGTTTTACTCATTTTGCAATGAAGAACCATCAAGTTAGCAGACGTTTTTCTTGCTTCAAGAGTGGTTCTACGCATTTTTCAATGAAGAACCATCAAGCCAGCAGATAGGTGATCTACCCAAGTTCAGTGAAGAACTTTAAACAACCCTGTTTTATTGCTTCTTAGGCAATAATTACTTTTACTTCAACTGTATAGGTTGCTAGTGATGCTTTGTTTGGATTTACCTATCCAGGCAGTTCATAGATATGTGGAAGATTCTCCAACTATATCTTAGAACATAGAAATTATTATTTTAATTTCCCACGCAACAACTCATGGTCTCCAACCCATGTTGCCATTTTCAAAACACGATGCTCTATAGCTCGTCCTTATCAATGGTTAACTCCAAAGGGTCTTGCTTGATCCTTTGCCAGTGTTTATGCGTGTAGCATCAATATTTAGCATATCTTTATTTCCTTGAATCAAGAACTATTCCTATGTACCTTTTCAAGTACCATAAGTATTCTTGATCTCAATCTAGTTGATCTTCACTTAGATCAATAGAGAATGGTATATGTTCGTCATGCCTAAAGTCATACGATACGTTTTTGGCGATCCTCATATTATATCATACATGATAAATTCTTTTGCAGAATAATTCCCAATTGAATTCTATTCATGTAACTTTAGCTTATCTAGTTTCAGTAGATACTAAATTCAGCTAAATTCTTTGACATATAATATAGGTTAAGAATCTCATTTAGACTCTTTGATGTTTAACTTAGTAAATGCTTATACATAGTTCAAACATCCTTTACTTAGATTTATTCACATGGGTCGAATATCTCCAATGGAGACTTTCGTGTTTGATTTAGTAAATGCCATTACTTAATCCAAAACAATATCATAAGATCTTTGTAAATAGATCTTAATACCCAGTATGTACTAAGTTTCGCCATGGTCCATCATTGATGAATAATCTCAAATCTAAGTTATTAGCATTTGAATGTTATGTTACAATGGAGAGATATGTGTGTGATACACATAGGACCAATTAAGTTTTTATGTACTCCCACTAAACTTCTTATATATCTATAAGAATCATGTATATTTTATGAAACTAAAATACTTATTAGCTTCATTAAAATATAATTCCAATTCCCAATTGCTTGCTTAAATATGTACTTAGATTTTATAAGCTAGCTTTCTCTTTCAAGCATTTATTTGGATCCACAAATCCTATGACATACCATGTACATAGTTTATTCCAACATTTGATTGAGGAATACGTTTTGTCATCCAATTGCTATATGTACCAATATGCAATCATTGCTTGAATTATAGACTTGAGCATTACGATTATGCATGAGGTTTCAACACAATTCACACCATGAATTTGCTTGTAACCTTTAGCAACTAATCTCGCTTTGTGTGTGAACACAATTTCATGTTTGATGGTTTTTATCCTTAAAACAAACTTGCAACCAATAGGTGTGAACCTATTCTTGCAAATCAACAAAATTTCAATTTTGTCATCAAAACATTGAGTATGTTTTATGGCCTCTAACCATTTAAAACATATGAGTCTATATATGGCCTCTAACCATTTTAGGGAATCTGGGTTTCGTCATAGCTTTCTTACAAGTTACAAACTCATTAATCTACATGATAATAGTTTGACTGCAAGTTGTAGGTTTCTTCACTATCTAATAGAAGAATCTCATAGTTTCATTGACCTGATCTCTATGTTTCTTCACTATCTAATAGAAGAATATCATAGTTCCAGTGATTTGAACTCTATGCCTACTAGGGTATAGAACATCAAACAAATAGAATATCAATAGCCACTTGAAAGTCCTTTGAATATTCTGTTCTCCTTGAAGCACTTGTAAAGTCTTCTAAGAGATGTCTATTCTTTAAAGCCACTTCTAAAGTCCTTAAAGAATAAGTTCGGATTTTCTGAAGCACTTCGAAAAGCCTCCGGAATGTCCGTTTATGTTTGTTGTTCGCCTCGAAGACTTTCGAGGTCTATTTTCTCCCACTTGTCATTTTGGAAACGAATCTCCAAAAGGACATCATTTCGAGCAAACAAACATTATGTTCTCAAAAATTCGTGGTAGAAACAATACCCTTGTGTCTCATTTGAATAAATCACAATGAAACATATATCTATACTTGGGCCTTAGTTTGTTGAATAACAAACACTAAGCTCCCACTGAGGAGTTTAGCAACTCTCTAGATATATATTATTGAAAAGATATTCTAATATTTCTTTTCTATAGCTTTGACGAATTTAGTTTAGTTTGGTGGTAGTTGAGCATTTTGTTTTAGAAATTAAAGGAAAAGTCTTTATGATCCATCATTGATCGAATCAAGTACTAATCGACTTCGATCATTCCAACATAGATATGTCATATCTTATGGACCTAGATTGTGAATTTTACTACACAATCATTGATGATCATTCTTGATTTAAGTAATCATCAACATGATCTAACCTAGATCTTTATGATTTCTTACCAAGTGGGATTTATACTTCTGAATCTTTGAATTAGCCAAACAGATTCAAACTTATATCACATTGAGTAAATAAACCTATATTCACTCAAATCTGTGTGAAATAATAAAGTCATAAAACCTTTCTTTAGCTTTGAATTCTATTGTCTAGGCGTTCTAACAATAGTTCATATTCTTTGTTACTTTCAACAAGTAAGACTAGTTGTCTTAAATTGATTTAGAAATCAATCAACTTTCAAAATTCCATCAAAACAGAGATTTTGAATGTTAACTTGTTGGTATGGTCTAAGCAACAATGCCAAAGATTAGTGGAACTCAAATCAAGGGGTTGATTTGAACCTAGTAAAGTTCTTTAAAGAGTTGTTTGTTTTAATCAAGCATATTGACTCAACCTGTAATTGACCATTTCATTCAAATAAACAAACAAACATTGTTTTTGTTTTTCTTGAATGTGAGTCTTTCTGTGTTTGAAAACAGAAATTTAGGTATGTTGATTATGGAACAAAATAGCCATTAAGTTCCAGCCTTTGAAAGGACTTAAAACAAACTAGATGACCCTACAACTAATGTAGCATTGCCATGCTTCATTTCCCACTTGTAGGCCATTAGTGTATCCTAGCTTCCATTGTTTGAGTTATTACCGAAGTAAGAACCTCAAGCGGTATATGATACCATGGAAGTTTGATTGCTAGGTCACTTCTCTTTAAACATAAACTTACAGGTAGAAACGGAATTGTAAATTCCTTTCATCTGTTCCTTTGTTTTCCTATTTCTTGTACCCTTTCTTATAGTCTTAAGAATTGAATTCTTTAGTGTTGACTTTTATACTTTGTTAGACATGTCCAATGTCACCAACAAGGTTCTTTACCATTTTAATTTACGTTGAATATTTCGTTCAACTAGATGATCTTACCAGAAGCTTCTAAAGTTCTCTAAGTATCGATCTATTCGAATGTCTAGGGACTAGACTCATTCGAGAATTAAATGGACAAAGATATTAGGTTGTTAACCATTGGTAAAGCTGAGCGTTTAAACTCAATGCTTTATGATCTCAAAACTACATTGTATCTTGATTTCACAAGCACCAATTGGTTTGCCATTCGATTTGGATACTCGAAAACAACCATAAAAGTCGCTAAAAAAAACGTACATTTTAAATTGCTCATTTTCTCTCATTTCCGTGAATCGTTCTTGGATTCACTACCAATCGAGGAAATTTACTGTTACCTTTCTAAAAGGATTTATTGCAGTGCAAGATATTTAATTATAAACAATAATTAAAACATACATTGAAGCATGCAAAGTCTAAACATTTATCATGAATAATAACTTGAAATTAAAGCAACCATGCAATTCAAACAAGTTATTAGCATTTTATTCGATTATATTGTTCCGGCAGGTGTGAATAAAATGATTCCAAGACCCTAAAACCATTGAAGAATTAAGCACAGTTTGTCGACTCAATTCTAAAACATTTTAGGTAAGCAAAAGCCTTTTGCTAATAGTCTAGAAACTACTCTTGGTTGATAGGTACGTCTAAGAACTTATTAGGTAAACCTATCGATTTTGCCACGACATAAAAGGACTCCTTACTTATATCGTTGAGTTTCACCAAAACTAACGTGTACTCACAATTATTTGTGTACCTTGCCCCTTTAGGACCAATAAGCAACACCTCGCTGAGCGAAAACTATTACTAGATTGATGTAAAGGATATCCAAGCAAGTGTATATTTTGGCATGGCACCTTTTAACTCAATTTTTAAGTTTGGAACTTAAGGCTCTTACTATGTTGGTTAGATTTTAAGTGAACTAAAATCCTTAATCATGCAACATAATCAAGCTTTTGATCTCATGCATTTTAAGACATATTTAAAAGCAATAAATAACTTAAAACATGCATAAGATAAATGTGATCTAGTATGGCCCGACTTCATCTTGAAGCTTTGACTTCAAAGTCCGTCTTGAAAATCTCCGTGGGAGGCACCATTTTCTTCAAATAGGATAAGCTATAACTAATTACAACTATTTGATGGTACGCAGACCATATTTGAATTGAAAAATAACTTTGGTACTTTAGACCAATTACATTCAAATTAATGGTACGCAGACCATATTTTCTATCCTATTTGGGCCATACTAGTCACTTCATAACCTGCAAAACAGTACATATACAATATATACCATTCACCCATTCATTATCATGAATGGCCCACATAGCTGGTTAGTAAAACACATTATGCATCACGTAAACATTTGCAGCAATTAATCAAGGGCACCAATAATCTACCAATTATTCAGTCCTTATTAATTCTAATCAAGTTGTTTTAACCTTAAGGATTTGTAGACCTAATCAAGAGTTTTATGACTAAAAGGGCTCCCACTTAAACCAATAAATTCATATGCTTTACTAATTTTAAACATAAAAATGTATTTCTAGTCTAACCGGAAACATACAAATTTAATTAAAATTTAAAGCTCATATAAATTTATAATTGAATCCAAAAGTTTAATTTAATTTCAGTCGTATTTAAATTAATTCATGATTTTAATTTTAGTAAAATAATTAGAATAAATAAAATTTATTATAATTACAATATTCAAAATCAAAATCCAAGAAAAAAATTTAAATTATAAATTTTAAAATTAATTAAAATTACGTAAACTGAAAAATTTCAAATTAAACATTTAAAACGATCTAATCGCAACGCAAACACCCTACGCATCGCACGCCCATGGGCCGCACGCATACAGCCATTGCTGGCCATATGCGCGCAGCCCATGCGCTCGTCGCATAGCTGCTGCTCTACCAATCGCAAGCCATCGCACGCTGTGGTGCTCGCTGCGCGCGCGCCAGCGCTCGTCGCACGCGAGCCATCGCTCGCAGTGCGCGCTCGCCAGCGCTCGCTGTGCGCGCGAGCCATTGCTCGCTGTGCGCGCGAGCCATCGCTCGCTGTGCGCGCGACATCGCTCGGTAGGCGCGCGACATCGCTCGCTAGGCGCGCGACATCGCTCGCTGTGCGCGCGAGCAACGCTGGGCGCAGCGCTCGTGGCACGCGAGCTTGCGCTCGCTGCGCGCGAGGCTGCGCGCTCTTGCGCGAGGCAGTGCGCGTTGTGGCGCAGCTCGCTTGCTGCCCACACGCAACTGCCTTGGCTTGCCTTTCGCCCATGCCCATTTGTTCATAGCTCGTGGCCCACGACACAAGGCAGGGCTGCTGCCTTGTGCTCGTGCACCACGCCCTTGCTCATTGCATTCGTGCCGCACGGGCGACGAGCTCCCTTGCTCGTCGTCGCATGCCCGCACTATACAACACCCCTTAAGGGTAACACGAAGCGTCCATTGCTTTGTGCGTGCAAGTTATATGAACGAATCGCATAAAAATTTAAAATTTATATTTAAAATTAATGACAAATTAATAAATAATATTAATTTCATAATTTTAGGGCGAAAAATCGAAAATTTATTATTCAATTGATTTCCGATTTACATGGATTCAAGTCTAGGTCATAAAAATTTAAAATTTATCATAAATTTACAATTTTTATGGTGGTTTTTAATCATAGGTTTCTAATTAAATTATAATTAATTATGAAAATCAAATTAATTCTAAATTATTCTAATTTTCAACAAATTAATCATAATTACAAATTAGATTGCATAATTAACAAGGCTAGGCATTCAAACTTGTTAAACATATACATTAGGTCAATCAAAAATTCAAGATTTATCAACGAGAATCGCAAATATTTAATTTAACATCTTAAATTTACAAAATTTTGCATTCGAAAAACTAAAACCTTCGAAAAGTCATAGTTAGGCTTCGAATTTGAGAATTCTGGGTTCGGCAGAAAAATACTGTTTTTGTCAAAATTTTAGAATGCCTTTTACATGCGGAATTGACACAAAAATCACTCGTTTTGGATGAGTAACGAAGAAACTGCCGAAAAACTGCGTACGTATAATTAAATAAACGCAATTTGCAATTAATTAACAATTACGAAAATTAATCACCCCTTTTAATTCTTGCAAATTTGTAATATTTAACCATGTTTATGCAAATTAGATTATGAAAATAATAAGGGGCTCGTGATACCACTGTTAGGTTATGATACATATGATATTACATAAATCATGCGGAAACAACCATTAACCCAGGAATACATATTATTTACACATAATCATATAGCATAATTTAGATGCATACTCTTTGTTGCGTGCCCTCCCTAGCTGCGCCCGAACCGAACAAGAACAAGTCTTTAGGACTCCAAGTGTCGTCCCTCCGTAGATAGTCCACAGCACGTCCGGATCCGCCTTAAGATTGACCAACTAGAATCGCCCTTAAGGTACTAGAATTTTCGGCACTTTTGAGCAAGATGTGTGATTGAATTTTTCTCTCAAAAACTCACTTTGAATACTTTTAAACTCGTTATAAATTGTGAACCCAGGCCACATATTTATAGGGGTATGGAAAGAGAATTGGAATCCTATTAGGATACGAATTAATTAAACTTAGAATCCTACAAGAACTCTAATTAATTAATTTATCAAATAGAATTAGGAATTTAATCATTAACCGAACTCTGCACGTTTTAGGAATCGTGCATGAACAAAAACACTTACGCACACACACACGGCAGCCACGATGGGCCGCCCATGCGCGTGCGTGCGGGCAGCAGCCCACGCAGCGAGGCCTACGCGAGCTACAAGCCCACGTAGCTCCTGCGCGCGCTGCGCGCGCTGTGCGCGCTGCCACGGCCTGCTGGGCCTGGCCTTGTGCTGGGCCTGGCGTGGCCTTGGCTGTTCGTGTGGCGCGCTTGGCTTGCTGGGCGATGGCCTGGCTTCGTGCTGGGCCCTCGTCCAGCAGGCCTCGTCCGATGCTTATTCGTACGATACGCTTCCGATTAAATTTCCGATTCCGGAATTCATTTCCGATACGAACAATATTCAACATTTCCGATTCCGGAATTAATTTCCGTTTCGAACAAATATTTAATATTTCAGTTTCCGGAATTATTTTCCGATTCTGGCAATATTTCCATTTCCAATAATATTTTCCGATACGTACCATGTTTCCGTTTCCGGCAACATCTACGACTTGGATAATATTTATATTTCCGATACGATCCATATTTCCGTTTCCGGCAATATCATCGTTTCCGGAATATTCATTTCTTGCCTGTGACGATCTCAGCTCCCATTGAAACCAAGATCCGTCGATTCCGAATATTCATAGATGGAGTATTTAATGCCATTAAATACTTGATCCGTTTACGTACTATTTGTGTGACCCTACGGGTTCAGTCAAGAGTAAGCTGTGGATTAATATCATTAATTCCACTTGAACTGAAGCGGCATCTAGCTAGGCATTCAGCTCACTTGATCTCACTGAATTATTAACTTGTTAATTAATACTGAACCGCATTTATTAGACTTAACATAGAATGCATACTTGGACCAAGGGCATTATTTCCTTCACTATTACTGTATCCGCCCGAGGATCCAGGTGTCCTCCAGGAGGGGTGCGATTGCCCTGGTCGTCCTCCTCGCTGAGCACCTCTACCTCGGCAGCGTGACGAGGGGTGTGCCCGGCCGCAAATATACGCGCGGCACCTTCAGTGATTCTCGTGGCCGGCGTATGATGTTCAGTCGGCATTTCTCTTTCGAGGGGTGGCCGCTCTACTCGCGTAGGCCGCCTAGTATCGTTGTCCTGTCGTTGATCTTCCATGTTACCGTACCTCCCCACAGACGGCGCCAAATGTTGTGGGGTTTTTCCGGTGAGATACCTCGGAGGTTTTCCGGTAACTTCTAAGGATTTCACAAGATTGTATTTTTATAGAGAGAGAAAGTAGAGAGAAGGCAGAGCAGCAATTGCTCTTTTTTGTATTGATTGTGACCCCTTTTTCTAGGGAAGTGGGACTATTTATTGTACTAGGTTTTTGTGGGAATGACCTAATATTCCCTTTACATGATTGGCTAGGGTGTGGGAGGAGGACATGTGTCCTTTCTCCTTACAATTCTATGGCCCCTTTTGGTAACAGTGGGCTGTTTGGGCCTATTGCGCTTATTCATGCTACTTGGGATACCTACTACTTAGGCCCCTTTTCAGGTATGGGTACACTACATACATTTATACACTCTTAAATACAAATACATATACATTGTAGATACGTAGACCGGTACCCATGCTGTGGAGTAGTCTTCGTATGGTCTCTACTTAGGGGGTGTAATACGTGCCATGTGTCGCATCCTCATTGGTACACGAAGGCATGGTAATTTTGCTCACAACAGTACGTATCGGAAAATATTATTGGAAATGGAAATATTGCTGGAATCGGAAATATTGCCGGAAACGGAACTATTGTCAGAATCGGAAATATTATCAAAATCAGAAAATAATTCCAGAAACGGAAATATTAAATATTTGTTCGAAACGGAAATTAATTCCGGAATCGGAAATATTAAATATTGTTCGTATCGGAAATGAATTCCGGAATCGAGAATTTAATCGGAAGCGTATCGTACGAATTAGCATCGGACGAGGCCTGCCAGACGAAGGCCCAGCACGAAGCCGGGCCATCGCCCAGCATGCCAAACCGCAAACACACGCCAAAGCCAAGACCAGGCCCAGCGCAAAGGTAGGCCCTGTAAGGTTATGATTCATATGACAAAACATAAATCATGCGGAAAAACCATAAAGCCAGGAAAGCATATTATTTACACATAATCATTTAGCATAGTTTAGATGCATACACTTTGTTGCGTGCCCTCCCTAGCTGCGCCCGAACCGAACAAGAACAAGTCTTTAGGACTCCAAGTGTCGTCCCTCCGTAGATAGTCCACAGCACGTCCGGATCCGCCTTAAGCTTGACCAACTAGGATCGCCCTTAAGGTACTTAGAATTTTCGGCTATTGTAGGCAATTATATGACTGAATTTTTGCTCTCAAAAATCACTTTGAATACTTGAATACTCGATGTAAATTATGAGCCCTTAACTCATATTTATAGACCATGGAATAAGTAATCGAATCCTACTAGGATACGAATTAATTAAATTAGAATCCTAGTAGAATTCTTATTTAATTAATTTATCTTTTAGGATTAGGAATTTTAATCATTAAACAAATCTTATACTCTTTAGGTTTCGTATGTGAACACAAACTCTACACGAGCATGACCCGCAAGCGTGTAGGCCATGCCGGCGCACAGCCCACACGGCCGCTCGGCCCACGCGAGCTACAAGCCCACGCGAGCTGCAGCAATGCTCGCAGCCCATTGCTGCGCGCGCTGCGCGCGCTGCCATGGCCTGCTGGGCCTGGCCTTGCGCTGGGCCTGGCGTGGCCTTGGCTGTTCGTGTGGCGCGCTTGGCTTGCTGGGCGATGGCCTGGCTTCGTGCTGGGCCCTCGTCCGGCAGGCCTCGTCCGATGCTTATTCGTACGATACGCTTCCGATTAAATTCCCGGTTCCAGAATTCATTTCCGATACGAACAATATTTAATATTTCCGATTCCGGAATTAATTTCCGTTTCGAACAAATATTTAATATTTCCGTTTCCGGAATTATTTTCCGATTCCGATAATATTTCCGATTCTGACAATATTTCCGTTTCCGGCAATATTTCCGATTCCGGCAATATTTCCATTTCCGATAATATTTTCCGATACGTACCATGTTTCCGTTTCCGGCAACATCTACGACTTGGATAATATTTATATTTCCGATACGATCCATATTTCCGTTTCCGGCAATATCATCGTTTCCGGAGTATTCATTTCTTGCCTGTGACGATCTCAGCTCCCACTGAAACCAAGATCCGTCGATTCCGAATATCCATAGATGGAGTATTTAATGCCATTAAATACTTGATCCGTTTACGTACTATTTGTGTGACCCTACGGGTTCAGTCAAGAGTAAGCTGTGGATTAATATCATTAATTCCACTTGAACTGAAGCGGCCTCTAGCTAGGCATTCAGCTCACTTGATCTCACTGAATTATTAACTTGTTAATTAATACTGAACCGCACTTATTAGACTTAACATAGAATGCATACTTGGACCAAGGGCATTATTTCCTTCAGGCCCAGCCAAGGCCTTAGGCGCGCGCGCATCATAGGCAACGGCGAGTTGGGTCATGCGCTGTGCGTGGGCCGTAAGGCCTGCGTGCGGTGCATTGCCACTCGTGTGTGTTACTCGGAATCCTAAGGCTACCGGGATTCGTAATAGATAAAGTTTGTTTAATAAGAGTCCTAGTAGGATTATAATTAAATAGATTTGTATTCTAATAGGATTATAATTCCTTTCCATAAACTCTATAAATAGGTGCCTAGGGTCACATATTTACATAGAGATTTGAAGTATTCAAAGGTAAGATTTTGGAACAAAATCAGCCAAACACTTGTAGCCTATTAGCCGAAAATTATTAGAACCTTAAGGGCGATTCTAGTTGGTCAAGCTTAAGGCAGATTATTAGACTTAACATAGAATGCATACTTGGACCAAGGGCATTATTTCCTTCAGTCTCCCACTTGTCCTTAGGGACAAGTGTGCATTTCCTAATTCCTTTGTCGCTCGATGCTTGCTCTTGAACATAAGGTAAGAGTTGTCATCCTTATTATGTCCAGAGGTGTTCCTCGGTTTCAGAGTTCAACTGATCAAATAGACAGATAATCATAGCCTATGATTCATCCGAGCACGGCCATGAATTTCACAGTTTCTAGCTCTCCGAGTGGCCTTGTACAACTTTTAAGCATCTCATCCCGATTTTTGGGAGGACAATCCCAATCTTGCGATCTTGAGATTAGACTTCGTTTGATAGGTGATTACCTGAGCGTTGCCTTTATAGCCTCCTTTTATGGTGCGATGGTTGGTCAACGTCAAAGCAACCAGTTCTCAAAACAAGTAATCTCAAATCACTCAGGTATTGAGGATGTAGTGTCTAATAATTTTAATGAAATTTACTTATGACAGATTTTCATCTCTTACAGTAAAGTTTCATAGGTCTTGTCCGATACTAGTCTTCCCAAAGTAAGTATCTATGCAAATGATTATGACATTGCCATGTCCACATAGTTCAAGAAACAGAACTACTAGTCATCTTGCATTCTAATCGTCTAACGTTTTCTATGTGTCCAATTTTATAGAAAACTCCGACTATGGACCATTTTCAACCTTTGACATTCAAGTTCACTTGATAGACATTTCTTAGTCACAGGACTGGTCCTGACAGTCTATCTTGAATATATCGTCAAATTGAAGGGACTCATCATTTAATACTAAACCAAGATTAAATGGAATATGAAAATACATTTCATATATGATAAATGTTCAACCCCATTGTTTTACAACCATGGGCCTCAAACCCATCTTTAAAACAGTTCATGGAATTCAAAGCTATGCTTGATTTCCAGTGCTACAACGTGAGTGTTGCTTCTCACTTGTTGCATAGGTTTAGTTATCACGCTTTGCCAATCTTAACATCCTTTTCATCGAATGTTCTTCGAGATATGATGATAAGAACTTTTGAGTATGTATATTTTGTGATCTAGTCTTTCTTGCTACATTAGTGGTTCTACGCATTTTGCAATGAAGAACCATTAAGTCAACAGACATGTGATCTTCCCAAGTTCAATGAAGAACTCATATAAACAACTCTATTTTATTGCTTCTTAGGCAATAATTACTTTTACTTCAACTGTATAGGTTGCTAGTGATGCTTTGTTTGGATCTACTTATCCAAGCAGTTCACAGATATGTGGAAGACTCTCCAACTATATCTTAGAACATAGAAATTATTATTTTAATTTCCCACGCAACAACTCATGGTCTTCAATCCATGTTGCCATTTCAAAACACGATGCTCTTTAGCTCGTCCTTGTCAATGGTTAACTCCAAAGGGTCTTGCTTGATCCTTTGCTAGTGTTTATGCGTGTAGCATCAATATTTAGCATATCTTTATTTCCTTGAATCAAGAACTATTCCTATGTACCTTTTCAAGTACCATAAGTGTTCTTGATCTCAATCTAGTTGATCTTCACTTAGATCAATAGAGATTGGTATATGTTCGTCATGCCTAAAGTCATACGATACGTTTTTGGCGATCCTCATATTATATTATATACATGATAAATTCTTTTGCAGAATAATTCCCAATTGAATTCTATTCATGTAACTTTAGCTCATTCAGTTACAGTAGATACTGAATCCAACTAAATTCTTTGACATATAATATAGGTGAAGAATCTCATTAGATTCTTTGATGTTTAACTTAGTAAATGCTTATACATAGTTCAAACATTCATTACTTAGATTTATTCATATGGATCGAATATCTCCAATGGAGTCTTTCGTGTTTGATTTAGTAAATGCCATTACTAAACAATATCATAAGATCTTTGTAAATAGATCTTAATACCCAGTATGTACTAAGTTTCGCCTTGGTCCATCATTGATGAATAATTTCAAACCTAAGTCATTAGCATTTGAATGTTATTTCACAATAGAGAGATATGTGTGATACACATAGGACCAAATAAGTTTTTATGTACCCCCACTAAACTTCTTATACATCTATAAGAATCATGCATATTTTATGAAACTAAAATGCTTATTAGCTTCACTTAAAATACAGTTCCAATTCCCAATTGCTTGCTTAAATCTGTACTTAGATTTTATAAGCTAGCTTTCCTTTTCAAGCATTTATTTGGATCCACAAATTCTATGACATACCATGTACATATTTTATTCCAACATTTGATTGAGGAATACTTTTTGTCATCCAATTGCTATATGTACCAATATGCAATCATTGCTTGAATTATAGACTTGAGCATTACGATTATGCATGAGGTTTCAACACAATCCACACCGTGAATTTGCTTGTAACTTTTAGCAACTAATCTAGCTTTGTGTGTGAACACAATTCAATGTTTGATGGTTTTTATCCTTTAAAACAAACTTGCAACCAATAGGTGTGAAACTATTCTTGCAAATCAACAAAATTTCAATTTTGTCATCAAAACATTGAGTATGTTTTATGGCCTCTAACCATTTAAAACATTTGAGTCTATATATGGCCTCTAACCATTTTCGGGAATCTGGGTTTCGTCATAGCTTTCTCACAGGTTATAAACTCATTAATCTATATGATAATAGTTTGACTGCAAGTTGTAGGTTTCTTCACTATCTAATAGAAGAATCGCATAGCTTTAGTGACCTGAACTCCATGTTTCTTCACTATCCAATAGAAGAATATCATAGTTCCAGTGACTTGAACTCTATGCCTACTTTGGGTATAGAACATCAAACAAATAGAATATCAATAGCCACTTGAAAGTCCTTTGAATATTCTGTTCTCCTTGAAGCACTTGTAAAGTCTTCTAAGAGATGTCTATTCTTTAAAAGCCACTTCTAAAGTCCTTAAAGAATACGTGTTCGGATTTTCTAAAGAACTTCGAAAAGCCTCCAGATTGTCCGTTTATGTTTGTCGTTCGCCTCGAAGACTTTCGAGGTCTATTTTCTCCCACTTGTCATTTTGGAAACGAATCTCCAAAAGGACATTATTTCGAGCAAACAAACATTATGTTCTCAAAAATTCGTGGTAGAAACAATACCCTTGTGTCTCATTTGAATAAATCACAATGAAACATATATCTATACTTGGGCCTTAGTTTGTTGAATAACAAACACTAAGCTCCCACTGAGTTTAGGAACTCTTTAGATATATTATGAAAAGATATTCTGAAATTACTTTTCAATAGCTTTGACGAATTTGGTTTAGTTTGGTGGTAGTTGAGCATTTTGTTTTAGAAATTATAGGAAAAGTCTTTATGATTCATCATTGATCGAATCAAGTACTAATTGACTTCGATCATTCCAACGTAGATATGCCATATCTTATGGAGCTATATTGTGAAATTACAACACACAATCATTGATGATCATATTTGGTCTCAAGTAATCATCAACATGATCTAACCTAGATCTTTATGATTTCTTGCTAAGTGGATTTTATACTTCTGAATCTTTGAACTAGCCAAACAGATTCAACTTATATCACATTTGAGTAAATAAACCTATATTCACTCAAATCCATGTGAAATAATAAAGTCATAAAATCTTTCTTTAGCTTTGAACTCTATCGTCTAGGCGTTCTAACAATAGTTCATATCTTTTGTTACTTTCAACAAGTAAGACTAGTTGTCTTAAATTTATCTAGAAATCAATCAACTTTCAAAAGTCCATCAAAATAGAGCTTTTGAATGTTAACTTGTTGATATGGTCTAAGCAACAATGCCAAAGATTAGTGGAACTCAAATCAAGGGGTTGATTTGAACCTAGTAAATTTTTATTGTTAAAGAGTTGTTTGTTTTAATCAAGCATATTGACTCAACCCGTAATTGACCATTTCATTCAAATAAACAAACAAACATTGTTTTTGTTTTCTTGAATGTGAGTCTTTCTGTGTTTGAAACAGAAATTTAGGTATGCTGATTATGGAACAAAATAGCCATTAAGTTCCAGCCTTGAAGGACTTAAAACAAACTAGATGACCCTACAACTAATGTAGCATTGCCATGCTTCATTTTTCACTTGTAGGCCATTAGTGTAGCATAGCTTCCATTATTTGAGTTATTACCGAAGTAAGAACCTCAAGCGGTATATGATACCAAGGAAGTTTGATTGCTAGGTCACTTCTCTTTAAACATAAACTTATAGGTAGAACCGGAATCGTAAATTCCTTTCATTTGTTCCTTTGTTTTCCTATTTCTTGTACCATTTCTTATAGTCTTAAGAATTGAATTCTCTAGTGTTGACTTTTATACTTTGTTAGACATGTCCAATGTCATTTTATCAAAGTTCTTACCATTTATGTTGAATATTCTGTTTCAACTAGATGATCTTACCAGAAGCTTCTAAAGTTCTCTAAGCATCAATCTATTCGAATGTCTAGGAACTAGACTCATTCGAGAATTAAATGGAAAAAGGATTTTAGGTTGTTCACCATTGGTCAAGCTGAGCGTTTAAACTCAATGCTTTATGATCTCAAAACTACATTGTATTTTGAATTCACAAGCACCAATCGGTTTGCCATTCGACTTTGATACTCGAAAACAACCATAAAAGTCGATATAAGAAACGTACATTTTAAATTGCCCACTTTCTCTCATTTCCGTGAATCGTTCTTGGATTCACTACCAATCGAGGAAATTTACTGTTACCTTTCTAAAAGGATTTATTGCAGTGCAAGATATTTAATTATAAACAATAATTAAAACATACATTGAAGCATGCAAAGTCTAAACATTTATCATGAATAATAACTTGAAAATTAAAGCAATCATGCAATTCAAACAAGTTATTAGCATTTTATTCGAATTTAATGTTCCGGCAGGTGTGAATAAAATGATTCCAAGATCCTAAAATCATTGAAGAATTAAGCACAGTTTGTCGACTTAATTCTAAAACATCTTAGGTAAGCAAAAACCTTTTGCTAATAGTCTAGAAACTATTCTTGGTTGATAGGCACGTCTAAGAACTTATTAGGTAAACCTATCGATTTTGCCACGAGATAAAAGGACTCCTTACTTATATCGTTGAGTTTCACCAAAACTAACATGTACTCACAATTATTTGTGTACCTTGCCCCTTTAGGACCAATAAGTAACACCTCGCTGAGCGAAAACTATTACTAGATTGATGTAAAGGATATCCAAGCAAGTGTATATTTTGGCATGGCACCTTTTAACTCAATTTTTTAAGTTTGGAACTTAAGGCTCTTACTATGTTGGTTAGATTTTAAGTGAACTAAAATCCTTAATCATGCAACATAATCAAGCCGCGATCTCATGCATAATTAAGATATATTTAAAGCAATAAATAACTTAAAGCATGCATAAGATAAATGTGATCTAGTATGGCTCGACTTCATCTTGAAGCTTTAACTTCAAAGTCCGTCTTGAAAATCTCCGTGGGAGGCACCATTTTCTTCAAATAGGATAAGCTATAATTAAAACTAATTACAATTATTTGATGGTACGCAGACCATATTTGAATTGAAAAACAACTTTGGTACTTTAGACCAATTACATTCAAATTAATGGTACGCAGACCATATTTTCTATCCTATTTGTGCCATACTAGTCACTTCATAACCTGCAAAACAGTACATATACAATATATACCATTCACCCATTCATTAACATGAATGGCCCACATAGCTGGTTAGTAAAACACATTATGCATCACATAAACATTTGCAGCAATTAATCAAGGGCACCAATAATCTACAAATTATTCAGTCCTTATTAATTCTAATCAAGTTGTTTTAACCTTAAGGATTTGTAGACCTAATCAAGAGTATATGACTAAAAAGAGCTCCCACTTAAAACAATAAATTCATATGCTTTACTAATTTTAAACATAAAAATGTATTTCTAGTCTAACCGGAAACATACAAATTTAATTAAAATTTAAAGCTCATATAAATTTATAATTGAATCCAAAATTTAATTTAATTTCAGTCGTATTTAAATTAATTCATGATTTTAATTTTAGTAAAATAATTAGAATAAATAAATTTTATTATAATTACAATATTCAAAATTAAAATCCAAGAAAATAATTTAAATTATTAATTTTAAAATTAATTAAAATTACGTAAACTGGAAATTTCAAATTAAAATTTCAAAACGATCTAATCGCAACGCAACAACCCCACGCAATGCACGCCCATGGGCCACACGCATACAGCCATCGCTGGCCATGTGCGCGCAGCCCATGCGCTGCGTCGCATCGTTGCTGCTCACCATCGCAAGGCATCAATCGAACACGCGAGCTGGTGCTCGCTGCGCGCGCCAGCGCTCGATGCACGCGAGCCATCGCTCGCTGCGCTCGCTTGCCAGCGCTCGATCCATGCGAGCCATCGCTCGCTGCGCGCATGTCTTTCCCGCACGCGAGCTTGCGCTCATCGAACGAGGCAGCAGTATGCAAGCTGGCGCTCGCTGCGCGCGAGCCATCGACGCTGTGCGTAGCGCTCATGGCACGCGAGCTTGCGCTCGCTGCGCGCGAGGCTCCGCATGCTTGCGCTAGGCAGTGCGCGCTGTGGCGCAGCACGCTTGCTGCCCACACGCGACTGCTCGTGCCTTGCTCTCGCCCCTGCCCACACGCCCATTGCTCACAGCCCACGACACAAGGCAGGGATGCTGCCTTGTGCTCGTGCACCATGCCCTTGCTCGCTGCATTTGTACCGCATGGGCGACGAGCTCCCTTGCTCGTCGTCGCATGCCCGCACTATACAACACCCCATAAGGGTAACACGTAGCGTCCATTGCTTTGTGCGTGCAAGTTATATGAGCGAGTCGCATAAAAATTAAAAATTTATATTCAAAATTAATGACAAATTAATAAATAATATTAATTTCATAATTTTAGGGAGAAAAATCGAAAATTTATTATTTAATTGATTTCCGATTAACATGGATTCAAGTCTAGGTCATAAAAATTTAAAATTTAACATAAATTTATAATTTTTATGGTGGTTTTTAATCATAGGTATCTAATTAAATTATAACTAATTATGAAAATCAAATTAATTCTAAATTATTCCAATTTTCAACAAATTAATCATAATTACAAATTAGATTGCATAATTAACAAGGCTAGGCATTCAAACTTGTTAAACATATACAGTAGGTCAATCAAAAATTCAAGATTTATCAACAAGAATCGCAAATATTTAATTTAACATCTTAAATTTACGAAATTTTGCATTCGAAAAACTAAAACCTCCGAAAAGTCATAGTTAGGCTTCGAATTTGAGAATTCTGGGTTCGGCCGAAAAATAACTATTTTTGTCAAAATTTTAGAATGCCTTTTACATGCGGAATTGACACAAAAATCACTCGATTTGGATGAGTAACGAAGAAACTGCCGAAAAACTGCGTACGTATAATTAAATAAACGCAATTTGCATTTAATTAACAATTACGAAAATTAATCACCCCTTTTAATTCTTGCAAATTTGTAATATTTAACCATGTTCATGCAATTTAGATTATGAAAATAATAAGAGGCTCGTGATACCACTGTAAGGTTATGATTCATATGACAAAACATAAATCATGCGGAAAAACCATAAAGCCAGGAAAGCATATTATTTACACATACTCATTTAGCATAGTTTAGATGCATACACTTTGTTGCGTGCCCTCCCTAGCTGCGCCCGAACCGAACAAGAACAAGTCTTTAGGACTCCAAGTGTCGTCCCTCCGTAGATAGTCCACAGCACGTCCGGATCCGCCTTAAGCTTGACCAACTAGGATCGCCCTTAAGGTACTTAGAATTTTCGGCTATTGTAGGCAATTATATGACTGAATTTTTGCTCTCAAAAATCACTTTTAATACTTGAATACTCGATGTAAATTATGAGCCCATAACTCATATTTATAGACCATGGAATAAGTAATCGAATCCTACTAGGATACGAATTAATTAAATTAGAATCCTAGTAGAATTCTTATTTAATTAATTTATCTTTTAGGATTAGGAATTTTAATCATTAAACAAATCCTATACTCTTTAGGTTTCGTATGTGAACACAAACTCTACACGAGCATGACCCGCAAGCGTGTAGGCCATGCCGGCGCACAGCCCACACGGCCGCTCGGCCCACGCGAGCTACAAGCCCACGCGAGCTGCAGCAATGCTCGCAGCCCATTGCTGCGCGCGCTGCGCGCGCTGCCATGGCCTGTTGGGCCTGGCCTTGCGCTGGGCCTGGCGTGGCCTTGGCTGTTCGTGTGGCGCGCTTGGCTTGCTGGGCGATGGCCTGGCTTCGTGCTGGGCCCTCGTCCGGCAGGCCTCGTCCGATGCTTATTCGTACGATACGCTTCCGATTAAATTCCCGGTTCCGGAATTCATTTCCGATACGAACAATATTTAATATTTCCGATTCCGGAATTAATTTCCGTTTCGAACAAATATTTAATATTTCCGTTTCCGGAATTATTTTCCGATTCCGATAATATTTCCGATTCTGACAATATTTCCGTTTCCGGCAATATTTCCGATTCCGGCAATATTTCCATTTCCGATAATATTTTCCGATACGTACCATGTTTCCGTTTCCGGCAACATCTACGACTTGGATAATATTTATATTTCCGATACGATCCATATTTTCGTTTCCAGCAATATCATCGTTTCCGGAGTATTCATTTCTTGCCTGTGACGATCTCAGCTCCCACTGAAACCAAGATCCGTCGATTCCGAATATCCATAGATGGAGTATGTAATGCCATTAAATACTTGATCCGTTTACGTACTATTTGTGTGACCCTACGGGTTCAGTCAAGAGTAAGCTGTGGATTAATATCATTAATTCCACTTGAACTGAAGCGGCCTCTAGCTAGGCATTCAGCTCACTTGATCTCACTGAATTATTAACTTGTTAATTAATACTGAACCGCACTTTTTAGACTTAACATAGAATGCATACTTGGACCAAGGGCATTATTTCCTTCAGGCCCAGCCAAGGCCTTAGGCGCGCGCGCATCAAAGGCAATGGCGAGCTGGGTCGTGCGCTGTGCGTGGGCCGTAAGGCCTGCGTGCGGTGCATTGCCACTCGTGTGTGTTACTCGGAATCCTAAGGCTACCGGGATTCGTAATATGATTAAATCTAATCCTAATAGATAAAGTTTGTTTAATAAGAGTCCTAGTAGGATTATAATTAAATAGATTTGTATTCTAATAGGATTATAATTCCTTTCCATAAACTCTATAAATAGGTGCCTAGGGTAACATATTTACATAGAGAATTGAAGTATTCAAAGGTAAGATTTTGGAACAAAATCAGCCAAACACTTGTAAGCCTATTAGCCGAAAATTATTAGAACCTTAAGGGCGATTCTAGTTGGTCAAGCTTAAGGCGGATTCGGACGTGCTGTGGACTATCTACGGAGGGACGACACTTGGAGTCCTAAAGACTTGTTCTTGTTAGGTTCGGGCGCAGCTAGGGAGGGCACGCTACAAAGTGTATGCATCTAAATTATGCTAAATGATTATGTGTAAATAATATGTTTCCTGGCATTAAGGTTTTCCGCATGATTTATGTTTTGTCATATGTATCATAACCTAACAGTGGTATCACGAGCCTCTTATTATTTTCATAATCTAAATTGCATGAACATGGTTAAATTTTACAAATTTCCAAGGAATTAAAGGGGTGATTAGTTTTCGTAATTAATTGCAAATTGCGTTTATTTAATTATATGTACGCAGTTTTTCGGCAGAATATTCGTTACTCAACAAAATCGAATGATTTTTGTGTCAATTTCGCATGTAAAAGGCATTCTAAAATTTTGACAAAAATATTCTTTTTCGGCCGAACCCAGAATTCCCAAATTGGAAGCCTAACTATGACTTTTTGGAGGTTTAAGTTTTTCGAACGCAAAAGTTTGTAAATTTAAGATGTTAAATTGAATATTTGCGATTCTTGTTGATAAATCTTGAGTTTTTGATTGACCTACAGTATATGTTTAACAATTATGAATGCCTAGACTTGTTAATTTTACAACCTAATTTGTAATTATGATTAATTTGTTGAAATTCGAATAATTTAGAATTGATTTGTTTTTCATAATTAATTTATAATTTAATTAGGTATTCATGATTAAAATCCACCATAAAAATTGTTAATTTATGTTACATTTTAAATTTTTATGACCTAGATTTGAATCCATGTTAATCGGAAATTAATTAATTAATAAATTTTCGATTTTTCGCCCTAAAATTATAAAAATAATATGATTTATTAATTTGTCGTTAATTTTAAAATAAAAATTAAATTTTTTATGAAAACGCTCATAAATGTTGCACGCACAAAGCACAGGAAGCTACGTGTTACCCTTAAGGGGTGTTGTATAGTGCGGGCACGCGACTACGAGCAAGGGAGCTCGTCGCCGATGCGGTACGAATGCAGCGAGCAACAAAGCATGGCGCGCGCGCGAAGTAGAGGTGTTGGCCGTGTGTGCTATGCGATGGGCGTGGGCGAGGGGCAGGGCAAAGCGAGCAGTCGCGTGTGGGCAGCAAGCAAGCTGCGCCACAGCGCGCACTGCATCGCACCAGCGAGCGAAGACTCGCGCCAGCGAGCGCTGGCTCCCGTGCAGTGAGCGATGCCTCGCGAGGGAAAGCAGCAGCAGACGCGACACAGCACAGAGGCTGCGCGCAGCGTGGCCAGCGATGGCTGCGTGTGCGTGTGGCCTGTGGCTGCGCGGAGCTATGTGTGCCTTGTGCAGCGACCAGTCGTGCACACGATGGGACTTGGGCGCAAGCCCAAGTGCTCGTCGTGTTACGATTGAATCGTTTTGAATTTTAATTTGAGATTTTCAGTTCGGAAATAATTTTAATTAATTTTAAAATTAATAATTTAAATTGTTTTCTCGGATTTTAATTTTGAATATTATAATTATTATAAATTTTTATTTATACTAATTATTTTACTAAAATTAAACCTTGAATTAATTTAAAATTCATTTAATTCAACTTAAAAAAAAAATTAAATAAATGGATTCAATTATAATTTTATATGAGCTTTAACTTTTAATTAAACTTGTATTTTTCCGGTTAGACTAGAAATACATTTTTATGTTTAAAATTAGTAAAGCATATAAAGTTATTGTTTTAAGTGGGAGCAATTTTAGTCATAAACTCTTGATTAGGTCTACAAATCCTTTAAGGTTAAACAACTTGATTAGAATTAATAAGGACTGAATAATTGGTAGATTATTGGTGCCCTTGATTAATTGCTGCAAATATTTATATTATGCATACAATGTGTTTTTACTAACCAACTTTGTGGGCCATTCATGATAATGAATGGGTGAATGGTATATATTGTATATGTACTGTTTTGTAGGTTATGAAGTGACTAGTATGGCCCAAATAGGATAGAAAATATGGTCAGCGTACCTTTAATTTGAATGTAATTGGTCTAATGCACCAAATTTGTTTTTCAATTCAAATATGGTCTGCGTACCATCAAATAGTTGTAATTAGTTTAATTATAGCTGATCCTGTTTGAAGATAATGGAGCCTCCCAAGGTGAAATTCAAGACGAAGTCTCCAATCCATTTTCGAGACGGACTTTGAAGTTGAAGCTTCAAGATGAAGTCGGGCCATACTAGATCACATTTATATCTTATGCATGCTTTAAGTTATTTATTGCTTTAAATATGTCTTGATTATGCATGAGATTATGGCTTGATTATGTTGCATGATTAAGGATTTTAGTTCACTTAAAATCTAACCAACATAGTAAGAGCCTTAAGTTCCAAACTTTAAAATTGAGTTAAAAGGTGCCATGCCAAAATAACACCTACTTGGATAAACCTTTACATCAATATTAGTAATAGTTTTCCGCCTAAGCGAGGTGTTACTTATTGATCCTAAAGGGGTAAGGTACACAAATAATTGTGAGTACATGTTAGTTTTGGTGAAACTCAACGAAATAAGTAAGGAGTCCTTTTATGTCGTGGCAAAATCGATAGGTTTACCTAATAAGCTCTTAGACGTACCTATCAACCAAGAGTAGTTTCTAGACTATTAGCAAAAGGCTTTTGCTTACCTAAAAGATTTTAGAATTGAGTCTAAATACATAATGTGCTTAATTCTTCAATGGGTTTTAGGATCTTGGAATCATTTTATTCACACCTGCAGGAACACATAACTTGAATAAAATGCTTAATAAACATTAAATTATGCATGTATGCTAGAATTTAAGTTTATTAAGAGAAACCGTGAATGATTATTTATTTTTTTATTCTTTTTCTATTGTAGTTTTTATTATGGCAAACAACAATTCATTCAACATTCGATCAATTCTCGAAAAGGAGAAGTTGAACGGGAAAAACTTCCTTGACTTGCAAAGGAACTTGCAAATAGTTCTTATGCAGGAAGGAAAGGAGTATGTCCTGGAAGAGGCGATGCCCGAAGCCGCAGGCGAAGGGGTCACTCAGGCAGCCCTCAATCGTTGGATTGATGCCAACAAGGATGTGAAATGTCTAATGCTTGC
This sequence comes from Spinacia oleracea, assembly GCF_020520425.1. NCBI lineage: Eukaryota > Viridiplantae > Streptophyta > Magnoliopsida > Caryophyllales > Amaranthaceae > Spinacia > Spinacia oleracea. The sequence continues at coordinate 31,109,114 of NC_079487.1, forward strand.
AACCATGGGTGCAGATCTGCAGAAAACGTTCATCAACTCAGATGCTTTCACGATCATCAGTGAGTTAAAGAACATGTTCCAAGATCTGGCTCGAGTCGAAAGATTCGAGACCCATAGGCAAATTCTTGAGACCAAGCTTAAGAAAGGCGAGCCCGTAAGTTCACATTTTCTCAAAATGATTGGACTCATTGAGAATATGAGTCGGCTGGATCAGCAGTTCTCTCATGAAATGGCTGTAGACACCATCCTCCATTCTCTTCATAGCGGGTATGATCAGTTCAAGCTGAACTACAGTATGAATAGTCTGGACAAAACGCTCACTGAGCTTCACGGTATGCTGAAGACCGCTGAAAAGACGCTCAAAAGTGATAAGCAAGATGTGCTTATGGTGCGTGGGGGCAAGTTCAAGAAATCTGGAAAGAAGAGGAATGCTAAGAAAGGTGGCAACAAGGCCAGCCCAACTAAGCAAACTGGCACCAAGTCTGAAAAGAGGAAGGTCAGTCAACCCACTTCTGAATCCGAATGCTTCTATTGCAAGAAGAAGGGGCATTGGAAGAGAGATTGCTTGAAGCTAAAGGAAGATCACAAGAACGAAACAGTCGTTCCATCTTCAGGTATTTTCGTTATAGACTGTATACTTGCTAATTCAACTTCTTGGGTATTAGATACAGGTTGTGGCTCACACTTATGTTCCAATCCACAGGGACTAAGAAGAAATAGAAGGTTAAGCAAGGGTGAAGTCGACCTACGAGTGGGAAATGGAGCACGGATTGCTGCATTAGCTGTAGGAACTTATTATTTGTCGTTGCCCTCTGGGCTAGTTTTGGAACTGGAAGAGTGTTTTCATGTTCCATGTCTTACTAAAAACATCATTGTTGTTTCTTTCTTAGATGCTAAGGGATTTTTCTTTTTAATAAAAGACAATAGTTGTCTTACTAAAAACATCATTGTTGTTTCTTGCTTATATTAAGGAGATGTTTTATGGATCTGCTAGATTAGTCAATGGACTTTATTTATTAGATCACGACAAACAAGTTTATAATATAAATACCAAAAAGGCGAAAAAGGATGATTCAGATCTCACCTATCTGTGGCATTGTCGATTAGGCCATATTAACTTGAAACGCATGGAAAGACTTCAAAAGGAAGGAATTCTAGAACCATTTAACTTAGAGGATTATGGTAAGTGCGAATCATGTTTACTTGGCAAAATGACAAAGCAACCTTTCTCTAGAGTTGGAGAAAGAGCAACTGAACTATTGGGTTTAATCCATACAGATGTATGTGGACCAATGAGTACAAGTGCTAGAGGTGGTTTCAGCTACTTTATCACTTTCACTGATGACTTCAGTAGATATGGTTATGTCTACCTAATGAAGCATAAGTCTGAATCCTTTGACAAATTCAAGGAATTTTAGAGTGAAGTAGAGAATCAATTAGGCAAGAAGATTAAGGCACTGCGGTCTGATAGAGGCGGTGAATATCTGAGCTATGAATTTGATGACCATCTGAAAGAATGTGGAATTCTATCAGAATTGACTCCTCCTGGAACACCGCAATGGAATGGTGTGTCGGAACGGAGGAACAGAACCTTGCTAGACATGGTTAGATCAATGATGGGTCAGGCCGAACTTCCAATAGAATATTGGGGACATGAACTAAATACATCTGCACTCACTATAAATAGAGCTCCGTCTAAAGCTGTTGAAAAGAATCCAAAATCTGTGTCTTTTCTTAAGATTTGGGGATGTGAAGTATACGTCAAACGATTAATTTCAGACAAACTTCATCCAAAATCTGAAAAATGTATCCTTGTGGGCTATCCAAAGGAAACAAAGGGGTATTACTTCTACAATACATCTGAAAACAAGGTGTTTGTTGCTCGAGATGGTATCTTTTTGGAAAAGAATCAAATTTCCAAAATGACAAGTGGGAGAAAAGTAGATCTCGAAGAAATTCGAGTCGAACAACAAACTCTAGAGAATGCTCAAGATGACATTCAGGATGAAACTCAGAGATCTTTAGAAGTATGTGGTGAGAATCATGGTCAATCTAGAAATGTAACCCTGCGTGGATCACAGAGATATAGATCTCAACCGGAAAGGTACTTAGGTATTTTGACGAACGAGAGCTATGACGTTCTATTACTTGAAAGTGATGAACCTGCGACTTACAAACAAGCTATGACGAGCCCTAGCTCTAAGCAATGGCAAGAAGCCATGCAATCTGAATTAGACTCCATGTCAGACAACCAAGTGTGGGATTTGGTCCATTTGCCAGATGGCTACCAAGCCATAGGAAGAAAATGAGTTTTCAAACTGAAAAAGGACAGGGATGGGAAACTTGAAGTTTTTAAAGCTAGATTGGTTGCAAAAGGTTACAGGCAAGTCCACGGTGTGGATTACGATGAAACCTTTTCACCAGTTGCAATGCTAAAGTCTATTCGGATAATGTTAGCAATCGCTGCATATTACGATTACGAAATATGGCAGATGGATGTCAAAACCGCTTTCTTAAACGGCGTTTTAACAGAAACTGTGTTTATGACACAGCCTGAGGGTTTTGAGGATCCAAAGAATGCTAAAAAGGTATGCAAGCTAAAGAAATCAATCTACGGATTGAAGCAGGCATCCAGGAGCTGGAACATACGTTTTGATGAAGCAGTCAGTGACTTTGGTTTCATCAAGAACGCAGACGAATCTTGTGTATACAAGAAAGTCAGTGGGAGCAAAATTTCTTTTCTAGTATTATATGTCGGCGACATATTACTTATCGGAAATGACATTCCTATGTTGAAATCTGTCAAGATTTGGCTTGGGAAATGTTTTTCGATGAAAGATCTAGGAGAAGCACAGTACATACTGGGCATCAAGATTTACAGAGATAGATCAAAGAAGATGATTAGACTCAATCAAAGCACTTATATCAATAAGGTGCTTCAAAGGTTCAATATGGCAGCCTCCAAGCGAGGCTACCTACCCATGTCTCATGGAATGACTCTAAGCAAGACTCAGTGCCCAAAAACACTAGATGAGCGTAGACGAATGAGTGGGATTCCATATGCATCATTGATTGGTTCAATAATGTATGTTATGATATGTACACGCCCGGATGTTGCGTACGCACTTAGTGCTACGAGCAGATACCAGTCAGACCCAGGAGAGGCACATTGGACTGCTGCTAAAAATATTCTGAAGTACCTAAAAAGGCACAAAGATGATTTCCTGGTCTATGGTGGAGATGATGAATTAATTGTTAAAGGCTATACGGACGCAAGTTTCCAAACCGACAAAGATGATTTCAGATCACAGTCTGGGTTTGTCTTCTGCCTCGGCGGAGGAGCAGTAAGCTGGAAAAGTGCTAAGCAAAGCACCATTGCGGATTCTACAACTGAAGCGGAGTACATTGCTGCACATGAAGCAGCAAAGGAAGCTATATGGCTAAGGAAGTTCATAGGTGAACTTGGTGTAGTCCCCTCCATTAAAGGACCAATAGCCCTATATTGTGATAATAACGGAGCTATTGCACAGGCAAAGGAGCCTAGACACCACCAAAGAGTCAAGCATGTACTTCGTAGATTTCACCTTCTACAAGAGTTCGCTGAAAGAAAAGAAGTCGAGATAAGCAAGATTGGAACTGATGATAACATCTCAGATCCATTAACTAAACCTCTGCCGCAGGCGAAGCACAACTCGCACACTACAACTTTGGGAATCAAGCATGTTGGAGAATGGCTTTCATGTCCTTGTTCAGTGTTCTAAAGTTTTAGAGTTTAATTCTTTGTAAAACATTATTGGTTAATCATTCACAATAAATGAATAGAATTCATTTTTCCATTTAATTTGTGGTTTATTAAATGATGAGTCCCTTCAATTTGACGAAATATTCAAGATAGACTGTCAGGACCAGTCCTGTGACTAAGAAATGTCTATCAAGTGAACTTAAATGTAAAAAGTTAAAAATGGTCCCTGGTCGGAGTTTTCTATAAATATTGACGCATAGAAAACGTTAGACGACTAGAATGCAAGATGACTAGTAGTTCTGTTTCTTGAACTATGTGGACATGGCAATGTCATAACCATTTGCATAGATACTTACTTTGAGAAGACTAGTATCGGACAGACCTATGAAACTTTACTATAAGAGATGAAAATCTGTCATAAGTAAATTTCATTAAAATTATTAGACACTAAATCCTCAATACCTGAGTGATTTGAGATTACTTGTTTGAGAACTTCTTACTTTAACGTTGACCAACCGTCGCACCGTAAAAGGAGGCTATAAAGGCAACGCTCAGGTAATCACCTATCAAACGAAGTCTAATCTCAAGATCGCAAGATTGGGATTGTCCTCCCATAAATCGGGATGAGATGCTTAAAAGTTGTACAAGGCCACTCGGAGAGCTAGAAACTGTAAAATGCATGGCCGTGCTCAGATGAATCATAGGCTATGATTATCTGTTTATTTGATCAGTTGAACTCTGAAACCGAGAAACACCTCTGGACGTAATAAGGATGACAACTCTTACCTTATGTTCAAGAGCAAGACAAAGGAATTAGGAAATGCACACTTGTCCCTAAGGACAAGTGGGAGACTGAAGGAAATAATGCCCTTGGTCCAAGTATGCATATAATGTTAAGTCTAATAAATGCGGTTCAGTATTAATTAAAAAGTTAATAATTCAGTGAGATCAAGTGAGCTGAATGCCTAGCTAGAGGCCGCTTCAGTTCAAGTGGAATTAATGACATTAATCCACAGCTTACTCTTGACTGAACCCGTAGGGTCACACAAATAGTACGTAAACGGATCAAGTATTTAATGGCATTAAATACTCCATCTATGGATATTCGGAATCGACGGATCTTGGTTTCAATGGGAGCTGAGATCGTCAAAGGCAAGCAAGTGAATACTCCGGAAACGATGATATTGCCGGAAACGGAAATATGGATCGTATCGGAAATATAAATATTATCCAAGTGGTAGATGTTGCCGGAAATGGAAACATGGTACATATCGGTAAATATTATTGGAAATGGAAATATTGCCGGAATCGAAAATATAGCCGGAAACGGAAATATTGTCAGAATCGGAAATATTATCAAAATCGGAAAATAATTCCGGAAACGGAAATATTAAATATTTGTTCATAACGGAAACTAATTCCGAAATCGGAAATATTAAATATTGTTCGTATCGGAAATGAATTCCGGAATCGAGAATTTAATCGGAAGCGTATCGTACGAATTAGCATCGGACGAGGCCTGCCAGACGAAGGCCCAGCACGAAGCCGGGCCATCGTCCAGCAAGCCAAAGCGCAAACACACGCCAAAGCCAAGATCAGGCCCAGCGCAAAGGCCAGGCCCAACCAAGGCCTTAGGCGCGCGCGCATCAAAGGCAGCGGCAAGCTGGGCCTTGCGCTGTGCGTGGGCCGTAAGGCCTGCGTGCGGTGCATTGCCACTCGTGTGTGTTACTCGGAATCCTAAGGCTACCGGGATTCGTAATATGATTAAATCTAATCCTAATAGATAAAGTTTGTTTAATAAGTGTCCTAGTAGGATTATAATTAAATACATTTGTATTCTAATAGGATTATAATTCCTTTCCATAAACTCTATAAATAGGTTCCTTGGGTCACATATTTGCATAGAGAATCGAAGTATTCAAAGGTAAGATATTGGAACAAAATCAGCCAAACACTTGTAGCCTATTAGCCGAAAATTATTAGAACCTTAAGGGCGATTCTAGTTTGTCAAGCTTAAGGCGGATCCGGACGTGCTGTGGACTATCTACGGAGGGACGACACTTGGAATCCTAAAGACTTGTTCTTGTACGGTTCGGGCGCAGCTAGGGAGGGCACGCTACAAAGTGTATGCATCTGAATTATTCTAAATGATTATGTGTAAATAATATGTTTCCTGGCATTAAGGTTTTCCGCATGATTTATGTTTTGTCATATGTATCATAACCTAACAGCGTACGCACTCACTGCTACGAGCAGATACCAGTCAGACCCAGGAGAGGCACATTGGACTACTGCCAAGAATATTCTAAAGTACTTGAAAAGGCACAAAGATGATTTCCTGGTCTATGGTGGAGATGATGAATTAATTGTTAAAGGCTATACCGACGCAAGTTTCTAAACCGACAAGGATGATTTCAGATGTTATCATCAGTCTGGGTTTGTCTTCTGCCTCAACGGAGGTGCAGTAAGCTGGAAAAGTGCGAAGCAAAGCACCATTGTGGATTCTACAACTGAAGCGGAGTACATTGCTGCACATGAAGCAGCAAAGGAAGCTATATGGCTAAGGAAGTTCATAGGTGAACTTGGTGTAGTCCCCTCCATTAAAGGACCAATAGCTCTGTATTGTGATAATAATGGAGCTATTGCACAGGCAAAGGAGCCTAGACACCACCAGAGAGTCAAGCATGTACTTCGTAGATTTCACCTTCTACAAGAGTTCGCTGAAAGAAAAGAAGTCGAGATAAGCAAGATTGGAACTGATGATAACATCTCAGATCCATTAACTAAACCTCTGCCGCAGGCGAAGCACAACTCGCACACTGCAATTATGGGAATCAAGCATGTTGGAGAATGGCTTTGATGTCCTTATTTTTTTAAAGTTTTAGAGTTTAATACGTTGTAAAACATTATTGGTTAACCATTCACATTAATGAATAGAATTCATTTTTCCATTTAATTTGTGGTTTATTAAATGATGAGTCCCTTCAATTTGACGATATATTCAAGATAGACTGTCAGGACCAGTCCTGTGACTAAGAAATGTCTATCAAGTGAACTTGAATGTCAAAAGTTGAAAATGGTCCCTGGTCGGAGTTTTCTATAAAGATGGACGCATAGAAAACGTTAGACGACTAGAATGCAAGATGACTAGTAGTTCTGTTTCTTGAACTATGTGGACATGGCAATGTGGCAATCATTTGCATAGATACTTACTTTGGGAAGACTACTATCGGACAGACCTATGAAACTTTACTGTAAGAGATGAAAATCTGTCATAAGTAAATTTCATTAAAATTATTAGACACTAATCCTCAATACCTGAGTGATTTGAGATTACTTGTTTGATAACTGCTTACTTTGACGTTGTCAACCGTCACACCGTAAAAGGAGGCTATAAAGGCAACGCTCGGGCAATCACCTATCAAACGAAGTCTAATCTCAAGATCGCAAGATTGGGATTGTCCTCCCATAAATCGGGATGAGATGCTGAAAGTTGTACAAGGCCACTCGGAGAGCTAGAAACTGTAAAATGCATGGCCGTGCTCAGATGAATCATAGGCTATGATTATCTGTTTATTTGATCAGTTGAACTCTGAAACCGAGAAACACCTCTGGATATAATAAGGATGACAACTCTTACCTTATGTTCAAGAGTAAGCATCGAGTGACAAAGGAATTAGGAAATGCACACTTGTCCCTAAGGACAAGTGGGAGACTAAAGGAAATAATGTCATTGGTCCAAGTATGCATTTAATGGTAAGTCTAATAAATGTGGTTCAGTATTAATTATACAAGTTAATAAGTCAGTGAGATCAAGTGAACTGTATGCCTAGCTAGAGGCCGCTTCAGTTCAAGTGGATTAATATCATTAATCCACAACTTACTCTTGACTGAACCCGTAGGGTCACACAAATAGTACGTAAACGGATCAAGTATTTAATGGCATTAAATACTCCATCTTTGGATATTCGGAATCGACGGATCTTGGTTTCAGTGGGAGCTGAGATCGTCAAAGGCAAATAATGAATACTCCGGAAACGATGATATTGCCGGAAACGGAAATATGGATCGTATGGGAAATATAAATATTATCCAAGTCGTAGATGTTGCCGAAAACGGAAACCTGGTACGTATCGGAAAATATTATTGGAAATGGAAATATTGCCGGAAACGGAAATATTGTCGGAATCGGAAATATAATTGGAATCGGAAAATAATTCCGAAAACAAAAATATTAAATATTCGTTCGAAACGGAAATTAATTCCGGAATCGGAAATGTTAAATATTGTTCGTATCGTAAATGAATTCCGGAATCGGGAAATTAATCGGAAGCGCGTCGTACGAATTAGCATCGGACAAGCTTGCTAGACGAAGGCCCAGCGCGAAGCCAGGCCCACGTCCATCAAGCATGGCGCGCCTCACAGAAGCCCAAGGCCACGCCAGGCCCAGCGTAAGGCCAGGCCCAGTGCGCCAAAGGCTGCGAGCACAAGGCTGTTAGGTTATGGTACATATGACAATACATAAATCATGCGGAAACAACCATTAAGCCAGGAATACATATTATTTACACATAATCATATAGCATAATTTAGATGCATACTCTTTGTTGCGTGCCTTCCCTAGCTGCGCCCGAACCGAACAAGAACAAGTCTTTAGGACTCCAAGTGTCGTCCCTCCGTAGATAGTCCACAGCACGTCCGGATCCGCCTTAAGATTGACCAACTAGAATCGCCCTTAAGGTACTAGAATTTTCGGCACTATTGAGCAAGGAATGTGGCTGAATTTTTCTCTCAAAACACACTTTGAATACTTGAATTAATCTCTTAAAATATGTGACCCTAGGCACGTATTTATAGAGTTATGGAAAGGGAATTGGAATCCTAGTAGGATACGAATTAATTAAACTTAGAATCCTACAAGAACTCTAATTAATTAATTTATCCTTTTAGGAATAGGAATTTAATCATACACTAATTCTAATAGTTTTAGGAATCGTGCATGAACACAAACTCACACACACAAACGGCAGCCACGAGGGCCGCCCAAGCGTGCGTGCGAGCAGCAGCCCACGCAGCGAGGCCCATGGCCTTAGGCGCGCGCTGGGCCTGCCTTGCGGTGGGCCTGGGCGCTGCCTTGGCTTGGCGCGCGTTTGGCTTGCTGGGCGATGGCCCGACTTCGTGCTGGGCCTTCGTCCGGCAGGCCTCGTCCGATGCTAATTCGTACGATACGCTTCCGATTAAATTCCCGGTTCCGGAATTCATTTCCGGTACGAACAATATTTAATATTTCCGATTCCGGAATCAATTTCCGTTTCGAACAAATATTTAATATTTCCGTTTCCGGAATTATTTTCCGATTCCGATAATATTTCCGATTCTGACAATATTTCCGTTTCCGGCAATATTTCCGATTCTGGTAATATTTTCATTTTCCGATAATATTTTCCGTTACGTACCATGTTTCCGTTTCCGGCAACATCTACGACTTGGATAATATTTATATTTCCGATACGATCCATATTTCCGTTTCCGGCAATATCATCGTTTCCGGAGTATTCATTTCTTGCCTGTGACGATCTCAGCTCCCACTGAAACCAAGATCCGTCGATTCCGAATATCCATAGATGGAGTATCTAATGCCATTAAATTCTTGATCCGTTTACGTACTATTTGTGTGACCCTACGGGTTCAGTCAAGAGTAAGCTGTGGATTAATATCATTAATTCCACTTGAACTGAAGCGGCCTCTAGCTAGGCATTCAGCTCACTTGATCTCACTGAATTATTAACTTGTTAATTAATACTGAACCGCATTTATTAGACTTAACATAGAATGCATAGTTGGAGCAAGGGCATTATTTCCTTCAGTCTCCCACTTGTCCTTAGGGACAAGTGTGCATTTCCTAATTCCTTTGTCGCTCGATGCTTGCTCTTGAACATAAGGTAAGAGTTGTCATCCTTATTATGTCCAGAGGTGTTCCTCGGTTTCAGAGTTCAACTGATCAAATAAACAGATAATCATAGCCTATGATTCATCCGAGCACGGCCATGCATTTCACAGTTTCTAGCTCTCCGAGTGGCCTTGTACAACTTTTAAGCATCTCATCCCGATTTATGGGAGGACAATCCCAATCTTGCGATCTTGAGATTAGACTTCGTTTGATAGGTGATTACCTGAGCGTTGCCTTTATAGCCTCCTTTTAAGGTGCGACGGTTGGTCAACGTCAAAGCAACCAGTTCTTAAACAAGTAATCTCAAATCACTCAGGTATTGAGGATTTAGTGTCTAATAATTTAATGAAATTTACTTATGACAGACTTTCATCTCTTACAGTAAAGTTTCATAGGTCTTGTCCGATACTAGTCTTCCCAAAGTAAGTATCTATGCAAATGATTATGACATTGCCATGTCCACATAGTTCAAGAAACAGAACTACTAGTCATCTTGCATTCTAGTCGTCTAACGTTTTCTATGCGTCCAATTTTATAGAAAACTCCGACCAGGGACCATTTTCAACCTTTGACATTCAAGTTCACTTGATAGACATTTCTTAGTCACAGGACTGGTCCTGACAGTCTATCTTGAATATATCGTCAAATTGAAGGGACTCATCATTTAATAAACCACAAATTAAATGGAAAAATGAATTCTTTTCATTTATTGTGAATGATTAACCAATAATGTTTTACAAAGATTTAAACTCTAAAACTTCAAAACATTAAACAGAGACATCAAAGCCATTCTCCAATATGCTTGATTCCCATAGCTGCAGTGTGCGAGTTGTGCTTCGCCTGCGGCAGAGGTTTAGTTAATGGATCTGATATGTTGTCATCAGTTCCAATTTTGCTTATCTCGACTTCTTTTCTTTCAACGAACTCTCGTAGAAGGTGAAATCTACGAAGTACATGCTTGACTCTCTGGTGGTGTCTAGGCTCTTTTGCCTGTGCAATAGCTCCGTTATTGTCACAATACAGGGCTATTGATCCTATAATGGAGGGGACTACACCAAGTTCACCTATGAACTTCCTTAGCCATATAGCTTCCTTTGCTGCTTCATGTGCAGCAATGTACTCCGCTTCAGTTGTAGAATCCGCAATGGTGCTTTGCTTAGCACTTTTCCAGCTTACTGCTCCTCCGTTGAGGCAGAAGACAAACCCAGACTGTGATCTGAAATCATCTTTGTCGGTTTGGAAACTTGCGTCCGTATAGCCTTTAACAATTAATTCATCATCTCCACCATAGACCAGGAAGTCATCTTTGTGCCTTTTCAGGTACTTCAGAATGTTCTTGGCAGCAGTCCAATGCGCCTCTCCTGGGTCTGACTGGTATATGCTCGTAGCACTGAGTGCGTACGCAACATCCGGGCGTGTACATATCATAGCATACATTATTGAACCAATCAATGATGCATATGGAATCCCATTCATTCGTCTACGCTCATCAAGTGTTTTTGGGCACTGAGTCTTGCTTAGAGTCATTCCATGAGACATGGGTAGGTAGCCTCGCTTGGAGTCCGCCATCTTGAACCTATCAAGCACCTTATTGATATAAGTGCTTTGACTAAGTCCAATCATCCTTTTAGATCTATCTCTGTAAATCTTGATGCCCAATATGTACTGTGCTTCTCCTAGATCCTTCATCGAAAAACATTTCCCAAGCCAAATCTTGAGAGAGTTCAACATAGGAATGTCATTTCCGATAAGTAATATGTCGTCGACATATAATACTAGGAAAGCAATTTTGCTCCCACTGACCTTCTTGTATACACAAGATTCGTCTGCGTTCTTGATGAAACCAAAGTCACTGACTGCTTCATCAAAACGTATATTCCAGCTCCTGGATGCCTGCTTCAATCCGTAGATTGATTTCTTTAGCTTGCATACCTTTTTAGCATTCTTTGGATCCTCAAAACCTTCAGGCTGTGTCATAAACACAGTTTCTGTTAAAACGCCGTTTAAGAAAGCAGTTTTGACATCCATCTGCCATATTTCGTAATCGTAATATGCAGCGATTGCTAACATTATCCGAATAGACTTTAGCATTGCAACTGGTGAAAAGGTTTCATCGTAGTCCACACCGTGGACTTGCCTGTAACCTTTTGCAACCAATCTAGCTTTGAAAACTTCAAGTTTCCCATCCTTGTCCTTTTTCAGTTTGAAAACCCATTTGCTTCCAATGGCTTGGTAGCCATCTGGCAAATGGACCAAATCCCACACTTGGTTGTCTGACATGGAGTCTAATTCAGATTGCATGGCTTCTTGCCATTGCTTGGAGCTAGGGCTCGTCATAGCTTGTTTGTAAGTCGCAGGTTCATCACTTTCAAGTAATAGAACGTCATAGCTCTCGTTCGTCAAAATACCTAAGTACCTTTCCGGTTGAGATCTATATCTTTGCGATCTACGCGGGGTAACATTTCTAGATTTACCATGATTCTCACCAGATTCTTCTAAAGATCTCTGAGTTTTATCCTGAATGTCATCTTGAGCATTCTCTAGAGTTTGTTGTTCGACTCGAATTTCTTCGAGGTCTACTTTTCTCCCACTTGTCATTTTGGAAATGTGATCTTTCTCCAAAAAGACACCATCTCGAGCAACAAACACCTTGTTCTCAGATGTATTGTAGAAGTAATACCCCTTTGTTTCCTTTGGATAGCCCACAAGGATACATTTGTCAGATTTTGGATGAAGTTTGTCTGAAATTAATCGTTTGACATATACTTCACATCCCCAAATCTTAAGAAAAGACACATTTGGAGGCTTTCCAAACCATAATTCGTATGGAGTCTTTTCGACATCTTTAGACGGAGCTCTATTTATAGTGAGTGCAGCTGTATTTAGTGCATGTCCCCAAAATTCTAATGGAAGTTCGGCCTGACCCATCATTGACCTGACCATGTCTAGCAAGGTTCTGTTCCTCCGTTCCAACACACCGTTCCATTGTGGTGTTCCAGGAGGAGTCAATTCTGATAGAATTCCACATTCTTTCAGATGGTCATCAAATTCATAGCTCAGATATTCACCGCCTCTATCAGACAGCAGTGCCTTAATCTTCTTGCCTAATTGATTCTCTACTTCACTCTGAAATTCCTTGAATTTGTCAAAGGATTCAGACTTATGCTTCATTAGGTAGACATAACCATACCTACTGAAGTCATCAGTGAAAGTGATAAAGTAGCTGAAACCACCTCTAGCATTTGTACTCATTGGTCCACATACATCTGTATGGATTAAACCCAATAGTTCATTTGCTCTTTCTCCAACTTTAGAGAAAGGTTGCTTTGTCATTTTGCCAAGTAAACATGATTCGCATTTACCATAATCCTCTAAGTCAAATGGTTCTAGGATTCCTTCTTTTTGAAGTCTTTCTAAGCGTTTCAAGTTTATATGGCCTAATCGACAATGCCACAGATAGGTGAGATCTGAATCATCCTTTTTGGCCTTTTTGGTATTTATGTTATATACTTGTTTGTCGTGATCTAATAAATAAAGTTCATTGACTAATCTAGCAGATCCATAAAACATCTCTTTAAAATAAAACGAACAACTATTGTCTTTTATTCAAAAGGTAAATCCCTTAGCATCTAAGCAAGAAACTGAAATGATGTTTTTAGTAAGACTTGGAACATGGAAACAATCTTCCAGTTCCAAAACTAGCCCGGAGGGCAACGACAAATAGTAAGTTCCTACAGCTAATGCAGCAATCCGTGCTCCATTTCCCACTCGTAGGTCGACTTCACCCTTGCTTAACTTTCTACTTCTTCTTAGTCCCTGTGGATTGGAACATAAGTGTGAGCCACAACCTGTATCTAATACCCAAGAAGTTGAATTAGCAAGTATACAGTCTATAACGAAAGTACCTGAAGATGGAACTACTGTTCCGTTCTTCTAATCTTCCTTTAGCTTCAAGCAATCTCTCTTCCAATGCCCCTTCTTCTTGCAGTAGAAGCATTCGGATTCAGAAGTGGGTTGACTGACCTTCCTCTTTACAGATTTGGCGCCAGTTTGCTTAGTTGGGCTGGCCTTGTTGCCACCTTTCTTAGCATTCCTCTTCTTTCCAGATTTCTTGAACTTGCCCCCACGCACCATAAGCACATCCTGCTTATCACTTTTGAGCGTCTTTTCAGCGGTCTTCAGCATACCGTGAAGCTCAGTGAGCGTAGACTATTCATACTGTAGTTTAGTTTGAACTGATCATACCCGCTATGAAGAGAATGGAGGATGGTGTCTATAGCCATTTCCTGAGAAAATTGCTGATCCAGCCGACTCATATTCTCAATGAGTCCAATCATTTTGAGAACATGTGGACTTACGGGCTCGCCTTTCTTAAGCTTGGTCTCAAGAATTTGCCTATGAGTCTCGAATCTTTCGACTCGAGCCAGATCTTGGAACATGTTCTTCAACTCACTTATGATTGTGAAAGCATCTGAGTTGATGAACGTTTTCTGTAGATCCGCACTCATGGTGGCGAGCATTAGACATTTCACATCCTTGTTGGAATCAATCCAACGATTGAGGGCTGCCTGAATGACCCCGTCGCCTGCAGCTTCGGGCATCGCCTCATCTAGGACATACTCCTTTTCTTCCTGCATAAGAACTATTTGCAAGTTCCTTTGCCACTCAAGGAAGTTTTTCCCGTTCAACTTCTCCTTTTCGAGAATTGATCGAATGTTGAATGAATTGTTGTTTGCCATATTAAAAACTACAATTGAAAAGAATAAACAAATAAATAATCATTCACAGTTTCTCTTAATAAACTTAAATTCTAGCATACATGCATAATTCAATGTTTATTAAGCATTTTATTCAAGTTATGTGTTCCGGCAGGTGTGAATAAAATGATTCCAAGATCCTAAAATCATTGAAGAACTAAGCACAGTTTGTCGACTTAATCCTAAAACATCTTAGGTAAGCAAAAGCCTTTTGCTAATAGTCTAGAAACTATTCTTGGTTGATAGGTACGTCTAAGAACTTATTAGGTAAACCTATCGATTTTGCCACGACATAAAAGGACTCCTTACTTATATCGTTGAGTTTCACCAAAACTAACATGTACTCACAATTATTTGTGTACCTTGCCCCTTTAGGACCAATAAGTAACACCTCGCTGAGCGAAAACTATTACTAGATTGATGTAAAGGATATCCAAGCAAGTGTATATTTTGGCATGGCACCTTATAACTCAATTTTTAAGTTTGGAACTTAAGGCTCTTACTATGTTGGTTAGATTTTAAGTGAACTAAAATCCTTAATCATGCAACATAATCAAGCTTTTGATCTCATGTATTTTAAGACATATTTAAAAGCAATAAATAACTTAAAACATGCATAAGATAAATGTGATCTAGTATGGCCCGACTTCATCTTGAAGCTTTGACTTCAAAGTCCGTCTTGAAAATCTCCGTGGGAGGCACCATTTTCTTCAAATAGGATAAGCTATAACTAATTACAACTATTTGATGGTACGCAGACCATATTTGAATTGAAAAACAACTTTGGTACTTTAGACCAATTACATTCAAATTAATGGTACGCAGACCATATTTTCTATCCTATTTGGGCCATACTAGTCACTTCATAACCTGCAAAACAGTACATATACAATATATACCATTCACCCATTCATTATCATGAATGGCCCACATAGCTGGTTAGTAAAACACATTATGCATCACGTAAACATTTGCAGCAATTAATCAAGGGCACCAATAATCTACCAATTATTCAGTCCTTATTAATTCTAATCAAGTTGTTTTAACCTTAAGGATTTGTAGACCTAATCAAGAGTTTATGACTAAAAGGGCTCCCATTTAAACCAATAAATTCATATGCTTTACTAATTTTAAACATAAAAATGTATTTCTAGTCTAACCGGAAACATACAAATTTAATTAAAATTTAAAGCTCATATAAATTTATAATTGAATCCAAAAGTTTAATTTAATTTCAGTCGTATTTAAATTAATTCATGATTTTAATTTTAGTAAAATAATTAGAATAAATAAAATTTATTATAATTACAATATTCAAAATCAAAATCCAAGAAAATAATTTAAATTATTAATTTTAAAATTAATTAAAATTACGTAAACTGAAAAATTTCAAATTAAACATTCAAAACGATCTAATCGCAACGCAAACACCCTACGCATCGCACGCCCATGGGCCGCACGCACACAGCCATCGCTGGCCATGTGCGCGCAGCCCATGCGCTCGTCGCATAGCTGCTGCATCTCCATCGCAAGCCATCGCACGCTGTGGTGCTTGCTGCGCGCGCGCCAGCGCTCGACGCACGCGAGCCATCGCTCGCTGTGCGCGCTTGCCAGCGCACGCTGCGCGCGCTCCATCGCTCGCTGTGCGCGCGAGCCATCGCTCGCTGTGCGGGAGCATTTGCGCGCGTTCAACGTTGGGCGCAGCGCTCGTGGCACGCGAGCTTGCGCTCGCTGCGCGCGAGGCAGTGCGCGTCGTGGCGCAGCTCGCTTGCTGCCCACACGCGACTGCCATGGCTCGCCTTTCGCCCATGCCCATTCGTCCATAGCTCGTGGCCCACGACACAAGGCAGGGTTGCTGCCTTGTGCTCGTGCACCATGCCTTGCTCATTGCATTCGTGCCGCACGGGCGACGAGCTCCCTTGCTCGTCGTCGCATGCACGCACTATACAACACCCCTTAAGGGTAACACGAAGCGTCCATTGCTTTGTGCGTGCAAGTTATATGAACGAATCGCATAAAAATTTAAAATTTATATTTAAAATTAATGACAAATTAATAAATAATATTAATTTCAGGGCGAAAAATCGAAAATTTATTATTCAATTGATTTCCGATTGTCTTGGATTCAAGTCTAGGTCATAAAAATTTAAAATTTATCATAAATTTACAATTTTTATGGTGGTTTTTAATCATAGGTTTCTAATTAAATTATAATTAATTATGAAAATCAAATTAATTCTAAATTATTCTAATTTTCAACAAATTAATCATAATTACAAATTAGATTGCATAATTAACAAGGCTAGGCATTCAAACTTGTTAAACATATACAGTAGGTCAATCAAAATTCAAGATTTATCAACAAGAATCGCAAATATTTAATTTAACATCTTAAATTTACGAAATTTTGCATTCGAAAAACTAAAACCTTCGAAAAGTCATAGTTAGGCTTCGAATTTGAGAATTCTGGGTTCGGCAGAAAAATACTGTTTTTGTCAAAATTTTAGAATGCCTTTTACATGCGGAATTGACACAAAAATCACTCGATTTGGATGAGTAACGAAGAAACTGCCGAAAAACTGCGTACGTATAATTAAATAAACGCAATTTGCAATTAATTAACAATTACGAAAATTAATCACCCCTTTTAATTCTTGCAAATTTGTAATATTTAACCATGTTCATGCAATTTAGATTATGAAAATAATAAGGGGCTCGTGATACCACTGTTAGGTTATGATACATATGACAATACATAAATCATGCGGAAACAACCATTAAGCCAGGAATACATATTATTTACACATAATCATATAGCATAATTTAGATTCATACTCTTTGTTGTGTGCCTTCCCTAGCTGCGCCCGAACCGAACAAGAACAAGTCTTTAGGACTCCAAGTGTCGTCCCTCCGTAGATAGTCCACAGCACGTCCGGATCCGCCTTAAGATTGACCAACTAGAATCGCCCTTAAGGTACTAGAATTTTCGGCACTATTGAGCAAGGAATGTGGCTGAATTTTTCTCTCAAAACTCACTTTGAATACTTGAATTAATCTCTTAAAATATGTGACCCTAGGCACGTATTTATAGAGTTATGGAAAGGGAATTGGAATCCTAGTAGGATACGAATTAATTAAACTTAGAATCCTACAAGAACTCTAATTAATTAATTTATCCTTTTAGGAATAGGAATTTAATCATACACTAATTCTAATAGTTTTAGAAATCGTGCATGAACACAAACTCACACACACAAACGGCAGCCACGAGGGCCGCCCAAGCGTGCGTGCGAGCAGCAGCCCACGCAGCGAGGCCCATGGCCTTAGGCGCGCGCTGGGCCTGCCTTGCGGTGGGCCTGGGCGCTGCCTTGGCTGGGCGCGCGTTTGGCTTGCTGGGCGATGGCCCGACTTCGTGCTGGGCCTTCGTCCGGCAGGCCTCGTCCGATGCTAATTCGTACGATACGCTTCCGATTAAATTCCCGGTTCCGGAATTCATTTCCGATACGAACAATATTTAATATTTCCGATTCCGGAATCAATTTCCGTTTCGAACAAATAATTAATATTTCCGTTTCCGGAATTATTTTCCGATTCCGATAATATTTCCGATTCTGACAATATTTCCGTTTCCGGCAATATTTCCGATTCTGGTAATATTACCATTTTCCGATAATATTTTCCGATACGTACCATGTTTCCGTTTCCGGCAACATCTACGACTTGGATAATATTTATATTTCCGATACGATCCATATTTCCGTTTCCGGCAATATCATCGTTTCCGGAGTATTCATTTCTTGCCTGTGACGATCTCAGCTCCCACTGAAACCAAGATCCGTCGATTCCGAATATCCATAGATGGAGTATCTAATGCCATTAAATACTTGATCCGTTTACGTACTATTTGTGTGACCCTACGGGTTCAGTCAAGAGTAAGCTGTGGATTAATATCATTAATTCCACTTGAACTGAAGCGGCCTCTAGCTAGGCATTCAGCTCACTTGATCTCACTGAATTATTAACTTGATAATTAATACTGAACCGCATTTATTAGACTTAACATAGAATGCATACTTGGACCAAGGGCATTATTTCCTTCAAAGGCAGCACGCGTGAGCTTCGTGGGCTTTGCGTATGCGCGGGCATGGCTTGCGCGCATGCGGGTCATGCTCGTATGTGTTTGTGCTTGCGTACGAAATCTAAACCATGTAGGATTCGTTTAAGATTAAATTCCTATATCTACTAGATAATTAATTAATAGAGTTTTAATTAAATTCAGATTAATTAATTCGTTTCCTAGTAGGATTCTAATACCCGATTCCATACCCTATAAATATGTGAATATAGTTCACAAATTATAACGAGTTTTCCAAGTATTCATAAGAATTTTAGGCATAAAATTCAGTCACTTATTTTCTTCATAAAACCGAAAATACATAGTACCTATGGAGCGATTCTAGTAAATTAAACCTAAGGCGGATCTGGACGTGCGTTGGACTTTCTATGGAGGGACGACACTTGGAGTCCTAAACACTTGTGCTTGTTCGGTTCGGGCGCAGCAAGGGAGGGCACGCTACAAAAGTATGCATCCTAAATTATGCTAATTGTTATGTGGCAATTAATTTGGAGTCCTGGCTTTAATGTTTTTCCGCATGATTTATATTCAGTTATATGTATCGTAACCTAATAATCAAGACGGATCTGATCGTGTCGGTGAACCAAGTAGAGGAACGACAAGTGGAGTTCTAAGTTCGTGTCCGTTGACAGATTACTAGGGAAATACGCTTCGAATGTAAGTTTTCTGAATCTGTGCTTTATACATGTTTCCTGGCTTTGGGGATTGTTTCCGCACATGTTATTATGTTTAACCGTATTCCCCTACACCTTTCTCTCAAACCACGACCCAAACCAATAGGAACACCGGTAGTAGTACCCGCACCATCTGTGGTGGCAGTAGTAGACGACGAGGCAGCAGCCTCCGCGGATGGATCGTGGGTGGAAACAGTACCCACGGGCTGCCTGGGGCTTGCAACATCAGGTATGGATCTAGGTACCAATGTGTCATCTAATGGCAAGACAACTTCCTCGTTCATAGTATTTGCGTCCTCACAAACAATATTGTTTTCTCCCTCTTCTAACACACTTTCCAAATCCTCCAAAAATATATTATCAACTCCCACATTATTATTTGAGAAGTCAGATGAAGGAGGAGTATTATGAGTGCCATTATTGAGTAGAAATGGGAATTCATTTTCATGAAATACAACATCACGTGATACAAAAATCTCACCTGTATCAAGATCGTATAATTTCCAACCCTTCTTGGCAAGAGGATAACCAACAAATACGCACTTGCGACTCCTAGAGGCAAATTTGTTACCCTTTGATTTTTGATTATGAGCGAAACACAAACATCTAAAAACACGCAAGACGTCAAAATTAGGAGGTGTTCCAAAAAAAAAATTCAAAGGGTGTCTTATCCTTTAAATTAGTAAGCCTGAGGGAGTTCTATTTATCAAATAAACAACACAAAGAACACACTCCCCCCAAAAAGTAATAGGAAGATCACCCTGAAACATTAAAGCACGCGCCACATTGAGTATGTGTTGATGTTTACGTTCAACCCTCCCATTTTGTTGAGGTGTGCCTGCGCAAAAGGTTTGGAAAACAATGCCATTTGTATCGAAATAATTAAGCATACATTTAAATTCCGTACCATTATCGCTTCTCACTATTTTCACAGTTGTCTCAAATTGATGCTCACCCATAGCAAAAAATGAAGCAAATGCTTTATGAACTTGGGTTTTATCATGCAACAAGTATACCCAAACAACTCTAGAAAAATCATCAACCAAGGTTAAAAAATAAGTCGCACCACAAGAGGAAGGCGATTGATTATTTGGCCCCCACAAATCACAATGTACGAGTTCAAAAATACGACCTGCTCTACTATCACTAACGCGAAAAGAACCTCGTGTTTGTTTAGCTTGTGGACAAGTAACACATGCTTTATTCAATTTCTTCTTACTAGTACTACAATATATAGCAGGTACTAACTTGATGACTCTATGCGACGGGTGTCCCAACCTCCGATGCCATAATTCAAATTCTGTCAACTCTGGAACAGTGACTGCATGCACCTTAGGAATGCCCCGGGAAAAAAATAGAGTCCGTCCTTTCGTTCACCGACTCCAATCAGGCTCCCCGAACGTTGGTCCTGTATAGCACAAAAGAATGAGTGAACCGGACAAAAAAATTATTATGATCTATTAATTGCGACACCGATATTAAATTGCATTGTAATTTGGGCACAAATAACACATTTTCAAGAATCAAATCCTCTGATAGAATTACACGACCCTCACTGACAGCAAAGGCTTCTTTTCCATCCGGCAAGCCAACAACACACGGTAGAATATTAATTGTATCAGTCAAAATTGTCTCATTTCCCGTGACATGCCGAGATGCACCTGTATCAAGTATCCAAGGCAAAAAGAATTTACACTCACCCATCATTTGGTCCTGTGGTTTGCTTTTAATCATGTTTAATAGAACTTGGACCTGTTCAGGCTTGAGATCAGCCAAAGAGAGACCTCCTGCACCGTCAGTTGTAGTGTCAATGTCAATAGAGCCAACAATGGCGTTAGCCCGTGCCACTGTTCCACGGCCTTTTCCAGCACTCGGTGTAGCTTCCGTTGCAGATGTTGTTGTGGTGCCACGACTTCTGCCACCTCGTGAACGATCTCCCCACCAGTCAAGAAATCCGTTAAGCTTGAAACATGACCCAATCTCATGACCAGTCTGCTTAAAATGGGTACACGACAGGTGAGACTTGTTTGGTTTGCCAGCCTTCTCAAACCGTCCTTTGTAGCGATGTGTTTGTAAAGCAAAGGCATGAATGTCTTCTTGGACTACTACCTTGCCTCGAGCAATGTCTCGTGAGCGCTCTTCTAGAAGGAACAAGTGATATGCACCCTCAAGGGTCGGTGGTGGGTGATAAGCGTATTTTTCTTCGTTGATAGAAAACCACCTATGCAAACAATATTTATACAACCACTTCAACTACCGGCAAGCGGTAAGCAAAGGGATCGTCCCAAAGAAACGGTGAATTATTGAGTTGGAAGTCAATCTAGTTTGATCAAAGATTTGTTTTGAATTGTCACTTTTTAAGAGTCTAAAAACAAATAAAGAACTATGTAAAATTGAATCAAGAAAGGGAAACGTTAGGGAGTCGGGGATAGCCTAGGGAAACCGGGGGAAATCAATTCAACTATTTAGCAATGGTGATCATGAAACGAAATGGTGATTAGGCAAATGGCATCTAAAGACGAACCCGCCACCTCTCGGATAGGGAACGCTAAGCGTCTAATCCACGGAAGAGCTTTCGCCTAATCCTAGACTAAACTAACTAGCATATAATAGGTACCGCCATTTGATCAACACAAGATAGCCCCACAATGTCTTGCCAAACCTATCCTATGGTTCCACGGAAATCTAATCGAATAGCATTTGCAACTACCACTCAACTAGCATGGATTTCCTATCATCAAATCTTATTTAATCACATGAATCAACCAACAATCAATAATCTATTTCCCCTAATTCATCCCCTAGTTTCTCCCCTTTCCCTAACCTAAAACTACTCACTAATCATCCTAACAATCAAGCTATCCATTAGTTCAAAACTAGCTAACATGAAATTAAAGGAGAAGAAGTAGAGAATTGGAAACTCAATTGCACAATCAAATCAAAAACTGAAAATCAAAGTAACAAGCAAAATTGAAATCAAGAACTCAAGGTATTGAGGAATTGCAAAACAATTATCAACTAAGCAAGTGCAAGAATTAAAGAACTAAGAATTCAATTGCATAAAGAAGAGAAGAGTTGAAGAAAATTACTGAATTGATGCTTGGAATTAAAGAGTTTCTCTCTCTAGATTGAAGAACAAAATCACAAAACCTCTAAAATGTATCTCTGAAAATGAAAGCGTAAAATATGAAAGCGTAAAATATGAAAGTGTAAATTGAAAATAATCAAAAATCCTATTTATACTAAACCCCAAAAATAAGAGATTTAAACTCGAAAACTGAATCCCGCGCAGCCGTGCGAACGGGCAGACCCAGGTGCGATCGCATCGGTGCGATCGTGCTGTGCATCTATGCGAACGGGCCCTGTGACGATTCTTCTCCTTCGTGCCGTGCGAACGTGCCCAACAACCGTGCGATCGCACGGATGTAACTTTGCTGATTCTCATAAAATCCTCATGTGCTCGCACAGGAAATCCGTGCGAGCACACGGAAATTCCGTGCGAGCGCACGCTTCTGCGGTGCGAACGGGCTACATCCCTTGGAGTTCCTACCTCCTTTTTGCGGATTCGTGCGAACACATACATTCGGGGCACGAGCGCACCCATTGCCTTGACTTTGGAGCCAACTTTGTAGACCGGTGCGAGCGCACGTAAATTCCGTGCGGTCGCACTGAACCTGCTCGAGCGAATCTCAGCTATTTTCCATCATTTTCAACATTATTACCTGAAATGCTCAAAGATGGAAAAAGGGAATAATAAAAATGCAGCAAAACTATATAAAACTATCAAAAAAGCATAATAAAAATCTATAAAATCCTAGCCTAGAGCGACATAAATGCCGCTCATCAAACTCCCCCAAGCTAAGCGTTTGCTAGTCTCTAGCAAACAAAACTCAACTAGGGAAGAATGAGCAACCTATCAAGTTCTAAAAATTTACCAAAATCGAAATCTAGCAAATCTAATCAAGGCAAGACTAAAAATGGAAAACGCAAATCAAGAAAAGAAAGAAAGAAAAGAAGAAAAGAAAAGAGAAGAAAAGAAATTAAACTACAAAATCCAAGATGGGGGCTTTATTATGGAACAAGTATAGAAGAACACTAATATTACTAATCAAATAAATGAGTACACGCTAACTAATGTCCTAAATCGAGTGAAAGATTCGAGCATCAAGCAAAGCGAACTAAGGGAAAACACTAGTCAATCCCCCTACATCCGGGCATACCACGTCAAAACTCTAGATCTTATTCACCTTTGAGAATAGCGTCTCAAGACACCGCGAAGGCGCCAGAAAATCAATATTAGGCTACCCGACATCTTAGCATGACAACCTTGTTCCTTAAGCTTGACCAAATCCTCCCTCCACCGACAATGACTCAACTCTAAAGGGTCAAGAGGGCTTTTAGGGCGTAACGTGGGCTAGGGGTAAGGTGTGGAATAAATTTGGCAATTTGCTGCTCATACCTAAAGTGAAGCGCAATGAGAACTCAACTCAAGCATAATCAACCAAAAACAAACTTTTCCACTTATTTGGGGCACCCCCAAGCTTATTCAACAACAATTCTAAACTACAACTCTTTTTGCATTTTTTTTCTTGATTTGATTTTCCTCTTTTTGCGTTTCAAATGAAACTTTTCATGCCTTGTTTTTCTCTATTTTTGGCTTTTTTCAAAATTTAATTCTATATTTTTTTTTTGCTTTTTTGCATCAATTATTCACTATGTACAACATTCTTCCAAAACTTTGTCATTCACACCAAACAACATTCATTCCTCAACTTTGCATATTCAATCCAAAACATCAAGCATCATAACTCAAAGCTTCACTATCACTTCTAAGGGTGAAAATAAAACAAAGGCTATTAGGCTTGTATTGTGCTCATAAGAAATGAAGGGTCAAGGCTCAAATGGCTAGCAATGGGGCAAGTGCAAACAAAAACATATGAGAAAAATAGAAAATAAAGTTCTAAACTAAAAAGAAAAATAGTCACCGAAAGAAATGCCTCTATCGTCCCCTAAAGTAGTTCGGTCGCGGTCTCGGGAAGGAAAAGGTCAAACTCGGGAGATAAGAAAGTCAATGCTAAGGATCCATGCCACTCAATGAATATATATGTGTTTGGCTTATTTTTGAACATGAATCTCACAAGGGAGCAAATACCATTCTCTCCGGCTTCAAATCACTAGAGAATTCAACACCATCTTACCACAAGCCAAGAGTTCATGACGCATGCTACCCAAAGTTCAACCAACTTTCTTGACACCAAATCCTAGACTCGACCCAAGACATTAAGAACCGTGTAAAAATCTACCAACTAGGAATAAAAGCATTCTAATCTACAAGTTCCAATTTTATATGCCCCAATCAAGAATATTGCCTAAGAAAACCTAGAAAACTTCTCTTGACGAAAAAGAAATCAAAACAAAAAGAAAAGGAAGAAAATAAGAAAACACACCAAAAAGGAAACAAAAAGAAACAAACACAAAGAAAAAGAAGAGAAACTAAAAATCAAACTAAATCAAACTAAAAAAAACAAAGAAACAAGCATGTAATGGTATGATTTCAAAGCAATGAGCATCAACAAGTAGGCATCCACAAACAAAACTCCCCCCAAGCTAGAAGTAGGCCATGTCCTCAAGGCCTAAAACTAAGCAAGGAGGGGCACAGCTACCCATCCAACCAAATGCCCCAACATGATGTATGCCCGTCCCCAAAAGAATGCATAAGAGTTGGAAGGATGTTACCGGAAGTATCGTGGGAGCAAGTCCCGCAAAGAACCGTTAAAACCCGAACAAACTCACCAAAAATGGACGGACAAGGCACAAGGTGGAAAGTGAGAACTCACCGCAAAGAATCATACCAAAACAATGCTAAAAAACAAGCAAGAAAAATTGTTAGGAGACAAGGGCCAAATGGCCAAAATACACCAAAAACATCATCAAAGACTCATCATCATCATATCTACAACCACATGAAGTGGCAAGAAGACCAACAACACCAACAAGCTGCAAAAGATCCCAAGCAAAACCCCCACTCCGTAATTCTCCCCCAAGCTAATCGCAAGCATACCATCACATCAAGATGGGGGAGAAACGGAGGGAACCCTAAGAAGAAGGACCCGGGGCATGCGCCTTACCCTTTGCATCATAAATCCTCCAAAAGTCATCCCGCTCAAGGCGATGGGCACGAGCCGCATCGTCGGTGAAAGGGGTGACATTGTAGGTGGGGTCCACGTCGGGCCCCGAAGCATCGGTGTAAGGCGGCCAACCATATTCGGGCCGAAGGGGGTAGTTTCCATGGGGAGGCTCTCCCCGGGGACCATCCCAACCTCCCATGTACCCCCTAGGCCACCCGGTGAAATCCTCGGGCCAACCATCTGGCCGATCAACCGGTGGGGGAGTGGGATACATGGGGTCACCTCGGTAGTCACTCCCGCCCATCATGGTATAATCATAAGGCGGAAAAGAGGGAGGAGTGACACCGGGTTGGGATGGGCCCGTCCAATATGGATAAGTGGGTGTACGCTCCTCATTCCAACTAGGGATGGGCCCTTGTTGGGGAGGGTGATAGGGATAGTTGACATAGGGGGCAAAATCCCCTTTGTCAACATGGAAATTGTACACCCGCCTACCGTAGTAGGACGAGTCAAAATCGGGATAAGAATCCCTCGTGCGGCTTCCTTGTGAAGCAAGAGAAGCTAAGGTGTTAGCTTGGTTCGCTTGTCCTTGCAAGATAGCCGCAAGGGTGGATTGCAAGCCATGGAAATCAAAAGGAGAGGAGGAAGAGGACATACCACCCTCATCAGGGGAAGGCTCCAAGATAGGAGGACTACGGGGAGGACCATGGGGAGGAGACTCCGGATTGGGTTGAGGAGGAGGAAGCCGTTGTGCTTGGGCAATGAATTGCGGGTCACGGGGAAGCAAGTACCGGACATTAGGAGTCCAAGAAGTGATGGCGGGATTGGGGAGGATGCACCAATCTCGCTGCTTTACCATCCAAATATACTTGTCGTCCTTGGTGGCCTTGATCCATTTGGCATTGGAGAGTGTCCTCAAGTCAAGGAACTCCCCTCCGGGAACCTCATCCAACTCAGCTAGGGTGTGCTGATAGGGATCACCGGGGAGTGCCCTCAAGAGAAGAGTGAGCATCCCTCCTAAGAGAATATCCCCACTAGTCGGCTGCCCGTCCCGATGCTCAATGATTCGGGTGATCAACAGCTGCCCAAAATCCAAGATCCCCTCATCCTTTTCCGTGGCTAACCATAGGGCGCCAAGTTCCCCGCTTGACAAGGATCCGGTGGCCCCCTTTACAAAGACCGCGTATAGGAGCATGGGTTCAAGTAACGGACGACGGGGTGATGAAAAGAAGAAGACTTGGCCGAGGAGGAAATGAACTTCCTCTCCTCTCCCGTGAGCTCTCCCCACAAAATATTCTCATCATAGGAGTCCACACACTCCGCCACCGGATTAACGATCAAACCCCGGTTCGGGTAGATGGTAAAGAAATCATTGATCGCCTCGTCGGTGAGCACGTGTTGATTATTGAAAGCTTGGAAATGAAGCTCGACCGACTCCTTTCCGTTGTCATGAACTCGGCGCCTCCTAGCCGAGGAAAGAACCTCGAGAGTGACCCTCCTATAAGTTTTGGCATTCATGGTCACAAAATCCTCAAGATCGAGCCCCGCAATCAAAGCGTTTAGCTCCTTCTCGAACCCCAAGTCCTGAACGGTCTTCTTGTGATAGAACTTTGTCGGGCGGATGTTCCGCTTAGACAATTCCTCATAGTAATTCCAAGACCGTTGCTCCGGAAAAACAATTTCGTAGGTCTCGAAGGTCGGAGGAGTGATAGCCTTCCGCTTGTTCGCTTGGGTGTTGGGTCCCTTCTTTGATCGCTTGGTCATCATGATGAATCTTAGGGAACAAAAATCTACACACAAGCAAGAAAAGAGACACAATGCAAGACAAAAGGAAAAACTAAGTTAGTCAAAAAGGCTACAATCTACTATCAAAATTATCACCAACAAGTATCACTTCACTACTCAAGTTCAATCTAAACAATCCTCATCAACCAATCCTCATTATGCAAAAACCACAACCCACCAAGAATTCCACCAACATTTCACCAAAAATCGACCAATAGACTAGTCTTTACAAATATTCACAATGAAACATGCATAACAAGTGTAGACTAGGAAGGAACAAACACAGAAACAAACATGCAAATCCAAACAATCAAAATCAAAGATTTCAGAATTTCACCCAAATAGTATGAACAATGAGCTTAAATGTAAAGAACAATGAAGAAAGAAGGGAAAGAAATCGTCACCACAAGTAAGGGAGGTAGACAAGATCACCCAAAAGCAAACTCCAATGCTCCAATCACAACAAGGAATCACAAAATCAATGTTCACCCAAACCCTAGAAATTGGGGGTTTTTGAGAAAAATCTGATATGATTGGTTTTGAGGTGAGGGATGAGGATGAATTTGTGAATGTGAGTGGTGTAGAGTGAAATGTGTGAGAGAGATTGAGTAGGAAATGGAGTTTTGAGGAGTTGGAGTAGAGAGGAAAGTAGAGAGATGGTGAAGAAATGAGAAATGAAGTGAAGAAATGAAAAGAAGGGGGACGGATTTTCCAATAAACACGATCGCAGAACAGCTCCGCCCGACCCGTGCGAGCGCACAAAATATCCGTGCGATCGCACGGTTTAAGCCCGATCGCACGCCCAGCAGCGCTCGATCGCACGAAACGGCTGGGAGCTACGGCCTCGAATTTCCAGTTTCGTGCGACCACACGAATCAAACGTGCGATCGCACGGAGCTGGAATAATGTTTCTTGGCTTGCTCGACTAATGCACACCCATCTCATCATATTCATTATTAAAAGAAAATTAAAAGGATGAAAACACACAAAAATAAATTAGTACAAGAGTTAGACAACTGGGTTGCCTCCCGGGAAGCGCTCGTTTAGCGTCATTAGCTTGACGGACCCCCCAAGAAGGTCAAGGGGGGTCGAACATGACCAACTTTGGGTCAACACTAGTCACCATGCACTTCTTTGCCCCTTTGGCCACAAAGATCTTACCGATACCACCTTTCAAGAGGCGAAAACCAAACGATCCACCAAGATGCCCCTCCTCGGGATTTGATGGATTCTTGACCTTCTTGGACTGCTTGGCTTTCTTAGCCGACCTATGGAACACCTTGGAGTGTTTAGCTCCATTAACATCTTGATCATGCATCTCAAATAACTCGGGGATAGTTACAACATCATCAAACTCATCCCCAAGCGCCTTTGGGTCTCCATGGACTTCCTTTTCACCGAGAGAGGACCTAGCAAGCTTATTAGCACACTTAGAAACATGAAAATCGTTAGAAGAATTAGCACAAGTGTGGTTGTTCTCAACACAAGCAAGAGTGTCGATTTTCATGCAACTTTTCATTTTGGGGCAACATTGATCATCAACAATAAGTTTGAAGCTAGCTTTGGCATCTCCCGCCTTCAAGGTGATAAGTCCCCTTTGCACATCGATAAGAGCACCCGCGGTGGCCAAGAATGGCCTCCCCAAGATGATGGGGGTGTGGGCATCCTCATCGATGTCCAAGACAACGAAGTCAACAAGAAAAGTAAGCTTGCCAACCACGAGGGGAACATCCTCAATCCTACCCAATGGAAACATAACCGATCGATCGGCTAGTTGCAATGACATAGCGGTAGGAGAGAGATCACTAAGATTAAGCTTCTCAAAAATCTTATATGGCAAGATGCTCACACTTACCCCCAAATCAGAAAGAGCATTCTCAAATTTTAGCTTTTGAATGCTACAAGGGATAGAAAAACTCCCGGGATCATTGAGTTTGGGTGGCATTTTGTTGAGCAAAATAGCACTACAATTTTTGGTGAGATTCACCGTCTCCTTTACGTCACAATTTCGCTTCCCACTCAAGATATCCTTAAGGAATCGTGAGTAGGTAGGCATTTGTTTTAACGCATCCGTAAAGGGGAGAGTGATATGCAATTTCCGAAGGACCTCAAGAAATTTTGCAAATTGCACATCCAACTTGTGTCTTATGAATCTTTGGGGGTAGGGAAGTTTAGGAGTGGGGAGAGGTAGAAGAGTTGCCACCTTGGGGGTGGTAGTATCACCCTCATCATTAATGGGAGGCTCCTTTTCTACCACATCATTGTCACTCGACTCAATGACTCCCTCTTGATCTTCCCCATTGGGTTTAGAAACCTTATTAGCTCTAGGAACATCATCAAGGATTTTTCCACTCCTTGTCACTATAGCATTCATTTGCCTTAGAGTATGACTTTGGGGTGGAAGAATAGTAAGCGCATGATGTTCCCTAACGGTATTAGCAAGTTGAGCTAATTGGTTTTCAATCACCTTCAATTGAGTTTTGGATTGTTTGAATCCATCCTCAAACTCAATGTTCTTCTTGACTTGCGCCCCCACAAACGACTCCATGAGAACCTCAAGATTCGACTTGAGAGGTGGGAGTGGTGGAGGTGCAACGCCATAACCACTTTGGTTGGATTGATATTGGTTGCCAAAGGTCCTCGGTCCATTGAATCCGGGAGGCGGCAAATGAGATGCACCATAAGGAACTCCCGAGTTCAAAGGATAACCCCCACTTGAGGCACCCCTAAATTTCCCAAAAGAGTTGTTATAACCCCCTCCACCTTGATGGTTGGGATTATAACCCCCTTGGTTGTATTGGCCTTGATTGCCAAAACCTTGAGATTGACCGTAGGGCACTTGGCTTTGATAGCCTTGTGCTCTATAGCCACCTCGGCCTTGGTTATCACACCCACTTCCTTGGCCATAGCCTTGGTGGGGACCATACATGGAGGGCCCTCTAGGTTGCCTAGCAAAATTAGGATTGTTAGGGTTATCATTCCTAGACCTCTTGATGGCATTAGCATACTCTACATCAAACTCTCCTTCATACGAAGGGCCATAATCCACAAATGACAAGTTATGAACTAAAGGGCATGCATCGGGGGAATGATTATAGTCTTGGCAATTTTCACAAAAGAATGTGCCCGGAGGCATTGAGCCATAAGAACTAACCTTGCCCTTCCCCTTATTGAGAAGAGTTGCCGAAGGAGGTGGAATTGTGGACGGAGATGGTGGCTTGCTTGCTGCACTTCCCGCAAATGGTGTATTTTCAAGCTTCTCTATTCGCGAGCTAAGCTTCTCTATCATCCGTGCTTTTTCTATGGCGTACACCGAACCCTTACCATCCTCATTCCTACTTTTCCCATCCTAACTTCTTGCACCTACATGCCAAGATTGGTAGTTTTGAACTACATCTTCAATTATCTCCTCAATTTGATCTTCCGTTTTGTTCATGATGGGGCCTCCCGCGCCCGCATCTAGACTTGTTTTCGAGCTTGGACTCAATCCTA
Organism: Spinacia oleracea; assembly: GCF_020520425.1. NCBI lineage: Eukaryota > Viridiplantae > Streptophyta > Magnoliopsida > Caryophyllales > Amaranthaceae > Spinacia > Spinacia oleracea. The sequence goes on from NC_079487.1 coordinate 31,139,777, forward strand.
AGTAAAAGGTTTGTCGCAACAACCACTTGGGAATCCCATGATGAGGGCATTCCCTTTGGTACTCCTTAAATCGGTCCCAAGCCTCGAAAAGCGATTCATCACGCCCTTGCTCAAATGATTGAATCTTGTGGCGAAACTCCGCCGTCTTCCCATGAGAATAGAACTTGTTCAAGAAGGCAGTAGTTACTTCGTTCCATGTGCGAAGTGAGTTGGTCTTGACCTCCTTGTCAAGCCCATCACTAGCACGCCCAAGCAAAGAGAAGCGGAACAAATTCAACCTCACATAATCCGAGGTTACACCGTTGTGTTTTATTGTGTCACAATAGTGCTCAAACTGCTTGAGATGCTCGTGAGGCGAATCATTGCTTTTCCCACAAAAGGGATGACTTTGCACCAAGTTGATCAAGGCGGGCTTGATCTCAAAATTATTAGCACATGTAGCTGGTGCTTGAATCCCACACGTAGCCTCAAATGCTCCCGGTATTCCCAAGTTCTTAATCGGAAGAGCCATGTTCTCACTAGCTTGCTCACTCACTTCTTGTTCCATGTCAACACTCAAAGCCTCAAACCGATTATGATTTGACGAGCTAGAACGAGCACGCCTAAGTCTCCTTAGAGTCCTTTCCAATTCAAGGTCAAGAGGATGGAGGATCCTTTGACGAGCACGTCCCCTATCAAGCATAAACACTCAAGAAAACCGTGAGCAATGCAAAGGAAAAACTAAAGCAAGAATGAAATATTTTTTTGTATTTTCAATTAATGAACTAGTCTCAACTAAACTCAATAACAACGACCGTTCCCCGGCAACGGCGCCATTTTGATAAGCGTATTTTCCGTCGTTGATAGAAAACCACCTATGCAAACAATATTTATAAAACCACTTCAACTACCGGCAAGCGGTAAGCAAAGGGATCGTCCCAAAGAAACGGTGAATTATTGAGTCGGAAGTCAATCTAGTTCGATCAAAGATTTGTTTTGAATTGTCACTTTTAAAGAGTCTAAAAACAAATAAAGAACTATGTAAAATTGAATCAAGAAAGGGAAACGTTAGGGAGTCGGGGATAGCCTAGGGAAACCGGGGGAAATCAATTCAACTATTTAGCAATGGTGATCATGCAACGAAATGGTGATTAGGCAAATGGCATCTAAAGACGAACCCGCCACCTCTCGGATAGGGAACGCTAAGCGTCTAATCTACGGAAGAGCTTTCGCCTAATCCTAGACTAAACTAACTAGCATATAATAGGTACCGCCATTTGATCAACACAAGATAGGCCCACAATGTCTTTCCAAACCTATCCTATGGTTCCACGGAAATCTAATCGAATAGCATTTGCAACTACCACTCAACTAGCATGGATTTCCTATCATCAAATCTTATTTAATCACATGAATCAACCAACAATCAATAATCTATTTCTCCTAATTCATGCCCTAGGTTCTCCCCTTTCCCTAACCTAAAAATACTCACTAATCATCCTAATAATCAAGCTATCCATTAGTTCAAAACTAGCTAACATGAAATTAAAGGAGAAGAAGTAGAGAATTGGAAACTCAATTGCACAATCAAATCAAAAACTGAAAATCAAAGTAACAAGCAAAATTGAAATCAAGAACTCAAGGTATTGAGGAATTGCAAAACAATTATCAACTAAGCAAGTGCAACAATTAAAGAACTAAGAATTCAATTGCATAAAGAAGAGAAGAGTTGAAGAAAATTACTGAATTGATGCTTGGAATTAAAGAGTTTCTCTCTCTAGATTGAAGAACAAAATCACAAAACCTCTAAAATGTATCTCTGAAAATGAAAGCGTAAAATATGAAAGCGTAAGTTGAAAATAATCAAAAATCCTATTTATACTAAACCCCAAAAATAAGAGATTTATACTCGAAAACTGAATCCCGCGCAGCCGTGCGAACGGGCAGACCCAGGTGCGATCGCATCGGTGCGATCGTGCTGTGCATCTATGCGAACGGGCCCTGTGACGATTCTTCTCCTTCGTGCCGTGCGAACGTGCCCAACAACCGTGCGATCGCACGGATGTAACTTTGCTGATTCTCATAAAATCCTCATGTGCTCGCACAGGAAATCCGTGCGAGCACACGGAAATTCCGTGCGAGCGCACGCTTCTACGGTGCGAACGGGCTACATCCCTTGGAGTTCCTGCCTCCTTTTTGCGGATTCGTGCGAACACACACATTCTGGGCACGAGCGCACCCATTGCCTTGACTTTGGAGCCAACTTTGTAGACCCGTGCGAGCGCACGTAAATTCTGTGCGATCGCACTGAACCTGTTCGAGCAAATCTCAGCTATTTTCCATAATTTTCAACATTATTACCTGAAAAGCTCAAAGATGGAAAAAGGGAATAAAAATGCAGCAAAACTATATAAAACTATCAAAAAAGCATAATAAAACTCTATAAAATCCTAGCCTAGAGCGACATAAATGCCGCTCATCAGTGGGGTCTGAGATAAGACATTTGTTCTCACAGTACCATACAATTCATAATCAACTCCAATCAAGAACTGGTGGAATTTTTCCTCTTCACGGTCATCCGCGAATTTTCCAGCCGCATTACACTGGCAGTTGCCATAACCTTAGTTGTGAAGTGGTTTGAGACGAGCAAGAGTGTCATATAGGGCCATTAATTTTATATGATATTCCTCAAGACTCATAGATTTTATTTGTTTACAATCCGTGATAAGCACCCGCAGTTGTTGTAAGCGCGGACCATTGGATAGACAACATTTCTTCTCAAGGTAATCCCAAAGGCCCTTAGCATCGTCATGATCAGGAATTGACGAAGCAACCTTCGGGTCCAAACTCCGCGAGATCCATGAAACAAGCATGGAATTCACGGCTTCCCAGTCAAGCTTTTTCTTCACTTCAGTTGGTTTGGAGATTGTCCCATCTACAAAACCAAATTTTCTACGTGATTTCAATGCATGAGTCATAGCTCTAGACCACGCAATGTAATTGTCAGATTGCAATAGAACATGAGTAATATAGTTTCCTGGTTGATCTCCCGATCCGAGATAATAAGGAGATGAAAGATCGATTTTGTCGTCGCCGGCCATGATTGAACAACAATCAAGAAAGATTTAAGGTTCCTGGTTGCTGAAGAACAAAGAGAAAAAAAATGTGGTTTGACGGTAGGGTTCGCTAGGCTGCTAAAGATGGTCGTGGGCCGGGCCGGGTCGGGCTTCGGGTCGAGACCACGGGCCGGGACCACGCCAGGCCCACGTTGTTTCGTGTCTTGTCGTGCCGGGCCAAACAGTTAAAATAAGGGCCCAGGCCCGGCCCAAGCCCACGGGCTTTCGTGTCGTGCTGGGCCGGCCCGTCGTGCCTAAGGCCAATTTTACTAAATTTAGCGTGCTTTGTCGGGCCGGGTTGAGTCGTGCCGTGTGTTGTCGTGCTTTTTCCAAAAAATTAAGGTCCACGGCCCACGACTTCGTGCCCGTGCCGGGCCGTGCTTTTTGCGTGCTCGTGTCGGGCCGGACTTTTTTCGTGCCGGGTCGGGTAGGGCTTCGGCCCGACCCGGCCCACAACCATCTTTAGCTCCGATACCATGTCAGAATTTGGGAAAGCTGTTTCCTTGCCTTTGTATTCACAATCATCAGGTTTATATACAACCTAAGCTATTCGTAATAAGGCCTTGGCCCAAGCTATACAATTAACAAAATATAACCCAATAAAAATTTACATAAAATTCTTATTTACATGAGGTGTACGATAAATATTGTACACGAAGTTAAAGTTGACGTAAAATGCTTAAAAGTCACCATTATATAGGTAAAAGTTATCTACTTTTTAGTAATAAAAATTTTCATTTTAATAAAAATTACTTATTTAAAATCACTAATAATGTATAAAATTAATCATTTAACACTTTAAAATGCTTATCTATTAACTTTTTTTTTATTAGTATAAAAGTTAGAGAAAACTGGGTAAAAGTTAAAGAAAACTGGATTAAAGTCATGTTGGTGCACAATAAATTTATTGTACAACTTGTGCACGCAAGACCTTTTGTAAATATTCTGTAACACTTCTTCACTTATATAATAGAAATAACGACATACGAACGGACCCACAAAAAATGTGTATGTTGTTGTAGACTCGAGTTTGTCTTTGCTACTCAGAGCCATATTGAATATCAAATTTTGATTTAGTGCGCGTGTTTTTGCCATCTTAGTTTGTTGGTTCGAACTAGAAAACTTTGCACAACTTGATTGTTGTTCTGTTTAAATGTTATCACAACAAATGCAAGCAGGAAATAGTTGTATAAAATCATTGAAGCTTTCTGGGTTGTAGCAAATTAGCAATGCATTCTTGTATTATCATATTTGAGACCTATATTCAAATCCATACAGTTTCTGAAGTTTGCTATCTATGAGGGTATGGTTATTGAATCATCGAATCAAGTGGTTTTCATATTTGATTCCACAAATTATCGGGCTATTAAACATCTGGAAGTGGCTTCCCCTCGAGGAAGGAGCGGAAAAGCGTGAGAGATCGAGCCGGTTGCGAAAATGGAGCTTCATGGGCTGCTCCTCTAATAGTTGCATATGCAAGAATGTCACCATATACTTGCGTCCACCCACCAACCTGCCAACATTAAAATGTCTCTTCAGAATTAGGATCCTTTTCTTTTTACTGTTTTGGTTAGACTTGAAATTTGGTAAATTTTTTATTAGTTACCTAGAATGGTCTAAGTAGACCTAGAAGTAATTTGGTAACTATTTTCCCGTCGGTTTGAATTTTATGTGACTTGTTATATTAACACGGGATTAACACCACCAAAGTGATTATGATTCTGTATGGAGTGCATAAGGAGCAAATAAAGACATAAGTAAAGTGACCTGTTTATCTGTTAACCAGGTTCTGTAAGGCACGGTAGTTTTCAGTCCCAAGTCCTTTGCCAATTGGGTTACCAGAATTCTTGATCCGGTTAATGGTAATACTGAATCTTGGTCACCACTGCACAAAGCACAAATATAAAATAATTACACAAATTCTTATTTACAATGGGTGTACAATAAATATTGTACACCAAAGTAAAAGTTAACTCAAAATGCTTAAAAGTTAAGCTTATATATGTAAAAGTTATGTATTTTTTAGTGATAAATTTTTTAATTTTAGTAAAACTTATTTCTTTAAAATGACAAATAATGTATAAAATTAATCATTTAACCCTTTAAAATGTTTATTTATCAACTTTTTTATTACTAATATAAAAGTTAATCAAAACTAGGTTAAAGTTACAAAAAATTGAGTAAAAGTTATCTTGGTGTACAATAAATTTATTGTACACCTAGTGCGCACAAGACCTTTTGAAATAATTACTACTTGTAAAAGGAAGGGTACATGAAAATAAATGTTAAATGAGTGGCTATACGAAAAAAAAAAAAAAAAAAAAAAAACTGATAATAACTTTTTAAAAGGATTGAGTGCAAAATACCTTTTTTTGTTTTAACGAGTCACAAGACTCACAATAACATTACAAATTATACCTTCTGATTATGAGAAGGAGTTACGAACATAACTTCTAGGCTATCACATAAAAGCTGCCATTCTTCTCCTCTAGTCTTCCTTTCCTTAAAGCCTTCAAGGTGACCATTATTTTACGTATGTTCAAGTAAAAAAAAATGTCCACTTTATACTCTAATTTTTTTGGGACACTTTATTAATATACTTTTAATAAAGCATGCTCTCTTTTTTGTTACAGTAGTTCTCATCATTGTGCAACTTGTTTGTTTTAGGGATTATATTAGTTTGTTTAGAAAGTTAAAAAAATTGTCTTGATTTAGGACTAATAACTCACTCAACTCGTAACCAACCGTGATTTCATGTGTCTTCCCAGAAAATACATAATACCTCCGTTGTTTGCATATACTCTGTACGTATACATCATTTTACCATGTTTTTAATCATACGAAGTACTACACAAAATAAAGTTCAAAAAACCCAACTCGCCGCTATCCCCTTCTCTCTCTCACTCTCTCCTATTCAAGGGTTTATTTTCTTGGCCGTCGTAGGCCGAAAATAGTCTAATTTCTTCGGAAATTAGACTATTTCCGACTCAGTCTCTTCATTTAATTCAGCTATTGTCTCTCAATTTCAATAACTTTCCACCATATGGACGGAGTTCGTCCTTGTTCGTTAATCTCCCTATAGTGGAGTTAGTTTTAGTATGTTTGGTTTGTCGTTCAGCTAGAATGGATTTAATTGGTTCATTGGTGAAGTTTTATGCGTGATCGCAACAAATATCAATTTTTCGAGTACATTCAGATAAATCAAGTGGAAATCATCCTCGCGGCTACAACAAATCGTTAGACCCTCTCTCTGAAGGAAACCTTTATTTGATTCAATTTGTTATGTATTTGTTAGATCTATATTTTTCTTGTAGTTGTCGTAAGATTCTTTATCAATAAATTAATTTTCCTATCAATAATAATAAAAAAGAAAAAAAAAAGTCCAACACAAGATGTAGACACGTAATCTAATACGGAGTACATAACATTCCGTAGGGTAGTAGTATTTTCTTTTGTTAGTAAATTATAAGAGCATTATAAATTATAGATAGAGAAAGAGAAGTCGAACAAGTAACCTATATTACAAGTTCTCAGTTTTTTGAGACTAGAAACTTGCAAACATGATTAGGGAAAAATATAAGCAGTAAGATACCTGTAAACTAAAACACGAACGCCACTCTTAGTGAAAGTCCCGAGTAGAGGAAGAGTAGGAACCTCCAAATCGTCCATATGATAGTTGAGCACACTATATAAACCCAAAAAATCATCGCAACATTAGAATGGTCGAAAATCAATCAACACCGCTAGAAAATCTGAAGTTTTAAGATCTATCAGCTGCATCCAGATGAGCATATATGGAATATCCAAGTTTTAAGATTTGTTATTCACTTGCTTTTACTCCGTATCAATTACTCGATCATATCATACTATCTCCGTTTTAAAATGATTTTTTCATTTACTATTTGCACAAATATTAAGACAAAAGAAGAAAATTGTGTAAAAAGGTGAGTGTAAGGATGTGCAAAAATTGATCCGGACCGAAAAAATAGACCGGACCGGACCGGACCGGATTAAAGGCAATCGGTCCGGTCTTCGGGTCGAGAAATTTCAATATCCGGTCTTCGATCTGATTCGGTCCAAGACCCGATTTTGGACCGGACCGATTTTTCCATAATAAAATATAATAGAACCTATTTAAAAAATTTATTCTCTCCTTTAATATGTTGTAAATATTACTATATTGTGATATATTATATTTTAGCTTCCAAAAAAAGCCTTAAACAATTAGTTTTTTTATATATTTTTTCTTTTTTTACCATAATTTTTATAAAAAATAAAAAATACATAGAATTAGGTCTACAACCGGTCCGGTCCTGATTTTGGACCAATTTTTCCGGTCCGGTCCGGATTCGGTCCAAGCATAATCGGTCCGGTCTTCAGGTCTTGAATTATCACAATTTCGGTTTTCGGTCCGGTCCGGATCGGTCCGGTACGGGTTTGGACCGATTAATACCCTGGGTGAGTGAATATAATAACATATAGATAAAGAAAAAAAATTATGTAAAAATGTGGGTGGATGTAAGAAAAAAAATGAATAAAGTAAGAGAAATTGATTGTAAAGTAAGGTAGTAAACTTTCATGTCAAAATTATAATGAAACACAATGTAAAGAACATTATGAAACGAACTAAAACTAAAAGTGTAAAGACCATTTTGAAACGAAAGTAGTACGAAATACTTTATTGATCACACAAGTTATCCTCAAATGTAGTTGTTTCTGCCTGAGAAACTGTGAATATAATAACTTGGGAATTAACTTAACCGATGACGTATTTGACCGTGATTTCCTTATATCCAACCACCTGTGTTACCGTTTTTAGATAGTCCCTGAATGTATCCGAGGAACCTTCGTATTAAAATGAGATAAGTTGTTGTTAAGTGAGAAGAGCTAGAGAGAGTGACTGATTTGCTTTTTTAGGTAATGATTAGATAGCCTTTTTCAATGATTACAACAGAGTATTTATATGATTACACGGGGGTAATAACGTAATTACGTCTACTTCTAATGGATAGCTGTCCTTCTTGGTCCCTAAGTAAGAAGGGCATTTTTGTCTTTTTACACCGAGTTGGGCTGACCATGTATATGGGCCCAAACAGTAGTCATGCATCTTTGGTCAATCTAAGGGTTTTTGTTCCTGTTTGGAAATTAGTTGTTAGCTGTTATAGATAGCTGGTCTGACTAGCTGTTAGCTAGTTATTAGCAATTTATATTAATTGGTTTCATTAGCAAGTTGTATTGGCTAATTGGTTTCTATAGCTGGTTGTATCAATTGGTTTCAACAACTGATAAATTAGTTGTTAGCTATTTAATGTTTAAATAACCATTAAGACCATAAACATTATCTAAAATGGTAGTTTCATTTAGACAATACTATTGTCATTTTACACCTACATCAAACCTCTAATGCAAAAGACTCCTACATTAGGCTTTTTTAAAAGTAATTTTTTTTTATACGAAAACTCTCTTCTAAAACTTTTTTTTTTTTTGGAGGGAATCTAAACCTCTCGTTAACTTTTTAAAATAATCAAATTAAACATCTAATTCACCTCAATAGCCTTATTTCTTGGTATCTATTACGAAGTACTCCGTATAATTAAACATCTAATTCACCTCAATACTTTTTTTTCCCTCGGTACTTATTACGAAGTATAACCAAACACCCCATTATCATGCATCTTTGGTCCAACTAATTAGTTCATAATATCGTAGGGACATAATAATTGTGTCAAATGTCACGGGTCAAAAGAGACATGGCCATTCTGCTTACTGATAAAAGTTTTTGGTTTCTTTCCAAAAGGGATTAGTTTCATAATTATATACTGCTGATGGAACACAAAAACATACTAGTAATAATAATTTAAAATGTTGTTACATGTTTTCTGTGCACCAAAACAAGTTATCAACTTTTTGAAAAAAACAACCATAAACTACAGGGAATTAGTGGTCTAAACATTATACATTATAGTATTATACGTAAGAGCTAACAATACCTGTTTTAGCTGCGTAAGGCTCTTTAAGAGTTTCGAAGCTTATGTAAAAGGGGCACATAGTACTCCGTATGTTTTAACGGCTGTCAAAAAAATTTGCCAAATACAACCTAATAAAGTTCTCTAATTGCCAATTATAACCTCAAATTTCTATTTTTTCCAATTACAACCTTAAACTTATACATAATTGTAAATTACAATCCGAAATTATTTTCCAGAAAATAATGTCATAATGTTATTAAAAAAAATTACATATCTTCTATAAAAATAAATAAATAGATAAGTAAGAATTAAAACAAAAAAAATAAAATAATAGATAAGTAAGAATTAAAACAAAAAAATAAAATAATCGATATATTTTTTTTTTTTTTTACAGATATTATGTACTTCATATTTTTTTAATAACGTTATGACATCATCTACCGGTGATTTTTGCCGGAAAATGGTATCGGATTGTAATAAAATAGATGTGCAAGTTTAAGGTTGTAATTGGCAAAATTAGAAATTTGAGCTTGTAATTGGCAAATATAGAACTTTATTTGGTTGTATTTGACAAATTTGCCAACAAAATATTGGAAAAGTTTGAAGAAGAATCTTACTTGCTACAAGTAGTCCAATGAGTGACCCCAATAAGTTGTGCATTCATAGCCTTTTGTACATCTTTTCTGTTCAAGTATTTGGTTGTTTCATCATCTAGACAAACATCAATCTTCTCTTCATCCTGTTATTAAATTAGTCGTCAATCAAAGAAACACGTACAAAAATATGCAATGATAACGAACAAGCCTGTAACACAAAATAAAATTGTCTTTTACCGCCATTTGATTCAGGATATGAGCTTGTTGAGAAACCGAATGATAACAAACGTCGAGTGTAACATCGTACGAGTCGATAAACTTGCCAATCTCACTACTCATGTGAGAACTAACTAACCGGCAAGGAGCCGAGAGAAATCCCTGTTGTGCTTGTCTCCTTATTTGTGAGAAATTGCATACTTTTTGGGAGAGTTCATATGTTGTATCCGATATTAGTCCATGCGACCAAAGATATTCCATCCTTGAATTGAAATCAGTGTTAAACTCTAGTAGTGGATTTCCAAGCTGCATTACAAATGTACACTTTTAACCAATATTCATAAAATAAATCACCAAATTTTGGTTAATTAATTTAAATAACTTGTTAATTTTAAGAATAAATTACTTGTTAATTCAAGAAAAAATTACTTACAGCAACTCCCTTCAAATTTGATTTGAGGCTTGATTTTAGAATGAGGTTAGCAAGTTGTGGAACATAATGCCCTATTTTCAAACAAGAAAAAAACTTATAAAATGCTATAATTCGAGTAATTACCCTAGAATAATTGTCTTGTATCCTATTTAAACATTATGAAATTTATGGAATAAGATATTAAGAATATAACCTCCATAGCTCTCTCCAGTGATGAACAAATCCCTATTCTTGTATTCTGGGTATTTTGTTAGAAATTTCTGAAGAAATACCAGATTATCTCTAGCTGAACAGAGCAAAACAGAGTGATTAATCATTATTTTTCACCATTTATAATTATTAAATAAAGAAAATATAATGAAATGAAATAGTAAAATAAAAAACCTGTCATTTCATCATTAACTCCATCATAAAATGATTGATTAGCAGAATAAGAAAACCCAACTCCTGCGGGTGATTCAAGATACAACATGTTTGCTTCTGCAATCAAATCATTAACAAAAAAATTAATCCACTAACTAACTATCTTTTAGCATTAATTAAAATTTCAAAACTAAGGAAAAGAAAAGAATTTACCTTTATTCCAGCTAAATTCATTTTTTACCAATAAATTTCCTTTTGCTCTAAAAGGCCCATGTTCAGCGAAGGCCCCTGCTCCAATAGACGAACAACCCGGCCCTGAAAATAAATCCAAAAAATAAGTTAAAGGGTTAAAAAAAAAGAGTCGTATAATTTAGAAACTACGTAGATGATGTATGACTTTTATAAATGAATTTATTTGATTAAATTAAAAAAAAATTGAACCTCCATTGAGCCAAAGAACAAGGGGTTTGGAAGAAGGGTCAGTTTCAGCTTGAACAAAGTAGTAAAATAGATTTCTTTTTTCGGTTTCATCGACGTTAATATAGCCGGAAAATTGCTGGAAATCAACCGGGGGTTGGCCCGGTAAACTAGTGATTTTATCAGTTTCAGTTGATAATGAAGTTACTACTTCAGCTAAGTTGCATAATAATAATAATAAAAGAGTTGCAAATAAGACAATGAAATTTTTGTAAGACAACATTTTCCTTGGCTACAAATTTGACTAGTAAGTGTTTTTACTTTTAGTGGGTATGAAATTGTGAACAAAAGAAAGGATTTTGGTTGATTTTTATAGTGGCTTTTTGATAGGCTAAAGTGTGTGAACTCAATATATACACAATTATGAAGTCATTTGAGGGTCGTGAGGAACCTTCCAAATAATCCAAAACTAATTAAGTTGGATGGATACATGGAAGCCCACATTCATATTAGTGTTTGTTTAGGTTCATACGTGCTCTTTTTTTTTTTAATCTATGAAGGGAAAAAAAGGGTAACAAGGTGAGCTTGTCTTTGAGGATATTTGAATTGAGTTTCAATAAAAGTAAGTTAAAATCGAGTTAAATATCTCGATTATAGTTGGTTATGTAATTTTAGTATTTTATTATGTTATTTGAGAAAAGAAGCATTAAAGTTAATGTAAAATGTAAAGTTACTGGCCTTAATGTAACGTCGAAGTATGTTGTTTTATCCAAGTTAATTTTACTTTTGTAGAATGATTTTGTTTGAGCTCTGTATGCGCTAAAACTTTGTTTTGTGTGAACGAATCAACCTAATTTGATCATAAAATTCATAACTTAACTGTTTTTTTTTCCCTTTTGAGGGGGTTTGTTCTTAATTTACTTTCGATATGAACCTTCCAAATAATCCAAAAGTAATTAAGTTGATTGAAACGTACATGGAATCCCACATACCAACTAGTGTTTGTTTAGGGTCATCCAAACCTTTTTTTTTTAATTGTGGAGCAGAAAAAGGGTAACGAGGTGACATGTCTACGAGGATATTTTAGGCCATGTTCTCTTAAGCTCGTTCAAATTGAGCTTCAGTGAAAAGAAGTTACATTGAGCAAACGTTAAGTCTACAAAATCAGGTTGAGTAAGACTCTGCTTTGTAAGGCTTTTCAGCCATCTTAAATTTTAACTCGCCTTAAATTATTAGAGTGGTTTGGCAAACACCTTAAATAACGTTGATCTTAAAGTGCATGACTTAAATTAAGATGCTACTTTGAATATAGTTTTAACCTAAGCTCCTTAAAATTTTCATGTAATGTACCTTTAATTTGTTATTTAAAACGATAACAAACCATTAATTATATCAAACAATTCATCAAATTAATCAGGTACCTTATCAATTTCAGGTACCACCTTTTCAATTTTAGCTAACCTGCTAATTTCAATTCTATTTCGATTAGTTCTTCCAAACAAAGCGAAATATAGCGACATGTATGTCATTTGCGCTTCAAAACCCGCACCTCAAAGTTTTAAAGTGAAATATTATCATAATCACTTAGGTCACACTTAGTCATACTCAACAAGAATTTGTTATTCTTTTAGTATTAATAACTACCGATTAAGCATCTTTTGCACGTAAGCAATTTCCTCCTTGAATGAATGTCATAACTCATAAGGAAGATATTTAAAATGTGAAAACAAATGAGATTATATTGGGCTAGTTTTGGTAAAGTTTTAGAATCCCAGTTGAAATGGATGGTTATTTTCATTTTTCAGTTACATAGTAGTACATCACTACATCTTTTGTATAATTTGTCTGTACACCGTTCAGTAGGGCTGAGCAAAACTATATGAAAAATCAAAAACCCGAAATCCGAATCGGTATCTGATCCGAAAAAGTGAGTACCCGAACTGATATGGTTATCGATTCGGGTACCCTATCCGAAATTTAGTTGTTGGATATGGTTACAGATATCATTTTACAAATAATGGGTACCCGATAACAATCCGATAAGCACTTTTATTAAGTTTTTCCCAATTTAAATATTTTTTCCCAAGAGCTCAAAATTCTAAATGTTAATAATTAATATATAATTTGAGTAAATCCTAATCAATACCTAATATTTAGATGACATGTGTAATCACATCTTTCCTCCATTAATTTGTTTTTTTAAAATTTTTTCTTTTTGTTGTTTGTTTCACAAATTACTTTATAGCTTTAACAGCACAATTCATCTTCCTCATTCAAAATCAATTCACCATTTAATTCATATAACTTCTTCTACCCCATCTCCCTCCTTAACACTCGATATTAATCCACCATCTTATTTATATATCTTTCAACTTTCAACCCACTAAAGTCACATTTTTTCATCAAAATTAGCACTTTAAAAGACCACTTAACAACCATTATATAATTATCCGTTCATGGAACGGGCTCAGAAGCTAGTTTCATTAGTAATGTAGTCAAAATCATGTGTTAATGTTGGTGTTTAGTGTTGAATGATATTACAAATTTACAATGATCTAGTTATAAAGTCTATTTTTTCCAATTGGATATCATAACGGGTACCCGATATCCGAATCCAAAATGTGGGTACCTGAAGTACGAGTACCCGAACTTAACGGTTCGGTTCATGGATATCAGTTTTAGCCTTATTGATTATCGGTTACCCGATCCGATAATGTTATTGGCTCGAGTACCCGACCCATGCTCACCCCTACCGTTCAGGATCATTTGAGCACACCATACCCCGTACAACGGATGGTGTTTTCATTTGTCATGTTCGAGCTTGTGGCCGGTTGGGCATACTCATTTTGAGTGATGTATCTCACCCGGCCAAATATAAGTCTATGCCAGATAAGGTTTAACCTAGACGAAATATTTTAGTCATTCTCCCTCTTCGTTTTCCACGAGAGACGACGATGTTGAATAGGAAATGTATTTATTAATAAATATGATTTGTGAATAGTCCAAATAACATGACAATTTCGTAAATAAACTGGTAAGAAAAAAAAAGTGGAAATAAGAAAGAAATGAAAAAGTGAATGAAATGAATAAAATTTGAGATTAAATGAATAAAATTTGAGGTTAAATAAATAAAAGGAAAAAGTTACATTAAATAATCCAATATTTTGATGATTTTCCATTAATAATTCAACATTTTAGATTATTATTTAATAATCTAACATTTGCACCCAACCAGTTACCAACCCACTATATCAGGTAACCTATACACGTGTCATGCAAACATTTGGCATAATTTATTTTATTTTTCAAAAATAATAATTTCTTTTTATTTTATTTCTTTTCCTTTATGTTTTTTCTTTTTTCTTTTTTCTTTATTCTTTCCCCCTTCCTCCTCTCTGTCCTTAGTCTCTTTACTCTAATCCCACCACCATTGCCATCTTTTCTTCTCCTTCCTCCACCACCCCACATCCCCTCACCAGCGCTACTCACTCCCACCATCGCGTCATCATCATCTGATAATCAAAATAAACCACAACAAGTTGATTTCACTAGTGGAAAAAACCCATGTTGAGGCGGGCATTTCGGGCTTGTTGAGGCGAACTTGGCCCGCTTCGACAGAGGGGGCTTTAAAAGCTCTGTAAGCTATTGAGGCGGGGTTTGTTCGCGTCAACAAGATATCTGTTGAGACGGGCTTTCAAAAGCTCGCCACAACAACCAAAAAAATGCTAAAAAAAAGGACCTGTTAAAGCACACTGTAACATATGCCCGCCTCAACAGACTTCTTTGTTGAGGCGCACTTTTCAAATGTGCGCCATAAAAGACTTGTTTTTGGCCCCATAAAATTTGTATGTTGTTGAGGCGTGCAATAAAAGCCCGCATCGTAACAATAATTTTTTTTCCCAAATTTCATTAAAATATACAATAGGTGGCAATCACCAAATCTAGATAAATACTCCATATTATTGAAACTTGTACACCAATTATAACACCCAACAAAAGTATGAACACTCTTTTTTGTATATAAATAATTAACGAATATATTATTCTAAGAGAGCAACCCGTACGTTGCACAATTTTTAAACACCTAGGCCATAATGCATCACTAAGAAAAAACGTTGTGTAGATACAACCTAGCTAAGTCTAACAAATTACAAGCTAATATTAACAAACAAAGACAAAAAGGCTAGAAAAAGATACATTTTCTCCTAATCCACTAAGCTCCCTTTAAATCATGCATGGATGTGCCTGATTAACATTACAAACCTTAAGGTCATGCTGACTTTCTCCCAATCGACTCCCTGCAAGATGGAAGGAAAGTATATATGAGTACCAAAGTTTACACTGACCGATATTATTTTTACATTCCACTGTTTCACAAGAATAAAAGGCTAACTTTCCAGAATTCACTTTTGAAAATCGATGGATGTCATTATTATATATACTGCATAATAGCTAATTTAAACAGAATATATCTTAAATCTTCAAGAAAAATCCATTACTGAATCTCCTTTGAAGAGGGGGGACAAAAAAAAGAAAGTTCAGAGGAGGTGAAAAGAACAGGTTCCAAAATGAGAGAAAACTCAGTTTAAGATTGCATTTAAGCCTCGTTCCTAGGGTTCAAATGATCTATAAGACAAAATCAAACTCACCAAACACAAAACAAAATGAAAAACATCACAAGCCATTTAAAGTTAATATCATCGCATCTTAAGCTAGGTAGAACATTTTGACAGAGGTAACAAAGGTATTATTTTGACAGAATCCTCTGTTCCAAACCTGCCTATTTCAGAGTAATACAAGTATTATTTTGAAAGAATCTGAAAGTAGTTCACTCAAGGAACAAATAACGGTGACGTGATACCTTATATTGTGGTTGATACCTTGCAACAAATAGCTTATATTATGGTTGATACCTTGCAACAAAAAAAGAAGACTTTGACAAATGTTAATCCCTCCGTCCCAAAAAGAACTTCACACTTACTGTTTGGGCTCCCAATTGGATACCAATTGGGCCACTAAGTTCAAAGCCCAATGGCTCAATACAACAACATCAATCCCCCTTCTACTCTACATGGTTCGTCAGCCACCAACAAAGGCCCAAGGCCCAACTCACCAATGACCTTCCTTAGCCAAATTTCATCCTTTGTTGCTTTATGTGAAGCAATGTACTCCCTTGAGTTGTAGAGTCCGCAATAGTGCTATGCTTGATACTTTTCCAGCTTACTGCTCCTCCGTTGAGGCAGAAGACAAACCCAGACTGTGATCTGAAACCATCTTTGTTGGTTTGTAAGCTTGCTTCCGTATAACCTTTAACAATCAATTCATCATCTCCACCATAGAGCAGGAAATCATCTTTGTGCCTTTTCAGGTAGTTCATAATGTTCTTCACAACAGTCCAATGTGCCTCTCTTGGGTCTGACTGGTATCTTCTCGTTGCATTGAGTGCGTACGAAACATCCGGGCGTGTACATATCATAACATACATTATTCAACCAATTAATGATCCATATGGTATCCCACTCATTCGTCTTTGCTCATCTGGTATTTTTGGACACTGAGTCTTGCTAAGAGTCATTCCATGAGACATGGGTAGGTGACCACTTTTGGAGTCAGCCATATTGAACCTATCAAGTACCTTATTGATATAAGTACTTTGACTAATTCCAATCATCTTCTTGGATCTATCTCAGTAGATCTTGATGCCCAGTATGTATTGTGCTTCTCCTAGATCCTTCATCGAAAAACATTTCCCAAGCCAAGTCTTTACAGAGTTCAACATAGGAATGTAATTTCCGATAAGTAATATGTCATCGACATATAATACTAGGAAAGAAATCTTGCTTCCACTGACCTTCTTGTATACACAAGATTTGTATGCGTTCTTGATGTAACCAAAGTCAATGACTGCTTCACCAAAACGTATATTTCAGCTCCTTGATGCTTGCTTTAATCCATAAATGGATTTCTTAATCTTGCATACCTTTTTAGCATTTTTTGGATCCTCAAAACCCTCAGGTTGTGTCATAAACACATTTTCTATTAAAACGTCATTTAAGAAATCGATTTTGACATCCATTTTCCATATTTCATAATCGTAATATACAGCGATTGTTAACATTATCCGAATAGACTTTAGCATTGCAATAGGTGAAAAGGTTTCATCGTAATCCACACCGTGGACTTGCCTGTATCCTTTTGCAACCAATCTAGCTTTGAAAACTTTTAGTTTCCCATACTTGTCCTTTTTTAACTTGAAAACCCATTTGCTTCCTATGGCTTGGTAGCCATCTGGCAAATCGACCAAATCCCAAACTTGTTTTTCAGACATGGAGTCTAATTCAGATTGCATGGCTTCTAGCCATTGCTTGGAGCTAGGGCTTGTCATAGCGTGTTTGTAAGTCACAGGTTCATCGCTTTCTTGCAATAGAATTTCATGGCTCTCAGACATTAAAATACCAACGTATCTTTCTAGCTGAGACCTATACCTTTGCGATCTACATGGGGCAACAATTCTAGTTTGTTCTTGGACCTCACCGAATACTTATAAAGATCTCTGAGTTCCAACCTGAATATCATCTTGATTATTCTCTAGAGTTTGTTGTTCGACTCGAAGTTCTCCGAGGTCTACTTTTCCCCCACTTGTCATTTTGGAAATGTGTTGTCTTTCCAAAAAGATACCATCTCGAGCAAAGGGAAAGGGAATGATGGGGTTTCATTCCATTTGTTGTTGTTTGTTTGGTGGTTTTTGTCATTCCCTTTACCCTATTTTCTTTTTCACTTACCCCCAAATCCCTCTACATTGATATCCTACCACCCCCCAAGGTTTGCCATTCCCTTTCCCTTGACCACTCTTTATAAATAATAAATAATAATTAATAATTAATAATTAATAATTTTCTTTTTCACTTACCCCCAAATCCCTCTACATTGATACCCTACCACCCCCCAAGGTTTGTCATTCCCTTTCCCTTGACCACTCTTTATTAATTATTAATTACTAATTATTAATTAATAATAAATATAAACAATGAATAATAAATAATAAATAATTAGTAGGAGTAATTAATAATAAATAATTAATAATAAATAATAAATATTAAATAATTAATAATTAATAATTAATAATTAATAATTAATAATTAATAATCAATAATGAAGAATAAATAATTAGTAATAAATAATAAATAATAAATAATAAATAATAAAAAATAAATATTTATTATTTTTTATTTATTATCTTACTTAGGAGAGAGAGAGAGGGGAGAAGAATGGACAAACCAAACAACATTCTTAAACAAAGGGTTTTCATTCCATTCTCCTTGATTCCCATTCTCATTCTCATTTCCTTTCCCCTTCTCCAACCAAACGGCCCCTAAATGTATTGTAGAAATAATACCCCTTTGTTTCCTTTGGATATCCCACAAGGATACATTTGTCAGATTTCGGTTGAAGTATGTATGAAATTAATCGTTTGACGTATGCTTCACAACCCCAAATCTTAAGAAAATATACTTTGGGAGGCTTTCCAGTCCATAACTCATATGGAGTCTTTCGGACAGCTTTTGACGGAGCTCTATTTAGTGTGAGTGCAGCTGTTTTTATTGCATGTCCCCAAAATTCTATTGGAAGTCCGGCCTGACCCATCATTGAACGAACCATGTCTAGCAAGGTTCTATTCCTCCGTTCAGACACACCATTCCATTTCGGTGTTCCAGGAGGAGTCAATTCTGACAAGATCCTACAATCTTTCAAATGGTCATCAAATTCGTAGCTCAGATATTCACCGCCTCTCTCAGACCGCAGTGCTTTAATCTTCTTGCCTAGTTCATTCTCTACTTCACTCTGAAATTCCTTGAATTTGGTAAAGAATTCAGACTTGTGCTTCATTAGGTAGATATAGCTATATCTACTGAAGTCGTTAGTGAAAGTGATAAGGTAGCTGAAACCTCCTCTAGCATTTGAACTCATTGGTCCACATACATCTATATGGATTAAACCCAATAGTTCACTTGCTCTCTCTCCAACTTTAGAGAAAGTTTTCTTTGTCATTTTTCCAAGTAAGCATGATTCACATTCACCATAATACTCTAAGTCAAATGGTTCAAGAATTCCTTCTTTCTGAAGTTTTCCCATGTGTTTCATGTTAATATGGCCTAATCGACAATGCAACATATTGGTGAGATCTGAATCATTTATTTTGGCCCTTTTAGTATTTATGTTATAAACTTCTTTGTCGTGATCTAGCACATAAAGTCCATTGGCTAACTTTGCAGATCCATAAAACATTTCTTTAAAATAAAACGAGCAACTATTATCTTTTATTTTGAAATTAAATCCCTTAGCATCCTAGCAAGAAACATAAATAATGTTTTTAGTAATACTTGGAACATGGAAAAACTCTTCCAGTTCCAAAACTAGCCCAGAGAGCAATGACAAATAATAAGTGCCTACAGCTAATGCAGCAATCCTTACTCCATTTCCCACTCATAGGTCGACTTCTCCCTTGCTAAGTGTTCTACTTCTTCTTAGTCCCTGTGGATTGGAACATAAGTGTGAGCAACAACCTGTATCTAATACCCAAGACGTTGAATTAGCAAGTTTATAACGAAAATAGCTGAAGATGGAATGATTGTTCCGTTCTTCTAATATTCCATGTATTTGGGGCATTCTCTTTTGTAATGGAAAATTCTATAACAATAGAGACAACTCGATGTGGATTTGTCCTACTTTGTCTTTGGGAACTGGCTTAGCATTTCCCTTAAACTTTCTACTTTTCTTGAAAGGTCTCCCTTTAGCCTTGAGTAAATCTTTGGCTTCACAGTCGAGTACTATTTCATCATTTTTGACTAGCCGAAGAAACTCACCGATTGTTTCTTCTCTTGGTTCACTCATATAGAACTGCTTGAAGCGTCTAAATCCATCATGAAGTGAGTTGATTAAGATGGAGACTGCAATCTTTCGCTTATTGGTGAACCTAGCAGACTCAAGTGATCAAATAATGATAACATGTAGTTCACGTGATCCCTAAGTGGTTTAACAACTCTTTGCTTAGAGCGAAGGACTTGAGCATGTGTTTCTTGGACTTCTCGCCTGAAACATCTGTTATGAAGATCAATCTTTAGCCCTTTCATTGATCGAATCAATTCATGGACATTTAGGTATCTTTCGTCCGTGCTTCCACGACAGATATCCCTTAGATGTCCGAGAAGCATATATGGTTCGTAAGCTACAAACTGTCTTTGCCAATTGTCAGGGATGTTGCTCAGCATGAAACTCATAACCCTTTTGAGATCCGCTTCCCAGGAGGCGTGTCTTTCAGGAGTCGTGTCTCTTGCATAATATCTTGGAATTGGGTAGAATAGTGCATACTCAATGCCATTGAGTTTTAGCATTTCAACTAGCTTCCCTTCCAATTCAAGAAAATTTGTTATGTTCAACTTGATCATAAGTGCAGAACCCTTGATGATGTTTTGATTGTTGTTTTCCATACTTAAAACTACAATTGAAAAGAATAAACAAGTAAATAACCATTCATACGTGACCTTCATAAAATTAAATTCATGCAATCATGCATAATTCAAAGTTATTTAGCATTTTATTCAAGTTTTTGTGTTCCGTTAGGTGTGAATAAAATGAACCCAAAATCCTCAAAACCATTAAAGAACTAAGCATGCTTTGGCTTGTCTTAATTCTAAAACATTTTAGGTAAGCAAATCCGTTGTTAATAGTCTAGGAACTACTCTTGGTTGATAGGTGCGTGTAAGTACTTATTAGGAAATTTATCCCATTTGCCAAGACATAAAAGGACTCCTTACATATATCGTTGAGTTCAACCAAAATCAACTTGTACTCACAACTAATCTATATCTTACCCCAATGAAATCAAGAAGTGACACCTCTCTTTGGCAGAAAACTATCACTAACTTTACATAAAGGTGAGAAAGTAAGTGTTATTTTGGAATTGCACCGTTTAACTCAATTTAAACTTTGGAACTTAAGGCTTTTACTATGTTGGTTAGATTTAAGTGAACTAAAATCCTTAATCATGCAACATAGGTAAACCACAATCTCATGCATAATATCAAGACATATTTAAAGAAATAAATATCTTACAACATGCATAAGATAAAATTTGTGATCTAGTATGGCCCGACTTCATCTTGAAGCTTCACTCTTCAAACTCCGTCTTGAAAATGCATTGGAAGCCCCGTTCTTGAATTTCACCATGGGAAGCGTCATTTTCACCAAGTAGAATTTACAACAAATTAATGGTACGCATACCATATTTAAATAAAAACCATGGTACTTTTGACCATATTTTACATTCAAATTTAATGGTATGCAGACCATATTTTCTATCCTATTTGGCCATACTAGTCACTTTTTCGCAACCAGCAAAACAATATATTTACAATATACCATTCACCCATTCATTTATCAATGAATTTCCCACTTAGCAAGTTAGCAGAAAATGCATCACATAATAATTGCAACAACTAATAAGGGTCAAGAATCTACCAATTATTTGACCTTATTAGTTCTAATCAAGTTTATTAATCCCAAGGAAACAAGGACCTAATCAGGAATTTAACTAATCATGAATAAAAGCTCCCACTCAAACAAGGATTTTATATGCTTTACTAGTTTTAAACATAAACTGTCTTTCCAAGTCCAATCGGAAACCACATATTTAATTAAAGTTAAAAGCTCATACAATTATTTTAAATCCCTTAAACGTTTTTAGTTGATTAAAATGAATTAATTATAATTTATTCAAGGTTTTAATTTTATTAAATAATTAGTGTAAAATTAATTATAATAATTAAACTAATAAAATTAAATTCCGAGAAAAATTATAAGCACGAAATTAAATATAAACTAAATTTGTCGCTCAACGAAAAATAAATCGAAACAAGTTATTGAGCCGAGGCAAGGCTCATGGGCGCAAGGCCCATGCCTCGCGAAGGCTGCAACGTCGCAAGGGAGAGACCGCATGCATGGCCGAAGCCATCGCACAACCATGCCCTCGCCAGTGCTCCCTGGCTCCACACCATTTCTCGTTGGCTCGACACCATTGCTCACTGGAGCGCTGTTGTTGCTGGGCATGCGCGCATGGCACGAGGGCATCACTTGATGCCTCATTGCTAGCGCTTGCTGGTCTTGTGCGCGCACTACCCCTTTCACCTTTCTTGTTCATTCACACCTCGCATACACTGCATAGGCCCTTGCCCGCGCGCGGCTCGTGCTTGCTCGTTGCCACAATACCACATGGACGACGAGCTCCCTTGCTCGTCGTCGCATGCCCGCACCATTGCAACACCCTTAAGGGTAACACTAAGCTATCCATTGCTTCGTGCGTGCAAGTTTGTGAACGATTTATATAAGATTACATATATATATATATATAATATATATATATATATATATATATATATTTTAAAATTTATGGCAAATTAATAAATTATATTAATTTCATTAATATTTAGGCGATTAATCGAAAATTCATTAATTAAAATAATTTCCGATTTCATAAAATTTAGGGATTAAAATTAGGTTTCAAAAATTTTAAAGTTTCAAACTTGAATAAATTTTAGGTGGTCTTTTAGTCATAGGATCCCAATTAAATTACTAATTAGTTATGGAAATCAAAACAAATTCGGAATTATTTGAATTTCAACAAATTAATTATAATTACAAAGTAGTTAGCATAATTAACGATTTTAAATCTTGAAATTGTTAACCATATAATGTAGGTCATTAATTAATTCAAGATTATTAAACAAGCTTCGCAAAAATTAACTTTTTAATATCATTGAAATTATAATTATGCATTCGAAAAACTAAAACGACCGAAAAGTCATAGTTAGGATTCGAATTTGGGAAATCTGGGTTCAACCGTAAATTTTTGAATTGTGTCAAAAATTTAAAACGTCATTTACATGCGGAATTCACTATAAAAACACAAGATTCCGACAATTATTGACAAAACTGCTGATAATCCTGCGAACCTATAATTAAATAATCGCATGAATTTGCAATTAATTACACCAAATTAATTCACCCCTTTAATTCTTTGCAAATTTATAAGATTAATCCATATTAA
Source organism: Spinacia oleracea (assembly GCF_020520425.1). Classification (NCBI taxonomy): domain Eukaryota; kingdom Viridiplantae; phylum Streptophyta; class Magnoliopsida; order Caryophyllales; family Amaranthaceae; genus Spinacia; species Spinacia oleracea. Next base: position 31,162,969 of record NC_079487.1, read on the forward strand.
TTTTAAATGATTATGCAAATAATTAAAGGCTCTTATACCACAGTTAGGTTATGAACAATCTAATGTCATGCGGAAAAACCATAAATGCCAAAATCCAAATTAAATGCACATAATCATTTAGCATAATTTAGTGAACACACTTTGTGATGCGTGCCTTCCCATGCTGCTCCCGAACCGAACAAGAACAAGTTAGAACGTCAAACGTCGTCTCTCCGTAGATAGTCCACAGTACGTTCGGATCTGCCTTAGATCGTACCAACTAGGATATAATGTAAGGTTTATGATTTAGGGATCTCACTTTGAGGTGATAGGCAAAAAGTATTGAATTGTGTTTCAATTGATGTGTTTATTCATGACCATAGGCCATGTATTTATAAGAAATAGGAAAAACCCTAGGAGCCAAAGTCCTAGAACGTTTTAGGAAAGTTTTAGGAATTCACCAAAACCGAAAAACCCTAAAGCATTAGGGTTGGTCGGCTGCTTGCAAGGCAAGAAAACCGACAAACCTTGATGTACAAGAAATGCCACGAGGGCTGCTTTGTGCGCTGGCCCAAACAACGCTGCCATGCTCCAAGGGCGCGCGCTGGGCCTGGCGTGCTGCCTTGTGCGATGGGCCTTGCGGCTTGGCGTACATTGCTGCGCGTTGGGCCTTGCGCATGGCTTGTTGCGATGCACTTGCGTGTTGGCTCGTCGAGCGATGGGCTGGCCCATGCGCTGGCCTATCGCTCGTCGAGCTTCCGATTTGTTTTTACGATTCCGTAATTTATTTCCGATTCGAACAATATTTACGTTTCCGATAATATTTCCGATTCCGACAATATTTCCTTGTTTCGACAATATTTCCGATTCCGGTAATATTTCCGATTCCAAAAATATTTCTATTTCGGATAATATTTAATATACGAACCATATTTCTGTTTCCGACAATATTATCGACTTCAATAATATTTATATTTCCGTTATGAACCATATTTTCGTTTCCGGTAATATCTTCATTTCCGGAAAATATTATTTCTTTGCCATTTGACTGTTTGTTTAGCTCCCACTGACACCAACATCCGTCATTTCCCAATATCCATAATTAGAGTATTTATTGAATATAATATTCAATTAAGTACTTGATCCGTTCACGTACTATTTGTGTGACCCTACGGGTTCAGTCAAGAGTAAGTTGTGGCATTAATGATATTAATTCCACTTGAACTGAAGCGACCTCTTGCTAGGCATTCAGATCACTTGATCTCACTGAATAACTAACCTACTTAATTAATACTGAACCGCATTTTTTAGACTTAGCATTAAATGCAGACTTGGACCAAGAACACTATTTCCTTCATTTCCCACTAGTGTTTTATGCACTTTTCAGTCACTTACTCCCTATATTTTCTCTCCCTTCTTTTCTCACTCACATCTACATGAACAAACATTGTTGACAATAGAAACCCAGAAGAAAGATAACTAGAAAAGTAATAGTAATATCACAGCTCCAATGCACTTGCACACATCAACAAAGTCGTACAAGCAAAGACATTTGCTTGTGAGTTGTGAGGCCTTGAATTTAGCGGGTTAGCTGGAGTATCTTCAACCCAAGCAACAAATTGTAAAAAGTATATTAATTTGATCTAAATTAAACAACAAATACTCAAATTAATGCCTACTGCGAACAGAATTATTCATAATTTTCCCAAATTAATTGAACAGGAACCCTAATTTTTCCCCCCCAATTTGATTCTCTTGGGATCTTATGTGAATCTGGACGTTGGGTATTTGTTGGCTTGTGCGAATATGGCATTCGAGTATTTGAAGGGATGATGACAATTCGAAAACCAGATGGTGGTGAATGGCATGGATCATTGACGAAGGTGGTAAAAATTCATGTGGGGAAGACAAAGGAAAGAGATCGAGAAATCAAAGGGGAAGAGTTTATTTTTTGTTTCAAAATTTAAAAAAATATATATACAGAATTTCTAAACATTTTTTAGTTTTTTTAATTAAAATAAGAGGGTGACCTTGTTAGCAGGTACACCGTCATTTGGGTGTAATAAAAGTTAATGGGGTATAAAGGTTAGATTATTAGATAATAATCGAAAGGTTGGAGTATTAATGGAAAATCGTTGAAAGGTTGGGTTATTTAAAATAATTTTTCCTAAACAAAACTTGAGAGTAAATTAATAAAAATTGAGTTTAAATGTATATATTCAAACGAAAATGATAAAGGTCGCAACTTGCGACCTTTAAGCCGTGTCACAATAATTACATGACATGCTCATGTGTCATAAACGTAATTAGAAACTAAAATATTTAACTTATATAACCTTTTATACATGTTATATAAAAGGTAGGAAAATATTAATATTCTAATTTATTATAAATATATATAATAAATATTTGTTTCGTTCTTTGTACCGACTACCTTATTTACATATTTTATAGTAAAATTATTGCATTGTAAAAATATTTTTATGATATATGGCCTACGTGGCGTCTATATATAATATTTAGAATTCGACACATAGGATATAATTGAGACAACTAAATTTGTCACAACTTGCGACCTTTATCATCACTCATATTTATGTTTATAACATGCGTTTTATACTACTAGTCTTATATGCACGCGATGCGTGCGAGATTACATATTATCTCTATTCTATAATACAATAGTATTACGTATCCCTCTTACTTCGTATCACATCTAATGCTCCCTTATTAGAAAATAAACTTTCTCGATCTCTCTGATTTTTGTATTTTGATTATGAACGACTCGAGGGACGGCTACCATCGAAAAGAAAGAAAAATTACCAGCGAGATTAAATGTGATCAGCCAATATATATAAAAAAAATTAACCATATAGAATTTTTACGTTCTTTTTTTTCTTGACAACCGAATGCGAAGTACAATGTTAGAAGCTCTCACACTATAAAATGGGGATTGTAAAATTAAATTGTGTAAAATCATGCATGAAGCTTTAATTTTTCGAATATTTGTCTTCCGACCCTTTTCAATATCAATTTGACTGATAGATTATATGTATGTTTTGTATATGATTCTCTATATCATATTTAGCCGTATATATTATTGGACGATATTCCTTGATTGATGAGAAAGATATAATCTACGGCTAAACACCTATCTAATTACATGAGATACGGAAGGATTACAAATCCTCTCATATTTACATTAATGGTTATATTTATGGGGTACTTTTATTAATAGTTATGCTTAAATAACATAGAGGGTAGTTTAGTAAAATCCTTGGGGACACCAAAAGCGTGATTACGAAAATAACCCTCCCTCTTGGCTTATATTTTACTAGTCTTATATGCACGCGATGCGCGCGAAATTATTAAAAAAACTTAATATTGTGTCGTTACAACTAATATATCACAACGAAAAATCAAAGTTTCATTACTACAGTGGAAAATGTTCGCAATTGTTCCAACAAATCGAATTCAGAAAAGGAACAATACACAACGACTCTTCTTCACAGTGACTCTGCTGACACTAGTGATACAGCTTCAACATAGCTTTTCGGTTATTCTTTTCACCTATGCTTTGTTTTGACTTACCGCTAGCATCAAGCACCCCTCTAAATAAACAAAGAAAACTCATGAGCATCCATGTAGTGATAAAACATATTAGGTTCAAGCAAGAAACTTTAACTTATTATTAACAAACAACATGTGAAGAAAACTCTACCAGATAAAGTGGCACTTGCTACTCCTTATTGATCATTGTAACTATAATCTGAATCATATTTATTGTCATAACTACTACTAATTCATCATTTCAGTGCAGTCTAAATTCAAAATGATGAACTTAAACGGAAAAGGGAGCTCCTAAGGATTACATCAAGTTTGAGCACAAAATACAAAGTGGGACTTGGGTTCTCCCTTGCATCTCCCCAGAAATAACTTACTGAAGAGAACTTAGAAGTACAAAATAATGTTTCCCATTGATATTAAAAGTCCATACTAAAAATCCTATGACTCTATGAGCAAGCAAAAAGAAATGGAAAAGAGTTATACTAACACCAATTATAAGTCGCTTACGTGCACTTGCATAGTACTGTTATCATCTCATAAGCATAAAATCATCACAAACATTCTCAAGCAGACCTGATTGAACGAAAAAAGAAATCCAGAACAGTATACTCATAACAATTTAGAATGGACACTTACACTAAGCTTCTTTGGATGATGATTCACCAACGGCTATGTGTTTCAATCAAATCTGCACTGTAAACAAATCATACACTGTATATAAATCGTAAATCCAAAAAATTTGGAATTCAACCCACACAAATCAAGGCTAAAATTTCACTTAAACATTGAAATCCGAAATTGTGGTCAATCAAGAATCCCCAAAAAGGGAAAATTAGGGTAAAATAAATTGGAATTGAACCCAAAAAAATTGGAAGCAAAACCTAAATCAAAATCATATATTAGAACCTAACCTAAGCACAAATTTAGAAGCAACAATCAAGTAACTAAATCAAAACAAATCTGACCTGAAGAAAACAGAGATTAAAGCATGTTCCAACTACAAATTAAAATCAGGAATTAGAGCAATTAAGGGAAGTAATCAATAAAGGGAAGTAAACAGGTGTGAAGTTGCTTAGAGGAGAGATAAAACCTTGAATTTGGGGAGAGCGAGGGTTCTTCGGGTAATCTATTCCTTAATAGACTGAAGTTAAATGAATCTTCACACATCCCAAAAACAGACATTAAATTTAACAAATCACAATATCAAATAAAAATTAATAATGACTTCATAATTTAATAAATTTATTGAAAATTCAAGAAAATTACCTCTGATTATAGGGAATTGAAGTTTAAGGCGAAAGAATTAATGAGTTACCAAATTACACAACATGAAAGGGTGGTCGATGCAGAGCATAGAAAACTTGGGAGGAGTTTTAGAAGGGTGGTTGATGCGGCGGCGGTTGAAGGTTTTGGGGTTGAAGGTTGAAGGTTTTGAGGAGAGAGAGAGAGAGAGAGAGAGAGAGAGAGAGAGAGAGAGAGAGAGAGAGAGAGAGAGAGAGAGATTGGGTTTGCTGAAGGTTCAAGTAATCGATTTTTTTTTCAAAATGATTTCCTGATTTTTTGAATTCATTGTTGTGTTTAGAATTAATATCCAACATTTAAATCAGTATATAATCAAATTTTGTATTCAATTTACTTGTGCAAATGTAGAGGGTATATTAGTATTTTACATGGGGACACCAAAAGCGTGATTACAAAAATAACCCTCCCCTCTTGGCTTATATAATAGAGATACTATTCATCAATAAAATATTGGTTATTGATTAGAAAGCACCCGAATTCGGAATATGCAATTTTTAAAGATCGCTCCAATATTTGTCGGATTATAAATGTCAACGTGAGTATGCAGTGTGTTTTAGTCACCGAGTTCCATGACTAGCATCAAATACGAAGCAAGTAGTTTTGATTTTGATTACTTGATTTACTCCCTTCATCCCTTAATACTCGCACCGTTTTTCTTTTTCAAAAGCTTTTGTGTAAGACCGTCTAACGGTTAGACCACTTTTTTGGTACTAACTAAACTAGTGTAAAACATAACTATAAGAAATTAAATCATAACTAATTGAATATCAAAATAGTTAAGGTATTAAAACAAATAGTTAAATTAATGAGTTGAATAGTTATTATTTTTGAACAAACTTATTAATAACTAAATCTCATAAAATCTTAACTAATTGATCTCATTGCTCAACTAATTAGTTTCATTGTTTAACTAATTGGTTTAGTGCTTAACGAATAGGTTCGATTGCATAACTGATTGGTTTTGTTGCTTAACTAATTGAATTTCAAACTTAACTAATTGGTTTCAGGGATTAACTAATTACCTAAAGTGCATGCATAAAAGTGGTATATCCGTTAGACCGTCTTTCCTAAAAGTTTGTATTCTTTCTTTTCAGGTCGTCCCTTAATACTTGCACCGTTTCTATAAATGGAAATTTTTACTAAAATTATATTATTTCTTACACTTACCCACTAACCCACCTACACCCGTATTCCCTACAAAAATCATTTAAATATTCACAACCCCCCACGCACCACTCCCCACCCCTTACACATTTTCCACTAACTATATTAAAAAAATACTCCATTATCAACTAACACCCATTAAATTAATAAGTCAATTCAAGTGTCTTAAGTTCCGCATCGGTCAAACCGGTGCGAGTATTAAAGGACCGAGGGAGTAGAAAATAACATCGTACGTGAAGAAAATAAAGCCCTTGGTCCAAGTATGCATTCAATGCTAAGTCTAATAAATGCGTTTCAGTATTAATTAAACAAGTTAATAAATTCAGTGAGATCAAGTGAGCTGAATGCCTAGCTAGAGGCCGCTTCGGTTCAAGTGGAATTAATAATATTAATCCACAACTTAGTCTTGAATGAACCCGTAGGGTCTCACAAATAGTACGTGAACGGATCAAGTATTTAAGTGAATAAATTATTCATTTAATACTCCATTTATGAATATTCGGAAACGACGGATCTCGGTTCTAGTGGGAGCTGAAATCGTCAAAAGGAAAAATATAGAATGCTCCGGAAATGATGATATTGCCGGAAACGGAAATATGGATCATGACGGAAATATAAATATTATCTAAGTCATAGATGTTGCCGGAAATGAAAATTGGTTCGTATCGGAAAATATTATCGGAAATAGAAATATTGCCGAATCGGTAATATTGCAGGAAACAGAAATATTACCAAAATCGGAAATATTGTCAGAATCGGAAATGAATTACGGAATCGGAAATATTAACGAAAACGTAAATATTTGTTCGAATCGGAAATGAATTCCGGAATCGGAAAACGAATCGGAATCGCGACGTGCGAACGCTCGACGAACGAGCTTGCGAGACGCAAGGCCCAGCGCTAAGCAAGCCCGCGCGGAGCAGCAAGGCATGGGCCGAGCAAAGGCAGCATCGCCCATTGAGTGGGCCGCGTGCTGCTTGCTGCTACGCCCACCGCGCATGGGCCGAGCAACGCAGCAGCGCCCATCCGTGGGTCGCGGGCTGGTTGCTGGACGCCAAGCAACGTGGGCTTAAGGCCACACGTGCAAAGCTTTGGCCCCCCGGTTGCTTGCGAGTCAAGTAATCGTGTGTTTTCCTTATTCTACTAAAATTAGATGTTTAGGGTAAAACTGAAATACTTAGTGTTTGATTGTCCCTAGAATTCTAATGTCATTAGTTAACTAGAATCCTAATGGATTTAGTTAATCGATTCCTAGTAAGATTGAAACTCCTCTATTTCCACCCTATAAATATGTGGTTCATGATCACAATTTATAATGCAATTCAATATACTATTTTAACACATTAAATTTAAGAGAGAATTTAATACTTGCCTATCACTATTTTGAGTTTCCCGATTGCGCATAATACCTTAGAGAATATTCTAGTTGGATGAATGTAAGGCGGATCCGAACGTGCTGTGGACTATCTACGGAGGGGCGACATTTAGAGTCCTATACTTGTTCTTGTTCGGTTCGGGAGCAGCTAGGGAAGGCACGCATCACATTGTATGTATTCTAATTATGCTAATTGACTATGTGGCAACTAATTTGGATTCCTGGCTTTATGGTTTTTCCGCATGAATTATATTGTTTATATTATTCATAACCCTACAGTGGTATCACGAGCCTCTAATTAATTCCATAATCAATTATAGTTAACATGGATTAAATTTTATAAATTTGCAATGAATTAAATGGGTGATTAATTACGTGTATGTAATTAATTGCAAATTCGTGCGATTATTTGATAATATGTTCGCAGGATTTTTCGGCAGTTTTGTCAATAATGGCCGGAGATGTTTTTATAGTGAATTTTGCATGTAAACGACGTTTTAAAATTTTGACAAAAATCAAAGTTTTGAACCCAAAATTCCTAAATTCTAAGCCTAACTATGACTTTTCAGAGGTTCTAGTTTTTCGAATGCAAAATTTGTAATTTTTATGATGTTAAATTAAATATTTGCGAATCTTGTATGTAAATCTTGAATCTATGATTGACCTACTTTATATGTTTAACAATTTTAAGGCCTAATCTTGTTAATTATACAACCTAATTTTTAATTGTAATTAATTCATTGAATTTCAAAAAATTTAGAATTTGTTTTGAATTTCAAAATTAATTGATAATTTAATTAGGATCCTATGATTAAAAACCACCATAAAATTTGTTAAAATTGAAAAGTATTAAAATTTTATGAGACAAATTGTAATCCCTCAAATTACATGTAATCGGAAATTATTTTGAATATAAATTTTCTATTTTTAGCCTAAAGTTAGTGAAATTAATATGAATTATTAATTTGTCGTTAAATTTAAAATATAAAAGTTATTAATTTTTATAAAACGATCACCTATCTTGCACGCACGAAGCAATGGAAGCTAAGTGTTACCCTTAAGGGGTGTTGCATAGTGCGGGCATGCGACGACGAGCAAGGGAGCTCGTCGCCCATGCGGTAAGAAGCCATGAGCAAGCACGAGCATGCGCGGCAGGCACGACCCTGTGAGGTGTGTGTTGTGCGGGTGATGAACAAAGGGCGACGATGCATCGTTGCGCAAGGCACGAGGCAAGGCAGCAGCACAACGCGCAAGGGAGCTCGCGTGCCGCTGCGCAAGCCCCTGCCCAGCGCGCAGGCAGCAAGCACATCACTGGGCTGGTGCGCTGCTGTGGTGCGTCACTCGGCCAACAACAATGCAGGCCCTGGGTGCTGCCTTGTGCACGCGGCCCATGGGCGCTGCGGCGTGGCTGCTTGGGCGAGGCATGGGCTTCGGCCTACGGCCTTGCCTTGGCACGTTCGGATCGTTTTGTTTATGTTTCGGTTGAAAAAGATTTTAATTAAATTTAAATTTGTAATTTAATTATTTCTCGGAATTTAATTTTGATTAATTTAATTATTATAAATTATTTTATACTAATTATTTTACTAAAATTAAAACCTTGATAAAATTTAATTAATTAATTTTAATCAACTGAAAATAAAATTAAGGGATTTAAAATATTATTTTATATGAGCTTTAAATTTTAATTAAATTTGTAAGTTTCCGGTTGGACTAGGAAATACAATTTTATCTTTAAAATTTGTAAAGCATGTAAATTTTTGGTTTTAGTGGGAGCTGTTTTGGGCAAATTCTACTTAGAGCCGAACTTGCCTTGAGGATGGTGCTAACAATCGATTGAGCAAGATAATTTAGAGTACCGAGAGTAAGTCGTAAAAGCATGAAATATGAGTAATATTATTAGTAAGGAAATAGTATATGTAAACTGATTTAGCTAAGCCATTTTATAGACTTTAAATGATGATTCATAACGTATGAGTACTAAATGCACATAATTAGACATTAAATAGGTAATTAAGGCTGCTTGGAACGGTTTATAACCGCTGCCTCTTCCTTAGTCGTTGTGAACAAGTTGGATGGATGCTCCGTCACGCCTTGCTGGCAGCCACGTGTATTCTATTTAGCATATATGGCCACATCACCAAGAGGGTATTTTCCCCCCTAACAATTGTCCGCAAACCTATTTTGAATTTATTCCGGGAAGTTTGAAAGGAGAAATGGGTTTTCCTTGATTACGAGAAAAGGGAGGAAATAGCCTCTCGTTCCCCCTAATACTGACGGTATTAATGCAATGATGGTTTTGAAGAACTCAACCGCCCAAGTGCGTCCATAAATACAACCGCCCATCAACCAGTTCCTCACGCTTCCTCATTCTCTCTCTTCTCACTTCTGAAAAAATCAACGGGTGCTCTTCTCTCTCTCCTTCTTAGGTAACTGCTACATCTTCATCTTCTTCCCTTTTCCTTTAATTTCTTTATGTCTCAAAGGATGGGAACCAAACCCACTCGTGAAAAGAACAAGAAGGTAGTGATAGAGTGCGACTTAGATGAGGGGCCGATTTTCAGCCCTACCAATATTCTGGACAAGAAGAACGCCCGGGCGGCCACTTGGGGGGAAGCAAGATGTGGCGGAGCTCAGGGATGAGTGTGGCTTCCCTTCGGCGGCGGTGATTTGCTTGTCGCAGCCCGATGAACGGGCCGATTGGGTATCGGACTGTTGGGTGCGATTCTATGAGTACCCCTTCAAGATAGGGTACACATATCCCTTCACGCCATTGGTACGGGGGGTTCTGAAAACCCTAATGGTGCCGCCGGCGCAACTGATGCCGCAGGTCTGGCGAGTGATGCATCTGGTGGACCATCTGGACGGTCAACTGGACATGGAATTCCGAGTTGAGCACTTGGTTTACACCTACAAAGTCCAAAATTACGGGGCTGGTCGGTACTTGCTGCATGTCAAAGATGACAGAGAGGCTCTCCTGGGTCTGGACAAGTCGAATGACCGCAGGTGGATGGGTCGTTTCTTCTTTGTGGATTTGGCTAGCCTAGAACCCGACTCTGACTTCTTGACTGGGGAATGGATGGCTAGAGGTATATTTTGCTGTTTTTTGTGTTTTGTGGCTTGTTGATTTGACTTTGTCTCACTTGTTTGTTTTTGTAGGGGCATCATTCGACACTGTCGGAGTCGGCGCTGAGGCGGTGGAAAAGACTGCTGTAATTTTAGGGATTCCTTTAAAGGACAGGGCTTTTGTGGCATAAGGTTCGAACGCGAAGAACTTTCTCAGGAAGAGGAAAACTCCGAACCTACAAACATGTCGAAATCAACAGGTAAAAATGGGTTAGGGTTAGTTTACAACTTGGGTTCGTTGCCCTTTACAAAAAATAGATTACAATTGTTTTGACGAGAATGAGTCGTCCATAATGTTGTGCAGGAACTGGTCCGTCAATACGCTCTGGCAAGGCCCCTTCTGCGGAGGCAATGCTGAGGAAGAGGTTGGAGACACTGGGGAGTGTGTCTCGGCCTAATCCTGTCACTGTGGTGTCACCTCGGAGGCCTCCAAAGGCTTCCAACGATGCTACTGTGACTGGGGAGACGGGGGTGTCTCTGCCTGCCGAGTTCAAACTGCCTCCTCCAACTCGGAAGAGGAAGCTCACTGTTGAGTTCCCTGACGACTTCGGGTTTGCAGATGCTCCTCAGTACCAACTTACCAGAAGTTGACCGCCTGTGGATGTCGTCCAGCCGAGAGCTTCAAGAGACCCTGTCCCCAGTTGCTGCAACTGTTGAGAGCTTCTCGGATGCTTGGAAGGTATATTTTCCTTCAGTGCCTTAGCTTTTATTAATATATGTCGTCTTTATGTCATCGTATGGTGATTGAAAAGCCTTCTTCTTTCTTTTTCTTTTTTCTTATCAATAGAGGCCCTGCAATCTGCTTTGGCTACTCGCCATCATGTCATGACATTAGAAGACCAGTTAGTAAAAATGAAGAACGACATGAAAAAAGCTAAGCAGGAGGGCGGTCGACTTGGTGGCGTAGCCAAGGAGGTGACGACTAAGGCCGAGACGCTGGAGGAAGAGCAAGCAAAGGGGGTTGCTTAGATTGCTGAGTTGAACGCCGAGAAGGAGGCGATGGCTGCTGAGGTTGACGAGCTGACATCCATTACCAAAGTCAAGGCGAGGATTTTCGAGTGTGTTGGTTACTACACTTGGAAAACGTTGGCTGAGATGATGGAGGACTTCAAGGCGGGCAGGCATGCGAACTGGACTCCATAGGAAGATATTTCTCAGTTCAACGATGCATTCCCCGTGGAGTATGTCCCCCTTGGTGCCAGTAGCGATGAAGAGGATGTTGAGGACAGTGCAACTGTTAGGTTATGATACATATGATAATTCATAAATCATGCGGAAAAACCATAAAGCCAGGAAAACATATTATTTACACATAATCATTTAGCATAGTTTAGATGCATACTCTTTGTTGCGTGCCTTCCCTAGCTGCGCCCGAACCGAACAAGAACAAGTCTTTAGGACTCCAAGTGTCGTCCCTCCGTAGATAGTCCACAGCACGTCCGGATCCGCCTTAAGATTGACCAACTAGAATCGCCCTTAAGGTACTATTATTTTCGGCACTTTATAGGCAAATGTGTGACTGAATTTTTCTCTCAAAAACTCAATTTGAATACTTTGAAACTTGTTATAAATTGTGAGCCCTAGCCTCATATTTATAGGGGTATGGAAAGGGAATCGAAATCCTATTCAGATACAAATTAATTAAACCTAGAATCCTACAAGAACTCTAATTTAATTAATTTATCAAATAGAATTAGGAATTTAATCATTAACCGAACTCTGCATGTTTTAGGAAACGTGCACGAACACAAACACTTGCACACACACGCACGGCAGCCACGATGGGCCCCCATGCGTGCGCGCGAGCAGCAGCCCACGCAGCGCCCGCGCGCGCTGCGCGCTGCGCGTGCTGTGCGCGCTGTGCGCGCTGCGCAGCCTGCTGGGCCTGGCCTTGCGCTGGGCCTGGCGAGGCTGTTTGTGCGGCGCGCTTGGCTTGCTGGGCGATGGCCTGGCTTCGTGCTGGGCCTCGTCCGGCAGGCCTCGTCCGATGCTTATTCGTACGATGCGCTTCCGATTAAATTTTCCGATTCCGGAATTCATTTCCGATACGAACAATATTTAATATTTCCGATTCCGGAATTAATTTCCGTTTCGAACAAATATTTAATATTTCCGTTTCCGGAATTATTTTCCGATTCCGGTAATATTTCCGATTCTGACAATATTTCCGTTTCCGGCAATATTTCCGATTCTGGCAATATTTCCATTTCCGATAATATTTTCCGATACGTACCATGTTTCCGTTTCCGGCAACATCTACGACTTGGATAATATTTATATTTCCGATACGATCCATATTTCCGTTTCCGGCAATATCATCGTTTCCGGAGTATTCATTTCTTGCCTGTGACGATCTTAGCTTCCACTGAAACCAAGATCCGTTGGTTCCGAATATTCATAGATGGAGTATTTAATGCCATTAAATACTTGATCCGTTTACGTACTATTTGTGTGACCCTACGGGTTCAGTCAAGAGTAAGCTGTGGATTAATATCATTAATTCCACTTGAACTGAAGCGGCCTCTAGCTAGGCATTCAGCTCACTTGATCTCACTGAATTATTAACTTGTTAATTAATACTGAACCGCATTTATTAGACTTAGCATAGAATGCATACTTGGACCAAGGGCATTATTTCCTTCAGTCTCCCACTTGTCCTTAGGGACAAGTGTGCATTTCCTAATTCCTTTGTCACTCGATGCTTGCTCTTGAACATAAGGTAAGAGTTGTCATCCTTATTATGTCCAGAGGTGTTCCTCGGTTTCAGAGTTCAACTGATCAAATAAACAGATAATCATAGCCTATGATTCATCCGAGCACGGCCATGCATTTCACAGTTTCTAGCTCTCCGAGTGGCCTTGTACAACTTTTAAGCATCTCATCCCGATTTATGGGAGGACAATCCCAATCTTGCGATCTTGAGATTAGACTTCGTTTGATAGGTGATTACCTGAGCGTTGCCTTTATAGCCTCCTTTTACGGTGCGACGGTTGGTCAACGTCAAAGCAACCAGTTCTCAAACAAGTAATCTCAAATCACTCAGGTATTGAGGATTTAGTGTCTAATAATTTAATGAAATTTACTTATGACAGACTTTCATCTCTTACAGTAAAGTTTCATAGGTCTTGTCCGATACTAGTCTTCCCAAAGTAAGTATCTATGCAAATGATTATGACATTGCCATGTCCACATAGTTCAAGAAACAGAACTACTAGTCATCTTGCATTCTAATCGTCTAACGTTTTCTATGCGTCCAATTTTATAGAAAACTCCGATTAGGGACCATTTTCAACCTTTGACATTCAAGTTCACTTGATAGACATTTCTTAGTCACAGGACTGGTCCTGACAGTCTATCTTGAATATATCGTCAAATTGAAGGGACTCATCATTTAATAAACCACAAATTAAATGGAAAAATGAATTCTTTTCATTTATTGTGAATGATTAACCAATAATGTTTTACAAAGATTTAAACTCTAAAACTTTAAAACATTAAATAGAGACATCAAAGCCATTCTCCAATATGCTTGATTCCCATAGCTGCAGTGTGCGAGTTGTGCTTCGCTTGCGGCAGAGGTTTAGTCAATGGATCTGATATGTTGTCATCAGTTCCAATTTTGCTTATCTCGACTTCTTTTCTTTCAACGAACTCTCGTAGAAGGTGAAATCTACGAAGTACATGCTTGACTCTCTGGTGGTGTCTAGGCTCTTTTGCCTGTGCAATAGCTCCGTTATTATCACAATACAGGGCTATTGGTCCTTTAATGGAGGGGACTACACCAAGTTCTCCTATGAACTTCCTTAGCCATATAGCTTCCTTTGCTGCTTCATGTGCAGCAATGTACTCCGCTTCAGTTGTAGAATCCGCAATGGTGCTTTGCTTAGCACTTTTCCAGCTTACTGCTCCTCCGTTGAGGCAGAAGACAAACCCAGACTGTGATCTAAAATCATCTTTGTCGGTTTGGAAACTTGCGTCCGTATAGCCTTTAACAATTAATTCATCATCTCCACCATAGACCAGGAAGTCATCTTTGTGCCTTTTCAGGTACTTCAGAATATTCTTGGCAGCAGTCCAATGCGCCTCTCCTGGGTCTGACTGGTATCTGCTCGTAGCACTGAGTGCGTACGCAACATCCGGGCGTGTACATATCATAGCATACATTATTGAACCAATCAATGATGCATATGGAATCCCATTCATTCGTCTACGCTCATCAAGTGTTTTTGGGCACTGAGTCTTGCTTAGAGTCATTCCATGAGACATGGGTAGGTAGCCTCGCTTGGAGTCCGCCATCTTGAACCTATCAAGCACCTTATTGATATAAGTGCTTTGACTAAGTCCAATCATCTTTTTAGATCTATCTCTGTAAATCTTGATGCCCAATATGTACTGTGCTTCTCCTAGATCCTTCATCGAAAAACATTTCCCAAGCCAAATCTTGACAGAGTTCAACATAGGAATGTCATTTCCGATAAGCAATATGTCGTCGACATATAATACTAGGAAAGCAATTTTGCTCCCACTGACCTTCTTGTATACACAAGATTCGTCCGCGTTCTTGATGAAACCAAATCACTGACTGCTTCATCAAAACGTATATTCCAGCTCCTGGATGCCTGCTTCAATCCGTAGATTGACTTCTTTAGCTTGCATACCTTTTTAGCATTCTTTGGATCCTCAAAACCTTCAGGCTGTGTCATAAACACAGTTTCTGTTAAAACGCCGTTTAAAAAAGCAGTTTTGACATCCATCTGCCATATTTCGTAATCGTAATATGCAGCGATTGCTAACATTATTCGAATAGATTTTAGCATTGCAACTGGTGAAAAGGTTTTATCGTAATCCACACCGTGGACTTGCCTGTAACCTTTTGCGACTAATCTAGCTTTGAAAACTTCAAGTTTCCCATCCTTGTCCTTTTTCAGTTTGAAAACCCATTTGCTTCCAATGGCTTGGTAGCCATCTGGCAAATCGACCAAATCCCATACTTGGTTTTCAGACATGGAGTCTAATTCAGATTGCATGGCGTCTTGCCACTGCTTGGAGCTAGGGCTCGTCATAGCTTGTTTGTAAGTCGCAGGTTCATCACTTTCAAGTAATAGAACGTCATAGCTCTCGTTCGTCAAAATACCTAAGTACCTTTCCGGTTGAGATCTATATCTTTGCGATCTACGCGGGGTAACATTTCTAGATTGACCATGATTCTCACCAGATTCTTCTAAAGATCTCTGAGTTTCATCCTGAATGTCATCTTGAGCATTCTCTAGAGTTTGTTGTTCGACTCGAATTTCTTCGAGGTCTACTTTTCTCCCACTTGTCATTTTGGAAATGTGATCCTTCTCCAAAAAGACACCATCTCGAGCAACAAACACCTTGTTCTCAGATGTATTGTAGAAGTAATACCCCTTTGTTTCCTTTGGATAGCCCACAAGGATACATTTGTCAGATTTTGGATGAAGTTTGTCTGAAATTAATCGTTTGACGTATACTTCACATCCCCAAATCTTAAGAAAAGACACATTTGGAGGCTTTCCAAACCATAATTCGTATGGAGTCTTTTCGACAGCTTTAGACGGAGCTCTATTTATAGTGAGTGCAGCTGTATTTAGTGCATGTCCCCAAAATTCTAATGGAAGTTCGGCCTGACCCATCATTGACCTGACCATGTCTAGCAAGGTTCTGTTCCTCCGTTCCGACACACCGTTCCATTGTGGTGTTCCAGGAGGAGTCAATTCTGATAGAATTCCACATTCTTTCAGATGGTCATCAAATTCATAGCTCAGATATTCACCGCCTCTATCAGACCGCAGTGCCTTAATCTTCTTGCCTAATTGATTCTCTACTTCACTCTGAAATTCCTTGAATTTGTCAAAGGATTCAGACTTATGCTTCATTAGGTAGACATAACCATACCTACTGAAGTCATCAGTGAAAGTGATAAAGTAGCTGAAACCACCTCTAGCATTTGTACTCATTGGTCCACATACATCTGTATGGATTAAACCCAATAGTTCATTTGCTCTTTCTCCAACTTTAGAGAAAGGTTGCTTTGTCATTTTGCCAAGTAAACATGATTCGCATTTACCATAATCCTCTAAGTCAAATGGTTCTAGAATTCCTTCTCTTTGAAGTCTTTCTCAGCGTTTCAAGTTTATATGGCCTAATCGACAATGCCACAGATAGGTGAGATCTGAATCATCCTTTTTGGCCTTTTTGGTATTTATGTTATATACTTGTTTGTCGTGATCTAATAAATAAAGTCCATTGACTAATCTAGCAGATCCATAAAACATCTCTTTAAAATAAAACGAACAACTATTGTCTTTTATTAAAAAGGAAAATCCCTTAGCATCTAAGCAAGAAACTGAAATGATGTTTTTAGTAAGACTTGGAACATGGAAACATTCTTCCAGTTCCAAAACTAGCCCGGAGGGCAACGACAAATAGTAAGTTCCTACAGCTAATGCAGCAATCCGTGCTCCATTTCCCACTCGTAGGTCGACTTCACCCTTGCTTAACTTTCTACTTCTTCTTAGTCCCTGTGGATTGGAACATAAGTGTGAGCCACAACCTGTATCTAATACCCAAGAAGTTGAATTAGCAAGTATACAGTCTATAACGAAAATACCTGAAGATGGAACGACTGTTCCGTTCTTCTGATCTTCCTTTAGCTTTGGACATTCTCTTTTGTAATGGCCTATTCCATCACAATAAAGACAGCTTGATGTGGACTTGTCCTGCTTTGATTTAGCATTGCCCTTGGACTTTCCACCTTTCTTGAATGGTCTCTTTCTAGCCTTGAGTAAATCTTTGGCTTCACAGTCCAGTACTATTTCAGCCTTTCTGACAAGGTGAATAAATTCTGCAACTGTTTCTTCTCTTGGTTCACTTAGGTATAGTTGCTTGAAGCGACCAAACCCACTGTGTAGTGAATTGAGCAAGACAGAGACTGCCATCCTTTCGCTTATTGGTGTTCCTAGTAGACTTAGGCGATCAAAATATGAACACATAAGATCCACATGGAACCTCAGTGGGACGCCTACCCTCTGTTTAGTGCGAAGGAGCTGAACATGTGTTTCTTGGACCTCCATCCTATAACACCTGTTGGGAGAACTAACCTTTAGACCAGACATTGATTCAATCAACTCATGGACGTTCAGGTCCCTGTCCTCCGTACTTCCACGACAGATATCCCTCAGATTCTTGATGAGCGTAAAAGGTTCATAGGCTACAAACCTTTTAGCCCAATCATCAGGGATATTGTTCAGCATGAGACTCATAACCTTTTTGAGATCCGCATCCCAGGCGTAAAATCTCTCAGGGGTCATGTCTCTGGCATAGTAGCTTGGCATGGGATGTGACAGTACATACTCAAGTCCATTGAGTTTGACTATTTCAACTAGCTTAGCTTCCCATTCAAGAAAATTTATCAGGTTCAGCTTGACCATAAGCTCAGAACCCATGATGATGTTTTGATTGTTGTTTGCCAGAATAAACAAATAAATAACCATTCACAGTTTCTCTTAATAAACTTAAATTCTAGCATACATGCATAATTCAATGTTTATTAAGCATTTTATTCAAATTATGTGTTCCGGCAGGTGTGAATAAAATGATTCCAAGATCCTAAAATCATTGAAGAACTAAGCACAGTTTGTCGACTTAATCCTAGAACATCTTAGGTAAGCAAAAGCCTTTTGCTAATAGTCTAGAAACTATTCTTGGTTGATAGGTACGTCTAAGAACTTATTAGGTAAACCTATCGATTTTGCCACGACATAAAAGGACTCCTTACTTATATCGTTGAGTTTCACCAAAACTAACATGTACTCACAATTATTTGTGTACCTTGCCCCTTTAGGACCAATAAGTAACACCTCGCTGAGCGAAAACTATTACTAGATTGATGTAAAGGATATCCAAGCAAGTGTATATTTTGGCATGGCACCTTTTAACTCAATTTTTTTAAGTTTGGAACTTAAGGCTCTTACTATGTTGGTTAGATTTTAAGTGAACTAAAATCCTTAATCATGCAACATAATCAAGCTTTTGATCTCATGCATTTTAAGACATATTTAAAAGCAATAAATAACTTAAAACATGCATAAGATATTTGTGATCTAGTATGGCCCGACTTCATCTTGAAGCTTTGACTTCAAAGTCCGTCTTGAAAATCTCCGTGGGAGGCACCATTTTCTTCAAATAGGATAAGCTATAACTAATTACAACTATTTGATGGTTCGGAGACCATATTTGAATTGAAAAATAACTTTGGTACTTTAGACCAATTACATTCAAATTAATGGTACGCAGACCATATTTTCTATCCTATTTGGGCCATACTAGTCACTTCATAACCTGCAAAACAGTACATATACAATATATACCATTCACCCATTCATTATCATGAATGGCCCACATAGCTGGTTAGTAAAACACATTACGCATCACGTAAATATTTGCAGCAATTAATCAAGGGCACCAATAATCTACCAATTATTCAGTCCTTATTAATTCTAATCAAGTTGTTTTAACCTTAAGGATTTGTAGACCTAATCAAGAGTTTATGACTAAAAAGCGCTCCCACTTAAACCAATAAATTCATATGCTTTACTAATTTTAAACATAAAAATGTATTTCTAGTCTAACCGGAAACATACAAATTTAATTAAAATTTAAAGCTCATATAAACTTATAATTGAATCCAAAAAATTTAATTTAATTTCAGTCGTATTTAAATTAATTTATGATTTTAATTTTAGTAAAATAATTAGAATAAATAAAATTTATTATAATTACAATATTCAAAATTAAAATCCAAGAAAATAATTTAAATTATTAATTTTAAAATTAATTAAAATTACGTGAACTGGAATTTTCAAATTAAACATTCAAAACGATCTTTAATCGTAACGCAAACACCCTACGCGTTGCACGCCCATGGGCCGCACGCACACAGCCATTGCTGGCCATGTGCGCGCAGCCCATGCGCTCGTCGCATAGCTGCTGCATCCCCATCGCAAGCCTCCGCACGCATTGGTGCTCGCTGCGCGCGCCAGCGCTCATCGCACGCGAGCTATCGCTCGCAGTGCGCGCGCGACATCGCTCGCTGGGCGCGCGACATCGCTCGCTGGGCGCGCGACATCGCTCGCTGGGCGCGCGACATCGCTCGCTGGTCGCGCGAGCCATCGCTCGCTGGGCGCGCGAGCCATCGCTCGCTGGGCGCGCGACATCGCTCGCTGGGCGCGCGAAATCGCTCGCTGTGCGCGCGAGCAATGCTGGGCGCAGCGCTCGTGGCACGCGAGCTTGCGCTCGCTGCGCGCGAGGCTGCGCGCTCTTGTGCGAGGCAGCGCGCGTTGTGGCGCAGCTCGCTTGCTGCCCACACGCGACTCCCTTGGCTCGCCCTTCGCCCATGCCCATTCGTCCATTGCTCGTGGCACACGACACAAGGCAGGGCTGCTGCCTTGTGCTCGTGCACTACGCCCTTGCTCATTGCATTCGTGCCGCACGGGCGACGAGCTCCCTTGCTCGTCGTCGCATGCCCGCATTATACAACACCCCTTAAGGGTAACACGAAGCGTCCATTGCTTTGTGCGTGCAAGTTTTATGAACGAATCGCATAAAAATTTAAAATTTATAAAATTAATGACAAATTAATAAATATTATTAATTTCATAATTTTAGGGCGAAAAATCGAAAATTTATTATCCAATTGATTTCCGATTGTTATGGATTCAAGTCTAGGTCATAAAAATTTAAAATTTATCATAAATGTACAATTTTTATGGTGGTTTTTAATCATAGGTTTCTAATTAAATTACAATTAATTATGAAAATCAAATTAATTCTAAATTATTCTAATTTTCAACAAATTAATCATAATTACAAATTAGATTGCATAATTAACAAGACTAGGCATTCAAACTTGTTAAACATATGCAGTAGGTCAATCAAAAATTCAAGATTTATCAACAAGAATCGCAAATATTTAATTTAACATCTTAAATTTACGAAATTTTGCATTCGAAAAACTAAAACCTTCGAAAAGTCATAGTTAGGCTTCGAATTTGAGAATTCTGGGTTCGGCAGAAAAAAAACTATTTTTGTCAAAATTTTAGAATGCCTTTTACATGCGGAATTGACACAAAAATCACTCAATTCGGATGAGTAACGAAGAAACTGCCGAAAAACTGCGTACGTATAATTAAATAAACGCAATTTGCAATTAATTAACAATTACGAAAATTAATCACCCCTTTTAATTCTTGCAAATTTGTAATATTTAACCATGTTCATGCAATTTAGATTATGAAAATAATAAGGGGCTCGTGATACCACTGTTAGGTTATGATACATATGATAATTCATAAATCATGCGGAAAAACCATAAAGCCAGGAAAACATATTATTTACACATAATCATTTAGCATAGTTTAGATGCATACTCTTTGTTGCGTGCCTTCCCTAGCTGCGCCCGAACCGAACAAGAACAAGTCTTTAGGACTCCAAGTGTCGTCCCTCCGTAGATAGTCCACAGCACGTCCGGATCCGCCTTAAGATTGACCAACTAGAATCGCCCATAAGGTACTATTATTTTCGGCACTTTATAGGCAAATGTGTGACTGAATTTTTCTCTCAAAAACTCAATTTGAATACTTTGAAACTTGTTATAAATTGTGAGCCCTAGCCTCATATTTATAGGGGTATGGAAAGGGAATCGAAATCCTATTCAGATACAAATTAATTAAACCTAGAATCCTACAAGAACTCTAATTTAATTAATTTATCAAATAGAATTAGGAGTTTAATCATTAACCGAACTCTGCATGTTTTAGGAAACGTGCACGAACACAAACACTTGCACACACACGCACGGCAGCCACGATGGGCCCCCATGCGTGCGCGCGAGCAGCAGCCCACGCAGCGCCCGCGCGCGCTGCGCGCTGCGCGTGCTGTGCGCGCTGTGCGCGCTGCGCAGCCTGCTGGGCCTGGCCTTGCGCTGGGCCTGGCGAGGCTGTTTGTGCGGCGCGCTTGGCTTGCTGGGCGATGGCCTGGCTTCGTGCTGGGCCTCGTCCGGCAGGCCTCGTCCGATGCTTATTCGTACGATGCACTTCCGATTAAATTTTCCGATTCCGGAATTCATTTCCGATACGAACAATATTTAATATTTCCGATTCCGGAATTAATTTCCGTTTCGAACAAATATTTAATATTTCCGTTTCCGGAATTATTTTCCGATTCCGGTAATATTTCCGATTCTGACAATATTTCCGTTTCCGGCAATATTTCCGATTCTGGCAATATTTCCATTTCCGATAATATTTTCCGATACGTACCATGTTTCCGTTTCCGGCAACATCTACGACTTGGATAATATTTATATTTCCGATACGATCCATATTTCCGTTTCCGGCAATATCATCGTTTCCGGAGTATTCATTTCTTGCCTGTGACGATCTTAGCTTCCACTGAAACCAAGATCCGTTGGTTCCGAATATTCATAGATGGAGTATTTAATGCCATTAAATACTTGATCCGTTTACGTACTATTTGTGTGACCCTACGGGTTCAGTCAAGAGTAAGCTGTGGATTAATATCATTAATTCCACTTGAACTGAAGCGGCCTCTAGCTAGGCATTCAGCTCACTTGATCTCACTGAATTATTAACTTGTTAATTAATACTGAACCGCATTTATTAGACTTAGCATAGAATGCATACTTGGACCAAGGGCATTATTTCCTTCAGCAACTGCAACCAGCCCCAATGCCAAGACGATGGCGGCACCAGGCGATGGTGAACAAGGGGAGAATGCAGGACCAGCAGACCCTCGTTTACCGAAATAGTTTATATTACTTATGTTATTGTTACTTATATCTAAACATTAGTATACCCATGTTATTGCTTCAGTTAATTTACTTGCCATCACATTTTCATTTTTGGTAAGTATTCAGGAATACATACTAGAGCATAATTTGTTCAAAAGTTCCAATCATGAAACAAACGTCACAATCAGTCTGATAATCCTTCTATTTTGTTTGAATGTCATAGATCTTTTAACACCAGCTGCTTTGGTTTGGTCTTATAAAAGATCGAGGTGATTCCGCTCATTTATTTGGTTTTTAAATTTTTGGGTAATTGCATTATCGATGAGGAGTGGTAGATGATAGATTAAAAAGTGATACCCTACTGTCTTAATCGACCAACACCCTTTGTGGGATCTAGGTTAGCGCGTAGTTGGGCACCGTAACCCGGCTTCCGGTTCATCCCGCATCGCCAGTTCTGCTTACCAAAAATGGCCCACTTGGAGCTCTCGATTCCGCGGCGCGGCTCAACAAAGCAGCCGCGCCATCCTACCTATTTAAAGTTTGAGAATAGGTCGAGGGCATTGCGCCCCCGAGGCCTCTAATCATTGGCTTTACCTGATAGAACTCGCGTACGAGCTCCAGCTATCCTGAGGGAAACTTCGGAGGGAACCAGCTACTAGACGGTTCGATTAGTCTTTCGCCCCTATACCCAAGTCAGACGAACGATTTGCACGTCAGTATCGCTTCGGGCCTCCACCAGAGTTTCCTCTGGCTTCGCCCCGCTCAGGCATAGTTCACCATCTTTCGGGTCCCGACAGGTATGCTCACACTCGAACCCTTCTCAGAAGATCAGATAAGCCAAGAGCTGAGGATATTGTAGTAAATTAACTTTTCGTGTCCACTTGCCAAAATACAATTACACCCTCCCCCGTTAACCAGTTATTCACGCGATGCATTACATTGAGAGATAAAACTGAGGAGCGTTACATTGATTCAGGCCTTCCTCCCCGTATTCCTCCCGTTTTCTCTCTCCTTCGATCTTCTTCATCTTCCTCAAATCCTCTCCTTCCTCAATCCTTTCATTAAAAAAGGAAAAGAAACGCTCCTCATACCTCTCTCAGAAATTAATTCCAGTCTCTTTCTCTCTCCTCATAAACCCTCTCTCACAAAATGGGGAATGAGAAATCGAAACCGAGGTGGTGTCGCCCCCGTCAACGATGAAAAGGGCGTCCAATTCCATGTACATCGTCTTCTTCCGTGTTCTCCAATTCCCAATCTAAAGATCTGAAATGGGCATCCTTCGAATTTCAGCATCAAACTTTTTCCCAGAAAATCGAATTGCAAATTCACTCGCGCGCGCTCTCTTTCTCTCTCCCAGGTAACTCACTCAATTTCTTTCAATTCTCAGTTCTTTCGATTTCAATTTTTTAAGATTTGGGGAAGAAATCGAGTTCCAAGATCACTCTCTTTCTCAATATTTAGGTTGCTTAGCTAAAGTTTTTAAGATTTGGGTAATTTTTAGGATTTCGGCAAGAAACTCTCCAATTTGAATTTTTATTTTTCGATTTTTGTTTTCAGTTGCATGTAATTTGTTTGATCTTGGTCAGTCAATTGAGTTTTTTGATTTAACAGGCGAATAGGTCGGTGAATTTGAAGCAGTGTAAGCTTGATGCTCGCCGTGAACAATGGCTTTCTCAAGGTACTGCATTCATTTTTTATTTAATTTCTTAATTTTTTTGATTTTGTACAATTCTGTATTTTTCTTTATATGTTAGTTATCGGTTAGTGTTTGATGTTTATGTTATGGGGTTTTGAAGGAAAAGATTGTTTGCAGAGAGGGGTTCTGAAAAATTATTTGAGTATATTTTGGAGTCACATTGGCCTTATTTGGATCTTTTCACATTCAAATTTGTTGTAAATGAGTTTTTTTTATTATTGTCGGGTCAGTTTGGGTCACTTCTTGCTTCAATTTGGTTTTTTATAATCCCTATTTGGATAAGTTTGGAGACTTGGAGTGTGACACGAACCTCTGTTGTATTCTCTTTGTATTTCAGTAAAATTTGATTTGGTGTGTCTAAATTACAGTTTTGATACAAATGATTAGTTATTTCGAACCAAGCCAGTATCTAAATTTGATTTGGTGTGTCTAAATTATAGTTTTGATACAAAGCACTCTTACGTGCCATTGATTCTTTAATAGTGGTGAACTGTCATGGTGATTTTTTGGCTACTAGCGCTCTTAGATAATGTGCTAGGGTCAAAAGGTTATTAATTTGGTGCCTTGGAAGCTCAGATTTTACAAATGATACCTGAAGTTTAGGCTTTACTATCTTTCTTAATTTCAATCTTGCTACTAAAGCCAATACTATAGCCCGTGCATTTATTTTGTTTTTGGGTAATCACCCCTCTGACTTCTTATTAATCAAACATAGTTTGTGGGTGGTTTCATTGGATTGGATTTATTTTATATTTTACTCATGTTAATAACATATGATTATCTCTGAGGGTTTGGAAAATGAAATTGGATCTGGATAAAACAATTTATCTAAATATGAACTAATATGTATGCAGGGGGTTTGGAGAGCTATGCTTCTGATTGTTATTGCTGCTGCTTTCTCTACAGGCTGCCGCTATGGCTCCTCTACTTACAGGCTGGTTCTATTACTCTTGGAGTGTGGTTGTTTCAGGCACCTTCTTCGTGTTTGCAGTGTGTTTCTGCTCTTATGTGGGATGGGGAGGGAGAGGAGAGAGAGAGTGTGTTCAAGAAAGTAGGACGTGTACAAAAATTATGGAGTATTACTATATGTACTTTGCATTTATGAAAAACTATGTGTGGTTTCTTTTACTGTTTTCCTTTCATTCTGGCATTTAAGGTTTATAAGCCTGAGTTCTACGAATTTTGTGCTTAATATTGTTAGCTTTATTTTTTGTAATTTGATCCATTGGAGAAACGAAACAATCTCTTCACTTATTTAATAGAGATTTGAATTTATACTTGAGTTGGTTGATTGAAATTGGCGAATACATATTCCGGGTTTGATTTGATCAAGCAGTTTGGTGTTCTGTATTATGAGGTTCATTTAGATGTTGATTTAATTTTTCTGAATTTTTTGGGATTATTTCTGATTATTTGATTTTTTCCAAGTTCGATCAAAAGTGGAGATGCATCAAAGGAGAAGAATCTGTGGCTGTTCGAAGGAAAAAGGATGGACCCTGTGCTAATTTGCAACAGAACCACAAACCTCTTAGGGGGGGTTTGAAGCAGCGAAATTAAGGGACGGGGAAATCACTACCCAAGCTGCTGATACACAACGATGGGATGCCCCTCCACAGGGGACCTTCAAGATCAACACGGATGCAGCAACAGCAAGTGAAACAACGGGGTTTGGGATGGTTGTACGGGACCATACAGGCGATGTGGTAATGGCAGGGACAAAAAGAATTGAGAAATGCAGTGCCAGCTCCTATGGCGGAACCAGAAGCAGTAAGGTTTGGCATCAGTTATGCCTATGAAGCAGGCTACAGGAACGTGATGGTGGAAACAGACTGCCAAACGCTGGCTAAGATGTTGCAGGGTCAAATGAGAGAAAGAACCTACACCCAGGTTCTGGCTGATGTTATAGTAGCAATAGCAACACAATTTAACTCCATTTCTTTTCATTTTGTTCGTAGGAAATGTAATTGCGTGGCCCATTCAATAGCAAAACTCTCACTCTCCACTGCAGAGGTGAAAGTGTGGCTAGAAGAATGCCCAACAGATGCTCTTCCTTTTGTAATTTTGGACAACTCTCTAAATGAATGATAAACCCAAAAACTCTTTCCCGTCAAAAAAAAGAACAATTTGGGAAAAAATATCTACTAAAGAAGAAATGAAGTAATATATGCAAATTTTGAACTGTTTTAGTTGTTTTTTACTTTTTAGTACTGAATTTGAGTAAATTTTGTTCATTTCTTATTTTAAGGAAAATCGCCATGAAATATGTAATTTGGTCTGGTTTGTGACAATATATCCATCTATAATTTTAGTTTGTGTATAATTTCGCACGCATCGCGTGCATATAAGATCTATAATTTTAGTTTGTGTATAATCTCGCACGCATCGCGTGCATATAAGTAATGTAATGGTTACTGATCGTTTACTTGCATATAAGTAATGTAATGGTTACTTATATCTAAACATTAGTATACCCATGTTATTGCTTCAGTTAATTTACTTGCCATCACATTTTCATTTTTGGTAAGTATTCAGGAATACATACTAGAGCATAATTTGTTCAAAAGTTCCAATCATGAAACAAACGTCACAATCAGTCTGATAATCCTTCTATTTTGTTTGAATGTCATAGATCTTTTAACACCAACTGCTTTGGTTTGGTCTTATAAAAGATCGAGGTGATTCCGCTCATTTATTTGGTTTTTAAATTTTTGGGTAATTGCATTGTCGATGAGGAGTGGTAGATGATAGATTGAAAAGTGATACCGCAAGTGCACGGTGTCTGTTGTTAGCAGATACTTAGCAAATACGGGTCGATCCCACGGGGAGACAAGTTATATTAGTTTTTGCCCAATTAAATAAACTATTTCGGTAAACGAAAGTTGATTTTGAGTATTACTTATAAAACGATCAGTTGGTGCCGTAAACATATAATGTAATGGTTACTTTGTTTTAAACAATGGTTTTTGTAGTTGGTGTCATGAAACTACTTCTTGTTGTGGGACGGGAAGCTGGTGTGTGTGCTGGACCATACCTCAGGAGCCTAGATCATGACGAGATGGATGTATTACTTAAACAATCGTTCATTCCTGGTGTCATGAAACTACTTCTTGTTGTGGGAAGTTCGACTTCGGGAGGATACCTTGGTGTTGAGGTGTCCCGAGGGTCTGCTGGTCCTGCATTCTCCCCTTGTTCACCATCGCCTGGTGCCGCCATCGTCTTGGCGTTGGGGCTGGTTGCAGTTGCACCGTCCTCAACATCCTCTTCATCGCTAACGGCACCAAGGGGGACATACTCCACGGGGAATGCAGCATTGAACTGAGAAATATCTTCCTATGGAGTCCAGTTCGCATGCCTGCCCGCCTTGAAGTCCTCCATCATCTCAGCCAACGTTTTCCAAGTGTAGTAACCAACACACTCGAAAATCCTCGCCTTGACTTCAAGTGTGTTGCGTTCTAACTCCTTGGGATGGGATTTCCGTCCCTGTCGACCAATTCGTATGCACCATGACCTGTTCGTCTTACGATCTGATAGGGCCCTTCCCAAGTTGGGGCCAGCTTCCCATGTCGAGGATCCTTCTTGTTTGGAAAGACCTTGCGCAGAACCCAATCTCCTTGTTGGAAAACTCGAGCTCATACGTTCTTGTTGTAACTGTTCGCGACTGCCTGTTGGTAGGATGCCATCCTGACCAGTGTTGCTTCCCTGAGTTCGTCAACAGTGTCGATGTCGTAGGACAGGACTGAGTCGTTCATTGCTGGTGTCATGAAACTACTTCTTGTTGTGGGAAGTTCGACTTCGGGAGGATACCTTGGTGTTGAGGTGTGCAAGGTAATATTGTACCTGCCACAGAATTCTCTTGTTTTGTTGCTGATGAACTGAGAACCGATGTCACAGACGATCTCGGATGGAATTCCGAAACGACTAAGGACGTTCCGTTTGATGAATGATATGACCTCAGTGTCTCGGACTCGTTTGAATGCTTCTGCTTCGATCCATTTGGCGAAGTAATCGGTCATTGCCAACATGAAGACGCGTTGCCCTGAAACTTGTGGCAAGGGCCCACTATATCCATTCCCCACTTCATGAAGGGCCAGGGGGACAAGATGGGGTGAAGTTCTTTACAAGGTTGGTGAGAGATGGATGCGAACCGTTAGCAAGAGTAACATTTCCTGGCAAAGGGGATTGCATCTTTCTTCATAGTTGGCCAAAAGTATCCCATGGTTAGAGTTTTGTGGGCTAAGCTTCGTCCTCCGGCATGATTTCCGCATTCGCCATCATGGATGTTTCTCAATGTCGACTCGATCTCGTCATGATCTAGGCTCCTGAGGTATGGTCCTGCAACTGACTTTCTGAACAGTACCCCATGGATTAGGATGAATCTGGAGGCTTTCATACAGAAAGATTGTTCGTGAGTGATTTCAGGTGGAATGGTATGGTGTTTGAGCCAATGTATGTAGGGATCGCGCCACGATGTGGGAATTTGAGTTGGTGGGGTTTGTTCAGTGATGGGTAAGTTGTCTTTTGTGATGGCTGGGTACATCAAGTGGACTACGGGGATGGAGGTGAGCTTGGGTTTGATGTTTGAGCCAAGGTTGGCTAAGGAGTCAGCCTGGGTATTCTGATCTCTTGGTATTTTTTGCAGGGTGCATGAGTCGAACTTGTTGACGAGCCTTTTGGCTATATCTAGGTAGGCCTGCATCTTGCAATCCTTTGCTGCATACGAGCCGTTAATTTGACTGATAATCAATAATGATCACAACGTACCTCGAGTCGGCGGATGCTCATGTCGAGTGCTAGTGATAGCCCTAAGATCAAGGCCTCGTACTCCACCTCGTTGTTGATAGCTTTGAACTCGCAATAGATAGATTGCACTATGGTGTCCCTTTGTGGTGACTTTAGCACAATACCTAGACCTGTCCCCTGTATGTTGGAGGACCTGTCAGTGTGCAGAGTCCATATTGATGAGAGTCCATCATCGGTTAGCATGTTGACTTCCTTGTCGACTTCGCGTTGGATACTTGGGCTGAAGTCAGCCACAAAATCTGCTAGACCCTGCGACTTCATGGCTGTGCGAGGTTCATACCTGATGTCGTAGCAACCTAACTGTATTGCCCATTTGGATATCCTGCCAGATAACTCAGGTTTCCTCATGATTGACTTCATGGGATAGTTAGTTCTAACTTTTATAGGATGGCATTCGAAATAAGGACGTAATTTAGTAGAAGCGACAATTAATGCAAGTACAAGTTTTTCAAGGTGCGAGTACCTCATTTTGGCGCTAAGTAAAGACTTAATGACATAGTAGACGGGTAATTGTTTGCCGTCTTCTTCTCGTACTAAGAATGCACTAATGGTCGACTCTGTGACTGCAAGGTACACTTGTAATTCTTCATTGTCTTTTGGTTTTGACAGCAACGGAGGCTCCGACAGGTACTGTTTGAGTTGTTGCGGCGCAAATTCGTGTTGGTCGGTCCAGCTGAACTTTTTCGTTTTTCGTGAGGATGTTGTAAAATAATTTTCACTTGTCTGACGACCTGGAGTTGAAGCGATTGAGAGCAGCCACTCTTCCTGCTAATATTTGCACGTCTTTTTGGCTTCGTGGTGACTGTAGGTTGATAATTGCTCGGATCTGGTCAGGACTAGCTTCGATGCCTCTTTGGGTGACCATGTAACCTAGGAACTTTCTAGAGGACACTCCAAACGAGCACTTAGTGGGGTTGAGTTTCATGTTGTATTCTCGTAAGACGTCGAAGGCTTTCTGGAGATGTGAGATGTGATTTGAAGCTTTTTTGGACTTTACCAGCATGTCGTCAATGTAAACCTCCATGGTATCTCCCAACTGTTTCCTGAACAGCTTGTTGACGAGGCGTTAATAGGTGGCCCCGACGTTCCTTAAGCCGAAGGGCATGACTTTGTAACAGTAAGTTCCGCATTCCGTGATGAAGGTGGTCTTCTCCTGATCGTCTGGGTGCATCAAAATTTGATTATATCCACTGAATGCGTCCATGAAAGTGAGCATTTCATGCCCAGCAGTAGCATCAACCATGGCGTCTATGTGGGGTAATGGGAAGGAGTCTTTAGGGCATGCTTTGTTGATATCGGTGAAGTCTATGCAAACACGCCATTTTCTATTCTTCTTTCTGACTACTACGACGTTGGCCAACCAATCTGGGTATTTGACTTCCCTGATCTTCCCGGTGTCCAGAAGGTGCTGGACCTCGTCGTTGATGATTTGGTTGCGTTCTGGGGTGAACTTCCGTCGTTTCTGCTTGACGAGTTTGTGATGTGGGTCGACACTGAGTTTGTGAGTGATGACGTCTGGACTGATACCTGGAATATCTTCGTGGGACCATGCGAAACAATATGCGTTGGCTTTGAGGAATGTTATAAGCTCCGACTTGATGATGTCAGGCAGGTCGCATCCAATAAAGACGACTTGCTCTGGCTTAGCAGGATCCAAGATTACTTCGTGGAGCTGTTCAGACTTGGGCTCTTTGTAACCTGTCGGGTCGGAACTAGACTGTAGTTGCTATAATGAGGACTTGTTGGTGGCCGAGGGCTTCAGGGCCGCTTTGTAACACTCTTTGGATTCTTGCTGATCTCCTTTGATTTCTTGGACCCCCCATCGAGTCGGGAACTTGATGGTTTGGTGGTATGTCGATGAGATGGCCTTCATGTCGTGAATCCATGGCCTGCCCAAGATAATATTGTAAGATGAAGGGCAATCAATAACACAAAATTTTACCTGTTGGTTGACCCCTTGGGCGTAGACGGGTAGAGTGACTTCTCCAAAGGTGGTCTTTGCTTCGCCGCTGAATCCTATCAAAACTGTGGACTTCTTGATGACATCTGTGTCTGGGTTAAGCCCCATCTCCTTAAGGGCATCGAGCATCATAACATTGGTGGAGCTGCCGTTGTCGACCAGGACTCGTTTGATCATACAGTTTCCAACAGGGATGGATATTACCAGACAATCATGATGTTTATCGGAGATGTCCCCTTCATCAGATTCGTCAAAAGATATGGGGGTTAGATTTTTTGTGGCTACAGCTCGGGTTGATCTGTCGATCTCGCTTTCTCGAGCATGCCTCTTTGCTGCAGAATAAGTTAAACCACAAACGTCAGAACCTCCAGCAATAAAATTAACAGTTTTAGTGTGAGCGGGAGATGGAGGAGGTCGAGAAGGAGAATTGGATTTGTCTTTGTTAATGACGACACGAGCTTTGTCTGACATAACGTCCTTGAGGTATCCGTTCTTCAGTAATTAAGCCACTTCTCTTCTTGATGCTACGCACTCATTGGTAGTGTGACCAGTTTTGGGCATGGAAGTCACACCACTTTGAGGGATCCTTCTTCGAGTGGGGTTTGCTGGATTTCGGCGGCCATTACACTGCTTTCCCCATCTTTGAGAGGTGGTTCATCAAACCTACAGTGTCAACACAAAAAGAATATTCGTTAATCCTTGGGGGCAGGTCGGGACTGTTCTTCCAGTCGGAGTCGTCGTCTTCTTCCACCACTGCTATGTGTTGAGGTCGGGAATAAGGGGAAGGACGATCATTGCTTCTTTTGGGGTAAGGTAGTCGCCTGTCCGTCTTGGTGTAGTCGTTGGTTCCCTTCCTGGAGTAAAGAATTTCTGCCAACCTGACTTGGGCCATTGCTTTGGCTTGGGCATCCCCGAACGTCTTGCAGGGGTATTTGGTTAGATCCCTCCACAGGTCGGTCTCACCATACAATCCTTGTATGAAAGCTTCGATTGCAGTTGGGACGTCACACTCTGGCACAGTCACCTTCTCCCTGATGAGCCGAGCTATGTAATCCTTCAGAGGTTCGTTTGGGCGTTGGACCACACGGTATAGATCGCTTGTCTGCTTCTCCAAACCTCTACTGCTAGCAAACTGATGGTTGAACATGTTGTCGAGATAGGAAAAGGAGGTGATGCATTCGTTTGGCAGGCTGGTTAACCACTTCAAGGTGGGCCCAATCAGTGTCGAGCCAAATCCTTTGCAAAGACTAACCTCCCTCATGTTCTTGGGAACCGGGATCGTCATCATCCGCTGCTTGTAGGTCAAGATTGAAGGAAATAATGCCCTTGGTCCAAGTATGCATTTAATGTTAAGTCTAATAAATGCGGTTCAGTATTAATTATACAAGTTAATAATTCAGCGAGATCAAGTGAACTGTATGCCTAGCTAGAGGCCGCTTCAGTTCAAGTGAAATTAATAATATTAATCCACGGCTTACTCTTGACTGAACCCGTAGGGTCACACAAATAGTACGTGAACGGATCAAGTACTTAAAGGAATTAAATACTCCATTTATGGATATTCGGAATCGACGGATCTTGGTTCCAGTGGGAGCTGAAATCGTCAAAGGCAAATTATGAATACTCCGGAAACGATGATATTGTCGGAAACGAAAATATGGATCGTATCGGAAATATAAATATTATCCAAGTCGTAGATGTTGCCGGAAACAGAAACATGGTACGTATAGGAAAATATTATCGGGAATGGAAATATTGCCAGAATCTGAAATATTGTCGGAAACGGAAATATTTTCGGAATCGGAAATATTATCGGAATCGAAAAATAATTCCGGAAACGGAAATATTAAATATTTGTTCAAAACAGAAATTTATTCCGGAATCGGAAATATTAAATATTGTTCGAATCGGAAATGAATTCCGGAATCGGAAAATTAATCGGAAGCACGACGTACGAAATAAACATCGGACGAGCTTGTTAGACGCAAGGCCCAGCACGAAGCTAGGCCCGCGCCTAGCGAAGCTCGCGCGCGCACAAGCAAACACATAGGCGCAGCCCGCTGCGCCAAGCATGCAGGCCCAGCCAAGCACGAAGCAAGGCCAGGCCCAGCGAGCGAGGCCAACAAGCTGGCGCGCCCTTCATGGGCTGCGAGCAGCTGCTGGGCCGAGCTCAGCGCGCGCGCAAAGCGCCCTTCGTGGGCTGTGCGTGTGTGTTTGTGTTTGTGTACGAAGCCTTGATCGATTAGGGGGGGTTCGTTTAGATTAATTTCCTAAAGCTACTAGAAATTAGATGATTGAATTTAAGTCTAATTCAGATTAGCTAAATAGAATCCTAGTAGGTTTCTAAAATCCGATTTCCCTACCCTATAAATAGGTGATCATATTCACAATTTATAATGATCTAATTCAAGTATTCATATATGTTTTAGGCTTAAAACTAAGATTTTTATTTGCCATAATATCCAAAAATATTACATAGAACATTAGGTGCAATTCTAGTTAATTAAATCTAAGGCGGATCCGAACGTGCTGTGGACTATCTACGGAGGGACGACATTTGGAGTCCTAGGCTTGTTCTTGTTCGGTTCGGGCGCAGCTACAAAGTGTATGTGTCCTAAATTATGCTAATTATTATGTGGGAATTAATTTGGATTCCTGGCTTTAGGGTTTTTCGCATGATTTATATTCAATTATATGTATCATAACCTAACAGTGGTATCACGAGCCTCTAATTAATTCCATAATAATTAGTTAACATGGTTAAATTTTATGAATTTGCAATGAATTAAAGGGGTGATTAATGTACGAAATTTTTGATTTTTTGTAATTAATTGCAAATTCGTGCGATTATTTAATTATATGTTCGCAGAATTTTCGGCAGTTTAGTCAATAATGGTCGGAATCGTATAATTTTATAGTGTGTTCCGCATGTGAACGGCGTTTTAAAATTTTGACTGAAATCAAAGATTTGATGCCGAACCCAGAATTCTGAACTTCGAAGCCTAACTATGACTTTTCGGAGGTTTTAGTTTTTCGAACGCAAAAGTTGTAATTTTTAAGATGTTAAATTAGATATTTGTGATTCTTGTTTGTAAATCTTGAATTTTTTATTGACCTAATGTATATGTTTAACAAATTTATATGCCTAATCTTATTAATTATACAACCTAATTTGTAATTGTAATTAATTTGTTGAAATTCGAATAATTTAGAATTTGATTTGATTTTCATGATTAATTAACAATTTAATTAGGTATCCATGATTAAAAACCACCATAAAAATTGTTAATTTTTGATAAATTTTAAATTTTTATGACCTAGATTTGAATCCATGATAATCGGAAATTAATTGAATAATAAATTTTAATTTGAATTAAAAAGTCTTAATTTATATATATTTCGCTCATGAATGTTGCACGCACAAAGCAATGGACGCTATGTGTTACCCTTAAGGAGTGTTGTATAGTGCGGGCATGCGACAACGAGCAAGGGAGCTCGTCGCCCATGCGGTACGAATGCAGCGAGCAACGGGCGTGGCATGCGCGCAAGGCAAAGGCTGCCTAGGGCGTGTGTGCTGCGAGCTATGGGCGATGGGCGATGAGGCAAGGCAAAAAGCGCAGGCAGGCAGGCGCGCATGGGCAGCGAGGGATGCTGAGCCACAGCGAGCGCTGCCTCGCCCAGCGCGCGACGGGTCGCTCACAGCGAGCGATGCCTCTCCCAGCGACCGCTGCTGCGCCATAGCGAGCGAGCTGTTGCTGCGCCTAGGCGTGGCTCGGCTTGCTGCGTCTAGGCGTGGCTGCTGCTCGTGCCTTGCTCTGCGGTCAGTCGAGGGGCGGTGCTGCCTCGTGCACTCGACGGGGCATGGGTGCAAGCCCATGGCCTCGTCTTGATCCGATTGATGCGTTTTAAATTTAATTTTGAATTTTCAATTCGGAAACGATTTTAATTAATTTTAAAATTCGTAATTTAATTTTTTCTCGGAATCTAATTTTGAATAATCTAATTATTATAAATTTTATTTATCCTAATTATTTTACTAAAATTAAAACCTTGAATAAATTTAAATTTATTTATATAATTCAACTGAAAATACATTAAAGGATTCAATTATTAATTTATATGAGCTTTAAATTTTAATTAAATTTGTATGGTTCCGGTTAGACTAGGAAATACAATTTTAT
Organism: Spinacia oleracea; assembly: GCF_020520425.1. Lineage (NCBI taxonomy): Eukaryota > Viridiplantae > Streptophyta > Magnoliopsida > Caryophyllales > Amaranthaceae > Spinacia > Spinacia oleracea. Next base: position 31,197,949 of record NC_079487.1, read on the forward strand.
GTTTAAAATTAGTAAAGCATGTAAATTTATTGGTTTAAGTGGGAGCTTTTAGTCATAAACTCTTGATTAGGCCTACATTCCTTTAAGGTTATAACAACTTGATTAGGATTGAATTATTGGTAGATTATTGGAAGCCTTGATTAATTGCTGCAAATATTTATGTGATGCATAATATGTTCTATAACCAGCTATGTGGGCCATTCATTGTTAAATGAATGGGTGAATGGTATATATTGTATATGTACTGTTTTGCAGGTTATTGAAAGTGACTAGTATGGCCCAAATAGGATAGTAAATATGGTCTGCGTACCATTAATTTGAATGTAATATTGGTCTAAAGTACCAAATTTTATTGCTTTAAATATGGTATGCGTACCATCAAATAGTTGTAATTAGTTTAAATTATAACTTATCCTATTTGAAGAAAATGGCGCCTCCCATGGTGAAATTCAAGAAGAAGTTTCCAATCCATTTTCAAGACAGACTTTGAAGTTGAAGCTTCAAGATGAAGTCGGGCCATACTAGATCACATTTATATCTTATGCATGCTTTAAGTTATTTATTGCTTTAAATATGTCTTCATTATGCATGAGATTATGGCTTGATTATGTTGCATAATTAAGGATTTTAGTTCACTTAAAATCTAACCAACATAGTAAGAGCCTTAAGTTCCAAACTTTAAAATTGAGTTAAAAGGTGCCATGCCAGAATAACACCTACTTGGATAAACCTTTACATCAATCTTAGTAATAGTTTTCCGCCTAAGCGAGGTGTTACTTATTGATCCTAAAGGGGTAAGGTACACAAATAATTCTGAGTACATGTTACTTTTGGTGAAACTCAACGATATAAGTAAGGAGTCCTTTTATGTCGTGGCAAATGTGATAGGTTTACCTAATAAGTTCTTAGACGTACCTATCAACCAAGAGTAGTTTCTAGACTATTAGCAAAGGCTTTGCTTACCTAAAATATTTTAGAATTGAGTCTAAGTACATAATGTGCTTAATTTTTCAATGATTTAATGATCTTGGAATCATTTTATTCACACCTGCCGGAACACATAACTTGAATAAAATTCTTAATAAATGATAAATTATGCATGTTTGCTAAGTTTATTAAGAGAAACTGTGAGTGGTTATTTATTTGTTTATTCTTTTTCGATTGTAGTTTTTACTATGGCAAACAACAATTCATTCAACATTCGATCAATTCTCGAAAAGGAGAAGTTGAACGGGAAAAACTTCTTTGACTGGAAAAGGAACTTGCAAATAGTTCTTATGCAGGAAGAAAAGGAGTATGTCCTGGAAGAGGCGATGCCCGAAGCCGCAGGCGACGGGTCACTCAGGCAACCCTCAATCGTTGGATTGATGCCAACAAGGATGTGAAATGTCTAATGTTTGCAACCATGAGTGCAGATCTATAGAAAACGTTCATCAAAGCAGATGCTTTCACGATCATCAGTGAGTTAAAGAACATGTTCCAAGATCTGGCTCAAGTCGAAAGATTCGAGACACATAGGCAAATTTTTGAGACCAAGCTTAAGAAAGGCGAGCCCGTAAGTCCACATGTTCTCAAAATGATTGGACTCATTCAAAATATGAGTCGGCTGGATCAGCAATTTTCTCAGGAAATGGCTATAGACACCATCCTCCATTCTCTTCATAGCGGGTATGATCAGTTCAAGCTGAACTACAGTATGAATAGTCTGGACAAAACGCTCACTAAGCTTCACGGTATGCTGAAGACCGCTGAAAAAACACTCAAAAGTGATAAGCAAGATGTGCTTATGGTGTGTGGGGGCAAGTTCAAGAAATCTGGCAAGAAGAGGAATGCTAAGAAAGGTGGCAAGAAGGCCAGCCCGACTAAGCAATCTGGCGGCACCAAGTCTGGAAAGAAGAAGGTGAGCCAACCCACTTCTAAATCTGAATGCTTCTACTGCAAGAAGAAAGGGCATTGGAAGAGAGATTGCTTGAAGCTTAAGGAAGATCAGAAGAACGGAACAGTCGTTCCATCTTCAGGTATTTTCGTTATAGACTGTATACTTGCTAATTCAACTTCTTGGGTATTAGATACAGGTTGTGGCTCACATTTATGTTCCAATTCGCAGGGACTAAGAAGAAATAGAAGGTTAAGCAAGGGTGAAGTCGACCTACAAGGTGGGAAATGGAGCACGGATTGCTGCATTAGCTGTAGGAACTTATTATTTGTCGTTGCCCTCTAGGCTAGTTTTGGAACTGGAAGATTGTTTCCATGTTCCAAGTCTTACTAAAAACATCATTTCTGTTTCTTGCTTAGATGCTAAGGGATTTTCCTTTTTAATAAAAGACAATAGTTGTTCGTTTTATTTTAAAGAGATGTTTTATGGATCTGCTAGATTAGTCAATGGACTTTATGTATTAGATCACGAATAACAAGTTTATAACATAAATACCAAAAAGTCCAAAAAGAATGATTCAGATCTCACCTATCTATGGCATTGTCGATTAGGGCATATAAACATAAAGCGCATAGAAAGACTTCAAAAGGATGGAATTCTAGAACCATTTGACTTAGAGGATTATGGTAAGTGCGAATCATGTTTACTTGGCAAAATAACAAAGCAACCTTTCTCTAAAGTTGGAGAAAGAGCAAATGAACTATTGGGTTTAATCCATACAGATGTATGTGGACCAATGAGTACAAATGCTAGAGGTGGTTTCAGCTACTTTATCACTTTCACTGATGACTTCAGTAGATATGGTTATGTCTACCTAATGAAGCATAAGTCTGAAACCTTTGACAAATTCAAGGAATTTCAGAGTGAAGTATAGAATCAATTAGGCAAGAAGATTAAGGCACTGCGGTCTGATAGAGGCGGTGAATATTTGAGCTATGAATTTGATGACCATCTGAAAGAATGTGGAATTCTATCAGAATTTACTCCTCCTGGAACACCTCAACGGAATGGTGTGTCAGAATGGAGGAATGATGGGTCAGGCTGAACTTCCAATAGAATTTTAGGGATATGCACTAAACACAGCTGCACTCATTATAAATAGAGCTCCGTCTAAAGCTGTTGAAAAGACTCCATATGAGTTACGGTTTGGAAAGCCTCCTAAAGTGTCTTTTCTTAAGATTTGGGGTTGTGAAGTATACGTCAAACGATTAATTTCAGACAAACTTCAACCAAAATCTGACAAATGTATCCTTGTGGGCTATATATCCAAAGGAAACAAAGGGGTATTACTTCTACAATACATCTGAGAACAAGGTGTTTGTTGCTCGAGATGGTATCTTTTTGGAAAGAGATCACATTTCCAAAGTGACAAGTGGGAGAAAAGTAGACCTCGAAGAAATTCGAGTCGAACAACAAACTCTAGAGAATGCTCAAGATGACATTCAGGATGAAACTCAGAGATCTTTAGAAGTATCTGGTGAGAATCAAGGACCATATAGAAATGTAACCCCGCGTAGATCGAAGAGATATAGATCTCAACCGGAAAGGTACTTAGGTATTTTGACGAACGAGAGCTATGAAGTTCTATTACTTGAAAGTGATGAACCTGCGACTTACAAACAAGCTATGACGAGCCCTAGCTCCAAGCAATGGCAAGAAGCCATGCAATCTGAATTAGACTCCATGTCTGAAAACCAAGTTTGGGATTTGGTCGATTTGCCAGATGGCTACCAAGCCATAGGAAGCAAATGGGTTTTCAAACAGAAAAAGGACAAGGATGGGAAACTGGAAGTTTTCAAAGCTAGATTGGTTGCAAAAGGTTACAGGCAAGTCCACGGTGTGGATTATGATGAAACCTTTTCACCAGTTGCAATGCTAAAGTCTATTCGGATAATGTTAGCAATCGCTGCATATTACGATTACGAAATATGGCAGATGGATGTCAAAACCGCTTTCTTAAATGACGTTTTAACAGAAACTGTGTTTATGACACAGCCTGAGGCTTTTGAGGATCCAAAGAATGCTAAAAAGGTATGCAAGATTAAGAAATAAATCTACGGATTGAAGCTAGCATCAAGGAGCTGGAATATACGTTTTGATGAAGTAGTCAGTGACTTTGGTTTCATCAAGAACGCAGACGAATCTTGTGTATATAAGAAGGTCAGTGGGAGCAAAATTTCTTTTCTAGTATTATATGTCGACGACATATTACTTATCGGAAATGACATTCCTATGTTGAACTCTGTCAAGAGTTGGCTTGGGAAATGTTTTTCGGTGAAGGATCTAGGAGAAGCACAGTACATACTGGGCATCAAGATTTACAGAGATAGATCTAAGAAGATGATTGGACTCAGTCAAAGCACTTATATCAATAAGGTGCTTTAGAGGTTCAATGTGGCAGACTCCAAGCAAGGCTACCTGCCCATGTCTCATGGAATGACTCTAAGAAAGACTCAGTGCCCAAAAACACTAGATGAGCGCAGACGAATGAGTGGGATTCCATATGCATCATTGATTGGTTCAATAATGTATGCTATGATATGTACACGCCCGGATGTTGCGTACGCACTTAGTGCTACGAGCAGATACCAGTCAGATCCAGGAGAGGCACATTGGACTGCTGCCAAGAATATTCTGAAGTACCTGAAAAGGCACAAAGATGATTTCCTGGTCTATGGTGGAGATGATGAATTAATTGTTAAAGGCTATACGAACGCAAGTTTCCAAACCGACAAGGATGATTTCAGATCACAGTCTGGGTTTCTCTTCTGCCTCAACGGAGGTGCAGTAAGCTGGAAAAGTGCTAAGCAAAGCACCATTGCGGATTCTACAACTGAAGCGGAGTACATTGCTGCGCATGAAGCAGCAAAGGAAGCTATTTGGCTAAGGAAGTTCATGGGTGAACTTGGTGTAGTCCCCTCCATTAAAGGACCAATAGCTCTATATTGTGATAATAACGGAGCTATTGCACAGGCAAAGGAGCCTAGACACCACCAGAGAGTCAAGCATGTACTTCGTAGATTTCACCTTCTACGAGAGTTCGTTGAAAGAAAAGAAGTCGAGATAAGCAAGATTGGAACTGATGACAACATCTCAGATCCATTAACTAAACCTCTGACGCAGGCGAAGCACAACTCGCACACTGCAGCTATGGGAATCAAGCATGTTGGAGAATGGCTTTGATGTCCTTATTTAATGTTTTAAAGTTTTAGAGTTTAATACTTTGTAAAACATTATTGGTTAACCATTCACATTAATGAATAGAATTCATTTTTCCATTTAATTTGTGGTTTATTAAATGATGAGTCCCTTCAATTTGACGATATATTCAAGATAGACGCTCAGGACCAGTCATGTGACTAAGAAATGTCTATCAAGTGAACTTCAATGTCAAAGGTTGAAAATGGTCCCTGTTGGAGTTTTCTATAAAGATGGACGCATAGAAAACGTTAGACGACTAGAATGCAAGATGACTAGTAGTTCTGTTTCTTGAACTATGTGGACATGGCAATGTCATAATCATTTCCATAGATACTTACTTTGGGAAGACTAGTATCGGACAGACCTATGAAACTTTACTGTAAGAGATGAAAATCTGTCATAAGTAAATTTCATTAAAATTATTGGACACCAATCCTCAATACCTGAGTGATTTGAGATTACTTGTTTGAGAACTGGTTACTTTGACGTTGTCCACCGTCGCACCGTAAAAGGAGGCTATAAAGGCAACGCTCGGGTAATCACCTATCAAACAAAGTCTAATCTCAAGATCACAAGATTGGGATTGTCCTCCCATAAATCTAGATGAGATGCTGAAAGTTGTACAAGGCCACTCGAAGAGCTAGAAATTGTAAAATGCATGGTCGTGCTCAGATGAATCATAGGCTATGATTATCTATTTGTTCAGTTGAACTCTGAAATCGAGAAACACCTCTGTACATAATAAGGATGACAACTCTTACCTTATGTTCAAGAGCAAGCATCAAGCGACAAAGGAATTAGGAAATGCACACTTGTCCCTAAGGACAAGTGGGAGACTGAAGTATGCATTTGATGTTAAGTCTAATGTTAAGTCTAATAAATGCCATTGGTCCAAGTATGCATTTAATGTTAAGTCTAATAAATGCGGTTCAGTATTAATTATACAAGTTAATAATTCAGTGAGATCAAGTGAACTGTATGCCAAGCTAGAGGCCGCTTCAGTTCAAGTGGAATTAATAATATTAATCCACAGCTTACTCTTGACTAAACCCGTAGGGTCACACAAATAGTACGTGAACGGATCAAGTATTTAAAGGAATTAAATACTCCATCTATCGATATTCGGAATCGACGGATCTTGGTTCCAGTGGGAGCTGAAATCGTCAAAGGCAAATTATGAATACTCCGGAAACGATGATATTGCCGGAAACGGAAATATGGGTCGTATCGGAAATATAAATATTATCCAAGTCGTAGATGTTGCCGGAAACGGAAACATGGTACGTATCGGAAAAAATTATTGGGAATGGAAATATTGCCAGAATCTGAAATATTGCCGGAAACGGAAATATTGCCGGAAACGGAAATATTGTCGGAATCGGAAATATTATCGGAATCGGAAAATAATTCCGGAAAACGGAAATATTAAATATTTGTTCGAAACGGAAATTTATTCCGGAATCGGAAATATTAAATATTGTTCGAATCGGAAATGAATTTCGGAATCGGAAAATTATTCGGAAGCGCGACGTATGAAATAAACATTGGACGAGCTTGCTAGACGCAAGGCCCAGCACGAAGCTAGGCCCACACCTAGCGAAGCCCGCGCGCGCACAAGCAAACACATAGGCCCAGCCCGCTGCGCCAAGCATACAGGTCCAGCCAAGCACGAAGCAAGGCCAGGCCCAGCGAGCGAGGCCAGCAAGCTGGCGCGCCTTTCGTGGGCTTTGCGTGTGTGTTTGTGTTTGTGTACGAAGCCTTGATCGATTAGGATTCGTTTAGATTAATTTCCTAAAGCTTTTAGAAATTAGATGATTGAATTTAAGTCTAATTCAGATTAGCTAAATAGAATCCTAGTAGGTTTCTAAAATCCGATTTCCCTACCCTATAAATAGGTGATCATATTCACAATTTATAATGATCTAATTCAAGTATTCATATATGTTTTAGGCTTAAAACTAAGATTTTTATTTGCCATAATATTGGAAAATATTACATAGAACCTTAGGTGCAATTCTAGTCAATTAAATCTAAGGCGGATCCGAACGTGCTGTGGACTATCTACGGAGGGACGACATTTGGAGTCCTAGGCTTGTTCTTGTTCGGTTCGGGCGCAGCTAGGGAGGGCACGCTTCAAAGTGTATGTGTCCTAAATAATGCTAATTGTTATGTGGCAATTAATTTGGATTCCTGGCTTTATGGTTTTTCCGCGTGATTTATATTCAATTATATGTATCATAGCCTAACAAAGATATGCTCCCTAGGGTCGGTTGTTCCATCATACATGGCATATTAGGTGGGCTAAACCGCTTCGGGATGTCAATTGCGTCGATGGGGTCAGCATTTGGTGAGTCGGCATAGCTATCTAGGCTGGCTTCTTTGATTGGCGTTGGTACTCCAGGAATTTTGTTTATCATGGTCATGATTTGTTGGGGTTGGTGGTTGGTATTTTCGCAGATGCTATTGAGCACTGGAACGAGGGCGCTGAATGTTTCGGGGAGGCTGGCTTGGAGGTGTTGGTAATAGGTGTTTTGTGGATATATGTTGTGGGGTTGATGAGGAGTGAATTGAGGTACGACTTGTTGCATGAAGGGAAGTGTCCCCAGGGTCGCGCTGGTACCTATAACATAAGAAAAAGGAGTTACGAAACCATGACTAATCGGAACAACTGGCCTGTTAGGAGTGTTGTATAGGGAATAGTTTCGAGAGAAGTCCGGGCGCATCGGAGTGTGTGGGAACACTTCTTGTGGTGCTTGACTGGCCAAGGGAACCTCCATTATCTAGGGAGGTGCTTCTGGTGCTGAGGTGACTAGGTTGACAACGGGTTGGACGACTTGCTGGGAGAAGAGCTGATCCCAAGGCAATTGGGTCGTCGGTACTGGTCTCTACGCTGGAGGCGAGACGGGTAGGGGCATCGACATGGTTACCATTGGGGGAGGTAACGGACGAGATACCGGATTGGAGACGGGTGCCGACACCATGGTGGATGTCGTCATGCCGACTTGAGATGAGGTGACTTGGGTAGCCGTTGTGGCAGCAACGGTCGTCGATGTACCTGCAGAAGATGTTTGAGTTGGAGGGGGAGGCAACCAACTCGGATTCGAGCGGGGCTGACATGGCAGTGGCTCAAATTCACGGATCTGTTCGAGGATCAGGCCTCCAGGTTCGCCGAAAGGCACATGGAGAGGATGGTCCGGGGCGACGTCGAGGTCCAGGCGGCGGCTCATCCCAGAGGTGTCTCGCCGGTATTGGAACCTAGACCTAGTGGCGATGGAGGCGGCAGATCGGACTTGGGAGTGCAGTTCCTTGTTTTCCTTTTGGAGGATGTTGATGCGTTGCTCCATGGTTTCAAAACGACGAGTAATGTCGTTGGATGAACTAGCATTGCCGGCCATGGTGTTTGGGTTGAGATTATCAAGCTGCTTTGGATTGTCAGCCCCACGGTGGGCGCCAAATTGTCTTAGAGCCGAACTTGCCTTGAGGATGGTGCTAACAATCGATTGAGCAAGATAATTTAGAGTAACGAGAGTAAGTCGTAAAAGCATGAAATATGAGTATTATTGTTAGTAAGGAAATCGTATATGTAAACTGATTTAGTTAAGCCATTTTATAGGCTTTAGATGATGATTCGTAACGTATGAGTACTAAATGCACATAATTAGGCAGTAAATAGGTAATTAGGGCTGCTTGGAACGGTTTGTAACCGCTGCCTCTTCCTTAGCCGTTGTGAACAAGTTGGAAGGATCCTCCGTCACGCCTTGCTGGCAGCCACGTGTATTCCATTTGGCATATATGGCCACATCACCAAGAGGGTATTTCCCCCCCTAACAGGAGCTTTTAGTCATTAAACTCTTGATTAGGTCCATATTCCTTTAAGGTTACAACAACTCGATTAGAACAAAGGTTGAATAATTTATAGATTGTTGGAACCTTTGATTAGCTGCTGCAAATGTTATGTGATGCATGATTTTTTCTACTATTTGCTATGTGGGCCATTCATTGATAAATGAATGGGTAAATGGTATATTGTAAATGTACTATTTTGCAGGTTATGGAAAATGACTAGTATGGCCCAAATAGGATAGAAAATATGGTCTGCGTACCATTAATTTGAATGTAAAATTTGTCTAATTCACCAAAGTTTTTATTTTAAATATGGTATGCGTACCATCAAATAGTTGTAATTAGTTTTAATTATAGCATATCCTATTTGAAGAAAATGGCGCCTTCCATGGTGAAATTCAAGACGGGGTTTCCAATCCATTTTCAAAAGACGGAGTTTGAAGTTGAAGCTTCAAGATGAAGTCGGGCCATACTAGATCACATTTAAATCTTATGCATGCTTTAAGTTATTTATTGCTTTAAATATGTCTTAATTATGCACGAGATTATGGCTTGATTATGTTGCATGATTAAGGATTTTAGTTCACTTAAAATCTAACCAACATAGTAAGAGCCTTAAGTTCCAAACTTCAAAAATTGAGTTAAAAGGTGTCATGCCAAACTAACACTTACTTGGATAACCTTTACATCAATCTAAGTAATAGTTTTCCGCCATAGCCAGGTGTTAGTTGTTGATCCTAAAAGGGTAAGGTACATAAATAATTGTGAGTACATGTTAGTTTTGGTGAAACTCAACGATGTAAGTAAGGATTCCTTTTATGTCGTGGCAAACGGGATAGGTTTACCTAATAAGTTCTTAGACGTACCTATCATCCAAGAGTAGTTTCTAGACTATTAGCAAAGGATTTGCATACTTAAAATATTTTAAAATTGAGTCAAAATACATAATGTGCTTAATTCTTCAATGATTTTAGGGTCTTGGATTCATTTTATTCACACCTGCCGGAACAATAAATTAGAATAAAATGCCAATGACTTATTTAAATTGCATGATTGCTTTAATTTTCAAGTTATTACTCATGATAAATGTTTAGACTATGCATGCTCCAATGTGTGTTTTAATTATTGTTTATAATCAAATATGTTGCATTGCAGTAAATCCTTTTAGAAGGGTCGTAAATTTCCTCGATTGGTAGTGAATCCAGGAACGATTCATGGAAATGAGAGAAAATGAGAAATTTAAATGTACGTTTCTTATAACGACTTTTACGGTTGTTTTCGAGTATCAAAGTCGAATGGCAAACCGATTGGTGCTTGTGAATTCAAAATATAATGTAGTTTTGAGATCATAAAACATTGAGTTTAACACTCAGCTTTACCAATGGTTAACAACTTTATATCTTTGTCCATTTAATTCTCGAATGAGTCTAGTCCCTAGACATTCGAGTAGATCGATGCTTAGAGAACTTTAGAAGTTTCTGGTAAGATCATCTAGTTGAAACAGAATATTCAACATAAATTAAAATGGTAAGAACCTTGTTGGAGTGACAATGGACATGTGTAACAAAGTATAAAAGTCAACACTAAAGAAGTCAATCATTAAGACTATAAGAACGAGTACAAGAAATAGGAAAACAAGGAACAAGTGAAACGAATTTACGATTCCGTTTCTACCTATAAGTTTATGTTTAAAGAGAAGTGACCTAGCAATCAAACTTCCTTGGTATCATATACCGCTTAAGGTTCTTACTTTGGTAATAACTCAAACAATGGAAGCTAGGCTACACTAATGACCTACAAGTAGGAAATGAAGTTTGGCGATGCTACATTAGTTGTAGGGTCATCTAGTTTGTTTTAAGTCCTTTCAAAGGCTGGAACTTAATGGCTATTTTGTTCTACAATCAGCATACCTAAATTTCTGTTTTCAAACACAGAAATACTCACATTCAAGAAAGAAAAAGAATAATGTTTGTTTGTTATTTGAATGAAATGGTCATTTACGGGTTGAGTCAATATGCTTGATTAAAACAAACAACTATTTAACAATAAGAACTTTACTAGGTTCAAATCAATCTCTTGATTTGAGTTCCACTAATTTTTGGCATTGTTTCTTAGACCATGTCAACAAGTTAACGTTCTAAAGCTCTTTTTTGATGGACTTTTGAAAGTTGATTGATTTCTAGATCATTCAAGACAAGTTAGTCTTACTTGTTGAAATAACAAAAGATATGAACAATTGTTAGAAGACCTAGACAATAGGTTCAAAGCTAAAGAAAGATTTTATGACTTTATTATATCACCTGGATTTGAGTGAATATTGGTTTATTTACTCAATGTGATATAAGTTTGAATCTGTTTGCTAGTTCAAAGATTCATAAGTATAAAACCCACTTGGCAAGAAATCATAAAGATATTAAAAAGGAAAATCGGAGGCGCGCGTTTCTCTCTCTAGTTTTTCTCTCCTGCTTAGCAGTGACGCCATGGCAAGGAAAGTTAGAGCTCGGATGAAGGCAACAAATTCGAACCTCGATAAGAATAAAAGTGACACACAAGCTACTGGACCATCTGCGAGAATCCTGGAGGACCTTGAACAAGAAAGGGAGGTGTTGGCGCCAATAATTGCGAATACCCAGAATGTTGGAGACGGTGGTTTTGGGGATATTTTATCTCCGGCGGCGTCGCTATTGGCTCTGCAACAACAGGTCATCAGCACGAAGGGATTTCTCTGCTTGGCTATCACACATTCACTCGAACTCAAGCCCGATTGCGTGGGTGGATGAAATTGAAGGTAACCGTGATTCTCCGACTAACTTGCGATTTGGGGATATAAGGAGTAATTTGAACACTGATTTTGACATAGCTGCACATAATCATGTTAATACTGAAACGATTCTGCATAATACTGAGAACACATTGAATCAATCTGTACTATTGCATAATCTGGAAACAGGGGATTGTGTGACCATTGACTTAGAGGACATTTAGGAGGAAACCGATTACTGGAATTCTGCTGTAATGTGCTATGTGGTGGGTTCTAACCCTCCTATTCATGTTATGGAGGGGTTCATTCGAAGAATTTGGAGGAATATGGGGGTGGACAAGGTGGTATTGGGGGCAAATGGGGTATATTTGGTGAGATATGCTACAATGGAAAAGAGAGATGCTGTGTTGAAACTTAATCGACCCTTTTTTTGATAGTAAACCAGTTGTACTGAAGCCTTGGACTAAGGACATGGATTTCACAAAGGAGGATTTAAGATCTATCCCTATTTGGGTGAAACTGCACAGGTTGAGATTCATGTATTGGGGGGAGAGAAGTTTGAGCAAGATAGTGGGGAAGCTTGGGGTGTTGAAGAGGGTAGATAATGCAACTACAAAGAGAGACAAGTTGCAGTTTGCTAGGGTGCAGGTGGAGGTGTTAGTAGAACAAGAATTTCCTAAGGTGCTTAGGTTTGTAAATGAGGAGGGGGTGATGGTGGAGATTGATGTGGAGTATGAATGGAAACCACTGGTGTGTACTGTCTGTAAGACTATGGGCATGATGCCACAAATACTGGAAGGGTGATGGTAGAAGGGTTTGGGTTCCTAGACAACAGGTTGCACCTGTTATTGCACCAGTTACCAGCATTGTTATGGTGCCTAAGAATGGGGGTTTTCAAACTGTGTTGCACTCTTGCAGGAGGAGAGATCAGAGACCTCCAAGTATTCCTATTGTGAACCATTTCCAGGTGCTAGACACTGATGATGCCATAGTGGAGGATGATGCCACAGTGGAGGATGCTGGGGGTGAGGATCAACTTGGGGGATGTGAAGTAGGGGGAGGGGAGAGGTTGCAGAGCATTATTTCTGGGAGAGGGGACTCTCCTGGTCACAATGGATAGGATTATTAGCTGGAATGTGAGGGGGATCAACACCCAGAGGAAGCAAAATGAGGTGAAGGCTTTTATTCACTCTCATGGAGCTGGGTTAGTTGGTCTCCTTGAGACAAAGGCGCCCTATAAAAAAATGGGGGCCTTATATGTTAATATGTTCAATGGTTGGTGTTTCACTACCAACAGTTGCAAAAGTAAGGGGGGGGAGAATTGTGTTAGCATGGAATCCAAATGCTTTCACTCTTAGTGTTTTCAAGGTTACTAGCCAATTGATTCATTGTTTGGTTTGTCCAGAAAGTGGGAGTGTGGAATTCTGCTTTACCTTTCTATATGCTTTCAATTAGAGCAAGGAGAGAGAGGATCTGTGGAGGGATCTGAGTGGTTTTGGTCTTGGCATGCACAAGCCATGGGCAATTTTGGGTGACTTTAATTGTGTTCTGATTATAGATGACAGGGTGGGGGCTCCTGTGAGACATCAACCAATGATTGACTTTAGAAATTGTGTGGATATATGTGGGTTAGAAGATGTTAAAGCCGTTGGACACTTTTACACTTGGAGTAACAAACAAGCAGGTGATGCCAGAGTGTTTTCTAAAATTGATAGGGTTCTGGTAAATGACTCATGGTTCCAGAATTATCCTAATGCTGAAGCTGGTTTCTTGTCTGAAGGTGAATATGACCATTATCCTATTGTGCTTGCTGTGTACCCCTGTGAAAACATTGCAAAGAAGCCATTTAGGTATTTTGCCATGTGGAAGCTGAAGGAAATATGTCCTTCACCCAAGGTGCATTAAGTCTAATACCAAGGTTCAGATTAATTGCGAACAATTAATTCAGTGAGATCAAGTGATGGGAACAGCTAGCTGGAGCAATGCTTCCGATCAGTGAGTTCTAATGGATATTGAACTCACAGCTTACTCTTGACTGAACCTACAAGGTCACACCAATGACACGTAACAGATCACCGGATTAAATGAATCGGAAATTCATTTAATAGCTTTTCGGGAATTAAGTTGGAAACGTATTCTACGATACAACCTTGCATCGGAATCGTATATCGTATCGCGAATATTCGTAAGCTGGGCGACACGAATAAATCGTATCGTACGACGGTGATTCGTCGAATACGAAACGATAAATTAAATCGCGAATACGAAGGGCATCGGAGTTGCCGGCCCGTCGAGCCAAGCATGTAAGCGTGCAAGGCCCAACGAGCCAGCAAGCTCGCGAGCAAAGGCGAGCAAGGCCAGCCCATTGGTCGCGAGCACGCAACAGCGCAAGCAACGCAGCGACGAGCGAGCAGGCCCACGGCCCAGCTGCTCGGTGCGCGCGCTGTGGGCTTCGGCCTGCAGTGTGTCGCTGGGCGCGGGCTGTGTGGTCCGTGTGCTTGCGTGATGTGGCCGGTCAAGGCTCTTTAGTCTTGGCCGGTTACATCATTAATACAATAGGTCAATTGTATTTTTCCAACACACAATTCATACTACTCAAACCCTAGACACAGAGAACCCAAATTCTCTCTGTGCCTCCAAAGTGAGTTCTTCCCAAAAGCAAAGTATCTTGATCGATTGTCTAAGCTACGATAATCAAGACGGATCTGATCGTGTCGGTGAACCAAGTAGAGGAACGACAAGTGGAGTTCTTTGTTCGTGTTCGTTGACATATTATTGTGGAAAACACGCTTCGAATGTAAGTTTGCTTAATCTGTGCTTTATACATGTTTCCTGGCTTTGGGGATTGTTTCCGCACATGTTATTATGTTTAACTGTATTCCCCTACAGTGGTATCAGAGCCTTATGTATTCAAAGCATGCATTAGCATGATTTTATTGTTTTTGCATCTGTCGAAAATTTTGAATTTTTTGTTGAATTTTCGGAATTTTTACGAATTATTGGATGAATTGCGTAATAATCAGGTCTGAAATCAAAAATATTCTTTTTTTGAGTTTTAAAACCCTAATCTGTTTGAAAATTATTTTCTAAGATCAACTCATGAGAACGGAATTGCAAAAACAGGCCTCGAAGTATCGTTTTTTGGGCGTTTTTGTTAATTTTTCATTAAAAATTAAAAGTGTCGAACAGTAATTCAATTATAAGGTTGACCTAAACCACTTGGAATTTATTGAAATTTTGACACAATGTTTATGGGTATATTCTTGATCTATGGTACAAATTTCAGATTTTTGCAATAAGTATAAACCCTAATTTTGCCTTTCCCCAATTCGTAAAATTTGAAACCCTAATTGAATTTTAATTAATTTTGGTTTAATAATTCGGTTAATTGGGAAAGGGGATATAATTTCATGGGTCAGTGGCTAATTTTAAAAATTATTGGATTAAAATTTTGAATGGTTTCGTTAATTTTAATCGCACTTAAACCAAATTATTAAAAATCTGAAATTTAAATGTTGAAGAACGATTTAAAGCTTCGGATTTTATTAATTAAAAGTTCAGATTTTAATGTTGATTCGTTCATTCATAAAAATTTGAATATTGTTAGCCCTTTGATTTAATATTTTACGAAATTGGATTGTCGTTAAAGTTTATTAAATCGTTAAAAATCGTTGTTTTTCGAAAATAAAAATCGTAACTTTTTGAAAAATAAAATTAATGCAAGTTCGTGAAATTAAATTTAATTTTTATTGAGTTGGTCCGTATCACGAACCAAAGGCACGAACACGAGTGTGGTGGACGTATGGCTCGTTGAGCCATATGGGCTGCTACGCGAAGGCCGAGCCGCAGTGACATGGGCAGCAGCAAGCGTGCTGCGTGCCTCGTGTGCGCTGGGCGAGGAAAGGGGCAGGCGGGACGCTTGCGGGGGGCTGCGACGAAGCAAGGCGCGAGCCATGCGACGTCCAACGCACGAAGGCACACCACGCAGCGCAGGGGTAGCGATGGCTGCGGGCACGCGCGCGCGCGAAGGCCTAGGGGTGTGCGAGCTTGCTCGTGCGCCTCATGGGCCACACGCAAGTCCAAGTACGTAATCGGACTTTTTTCGTTGAAAATTGTTTATTTCGTTGGGCTTCGTATATTTGCATTGATTTGGGCTAACGGGATATTTAATTTAATATCTTATTTGCTTGGGCCGGGCCGCGAGTTTTAATTTAATATTTCATAATTAATTATCCGGAATAATTATTGGTTTGAGTGGGAGCCACTAAATGAAATTAAAATGAAATAATTATTTTAATTATTTTTCGTAGGTCGCATTATTTTAATTAAATTCAATTTTAATTATAATAAAGTCTAAGGATTAATAATTTGGAAATTGATTAATCTTTTAGGACGCGTTTATGTGAACGTGAATTTTAATTAATTCACGTAAATACTTGCATATTTATATGGTTCATTCGTTTTAGCACACGAATGGGTGAATGCATAGAATATATATTTTATGTAATGCAGGTACTCCAAGTGACTAGTATGGCCAAATTTAGGATAGTTAAATACGGTCTGCGTACCGTTCTATCTTTGAATGTAAATATTTAAATATGGTCTGCGTACCATGGAAATTTTGATGTAATCTATTATTTTCAAGTATTTCTAAGTTTAGAACTTTAAGTTAGCATTTGAACGAAGATTCAAGCTGATGCCAAGCTAACAAGGAGGTGATGAAGATTGGATGCTTCAAGACAAGATGTTTTGGGCCATACTAGATCACCATTTATTTATGCACTTCTATATATATATTATGCGTGAATGTATGAATGTATGTATGCTTTGCATGAACAGGTTGTTTCATATGAATCGATTAGATTAAGTTCACTAAATAATCGAACCAACATAGAAACAACTAGGTCCAAGTAATATTGAGTTTAAAAATTGCCTTCCAAATCAAGCACTTACAAAATCTAGGGATCTAAGATGGTAGGTTTACGCTAAAGCGGGGTGCTATTTTAGTTGACTTAGGTGGTAAAGCGTCCTAAAGGAGCACGTTGATTGTGGTTACAACTCAAACAACAATGGCATTAAGTTGTGGCAATGGGATAAATTATGGCATTAATTTATTAACCAAGATTAATTTGGAGATTACTAGCAATAGGTTTTGCTTACCTAAAATCTTAAACTACTTATGACATGCTAAAGCTGCTTAAGGATTTAGGACTTTTGGGGTCTTGGAATCGTTTCTTTCATTTTGGACCATGTTTTGCTTTTTGCATGAATGAAATGTTTTAATAGCTTTAATGATTGCATGTTTTTGCTTTTATTTCAAAGTTATTGAATTGTATGAATGGTTATTTATTGCAAATTCTTTTCGATTGTAGTAATCAAAATGGCCGCGATCAAAACAAAACTCAAAGTAACTAAAATTCTGGATGTAAAATTGAACCTATCCAACTTTCTTGATTGGGAGAGGAAGCTTCGGCAAGTCCTCAGGTGGAACAACATTGAATATGTAGTTGACCATCCCATCCCTAGCTATTACTCAAAGATATGACTCCAGAAAAGCACTGTGCGTGGGCGAACCACATGTCGCTAGTGATGGATCTTATTCTTGGCTCTATCCCCAATGATTGGAGTGCAAGGTTCGTTGCATACGAGCCATGGGCACTCCTAAGGCATCTCAGGGATATATGTCGTGGTAGATTCCAACATGGTGGTCAACATGTCGACCAAAATGTTTTCGAATTGGTAAATTCATTTGAGGATCTAAAGCTTAATGCTCCACTGGGTTGTTGTTTTGACGTCGAAAGAC
Source organism: Spinacia oleracea (assembly GCF_020520425.1). Lineage (NCBI taxonomy): Eukaryota > Viridiplantae > Streptophyta > Magnoliopsida > Caryophyllales > Amaranthaceae > Spinacia > Spinacia oleracea. The sequence goes on from NC_079487.1 coordinate 31,215,493, forward strand.
AAAAAACAAGGGAAAGGGTCATTGATCTTGAAATGACAGAACGGACGCCAATCAGAACTCATACAAAGAAAATGGTTGGGCTTCTCAACCGGCTTGAGTTACTTGGTGATCCATTCCCAGATTCTGCAGCTGCGGGAATACTTTTGAATTCTCTTCACCCTGGTTATATATTCAAACTACTCTATTTCTCCAAGAAAAGGGAGAATACTCTTAGTTAACTAATTTACTTGCTTCATCAGTATGAATTGGACTTTGTAAGTGATAAGCAAGCATCGATAAAAGTAAAGAGTAAGAAAATCAAGAAAAAGGTTTCGGGGAAGATCCAAAGCAAGGGTGCATCTCCATCTACTTCAGGAAGGCAAGTGGCGCCATCCAAGAAGAAGATGAAGAAGGATCGTTCTCCATCTACATCGCAATGCTTCAATTGTAATGAAATTCGTCATTACAAGCGAGATTGCCCCAAACTAAAGGAAGAGAAGAAGGACGTAAACGTTGCTTCTCCTTCAGGTATGTATGTTATACATTGTAATCTTGCTAATTCTACTTCTTGGGTATTAGATACTGGTTGTGGCTCACACTTATGTTCCAATTCGCAGGGACTAAGGAGAAGTAGAAAGCTTGATAAAGGCGAGATGGATCTACGCGTGGGAAATGGAGCACGGATTGCTGCATTAGCCGTAGGATCTTATTTTATTTCTTTACCTAGTCGGTTTTGATGTGGGTAAAAATACCCCACCTACGTGGCATCAACGTCACGCGACACGTGGCTCCTGATCACTGGTCAGCCGCATATCTTGGCTGCCACCCAAGAATCAGCCTATGCTGATGAAAGAGTCCCTTTTGAGGCCCATGGCCCATAAGGAATGTTGTGATAGTGACACATGTCATTACCTAATAAACTAGCCAATCATATGACATGATTCTAGGGTTTTCCCCCAAAAGGGGGAGACTATAAATACCTCCAATTCCCAAGAAATGGACACACAATTCTAGATAGAGAAACATTCTACTATTTACCTTTAATGCTTTCTGTTCATTAATTACACCTTCCTAAAAACCCGTGTCTTACTTAAGCATCGGAGGGAATAGGGAATATTCCTGTTTTGTAGGTACGCCGCCGACGTGGACTGGACTCGACACTACGTGGAACCTGATACCTCCTCGTCATCATACAAAGGAGAAACTCCCACAACATTTGGCGCCGTCTGTGGGGAGGTAAGGTAACATGGTAGACGTCCAGCACTTCGGAGACGCGCCCATCAGTCGAAACGAAAACGACGAAACCGCAATCAATGGTGATCGTCCTCCTCGAGGGAGGGACGAAAGAAGCCACCAGTCTGTAGGGCAGGACGGTCGTCCTGAACCTCCTCCTGAGTCGCAACCCGAGCAGGTTCAAGTGGAAGATGAGACGGGTCAACCTTTGTTTCCTCCAGGCGGCCACTTGAGGGCTGATGCCGACACAGTTATGGAAGAGAACCTAGACTTGCCGGTGTCTGCTGGGCAGCTCAAAGATATCCTAGCTGGATTCAAAGCACAGATGGACACCCTACAAGATGAGATCAAGATTATCCGTTCTCAGTCTCAGGGGACGGGAATTCCGTTCTTTAATGGACTCACTCGGTCTAATGTCTGGCGGCAAGACCAAGCACGAAATGATGATCATGACAGACGCTTTGACAGAACAAGAATTTCCTTCCAGCCCATAGCTCCGCGTCGGATCCTGCCAACTTCTCGGCCTGAACCTGGACCGTCCTGAAGAGTACCGATCATTCAGCTAGATAGGCCCCAAGAAACTGAGTTGTCAGATACAGGTTCCACCCCTGTCATGCAAGATTCACCCCTCGCTGCCCCTTCGCGCCGTCTCACCAGGACTCATGTCAGCCGCGCGGACAGCGAGCGACGTAGAACATCCCAGAATAGAAGGCAGGATCCAATATGCCATATTTAACAAGGGGTAGCCGGCATCATCCTCGATTACACCACCCCATTCTGTGCTGATATCATGAATGCTCCCAAGGAGCCTAAAGTAAAACACCTGCTATTGACGCCTATGATGGCACGTCTGATCCTGATGTACACCTCTTGTCCTATCGGCATCATATGTATGTCCAGGGGACTAGTGATGCAACCTGGTGCAAATACTTCCCGTCCACTCTGAAAGGGGTTGCCTCCAAATGGTTCGAGAAGTTGCCCGCGGGAACGATCAACACATATGCCGAATTGGAGATGTTATTTTCAGCAAGATTTATGGCTTATAAAGAAGAGAAAAAGACGAGCATGCATTTGGGTCGAATCCAGCAAGGAAAATATGAATCTTTTTGCGAAGCTATGTTCGACGTTTCAATTTGGAATCAGGACAGATTCCAGACCTGCCTGACGGGGTGGCGTTTGATAATTTCTTTAGGGGACTTAAGAAGGGGTCCTTTAAGTTCGATTTGGTGAAGAAAAGTGTGAGAACTATGGCCGACGCTCTGGATGAGGCCGAGTCCTTTATTCATGCCACTGAAATCTGCTCCGTCCCCAAAGAGTCTAAGGGAATGGAGGCCACAGATCATCCTCAGCGCAAGGATAAGTCAGACAAAAAGACCAGCCGTCCGAATGGGACATGGGCCATTGAAAAGAAAGGATATCAGACAGACCGCTCCCAAGGGAAGAAGAGAGGACGACCCTATGACAAAGAAAGGTTTGAATACAACACTGACCTGTATACGATATTGCTAGATGTCAGTGATAGGTATGAGATAGATCGACCGTTCCCCATGAAGTCGCCGGTGGAAACCCGGGACAACTCGCTTTACTGTAAGTTCCATTGTGATGTGGGACATGAAACAAAAGATTGCAAGTCCCTACGAAGGGCTCTCGATGGACTAGCCGCTAAAGGGTTCCTGAAATCCTATCTCAGCACAAGCATAGGGGGAAGTGGTAAAAAGTTCTACAAGAAAAGCAAGTCACCGTCATACCGACGTGATGACAACGACACTGACCCAGAAATTGTAGCCGTCATCTCAGGAGGTCTAACCGTTGGGGGCCAATAATGAGAGGTCAAAAAGACAATGCAAGCCGGTTGGGACAGGTCATGTTGTCTGGAAAAGCCCCAATTGACCATTTCCCTAAAGTAAAGATTTGTGAATCTGACAGGGGCAAGATCGCCACTCCACATGACGACCCGTTGGTCATTGAATTGAAGGTAGCAAACCTCAAGGTAAGGCGTATTTTAGTAGATACGGGGAGTTTGTCAAACATTATCAGCACAGCTTGTCTAAGTCGTCTTGAGCATGATCCAAAGCCAATTGAAAAAATACATTATCCGATAATTGGATTCGGAGGCGGCATAATTCATCCCCAGGGGATAATCACTCTGCCCCTACGAGTTGGAGGCCGGCATCAAAGCAGGAACTTGAACGTCCGCTTTCTAATTGTAAAGGACCTCACTGCTTACAATATCATACTGGGTCGTCCAACTTTGAATCAGGCCAAGGCAGTGGTCGTCACTCATCTTATGCTCATGAAGTATGTCTGTGATAAAGGTCAGGTCGGCACAATTCATGGTGATCAACAGCTAGCAAGGGATTGTTACCTCACTACGCTAAGTCCCGAGGCTTGGGGAAAAACTGACAAAGCCAGAGCAAGCTCAAAAAGAAAACTAGATGAGATGGAGTAGAAAGTCAAGAAGGAGACCTATACCATTGCCACGGCTCACATGGAAACTAGGCCGCCTGAGCCGATTGGTGGACATTATTAAATCATCCTTGATGAAGCACGTCCAGATAGGACGGTACCAGTAGGGGTCTCTCCTGACGACCAGCTTGGGGCACATTTAGTCACTCTCCTGAGGGAATTCCTGGACATTTTTGCTTTTGCTGTGGAGGAGATGTCGGGCATTGATCCAAGCATAGCTGTCCACAAGCTCAATGTAGATGAGTCCTTAAAACCTGTTCGTCAGAAGAAGAGAAATCATGGGGAAGCAAGAAACAAAGCCGCAGCCGAAGAAGTGTAGAAGTTGTTGGAGGCTGGGTTCATTCGGCCAAGTCAATATCCAGATTGGGTGGCAAATGTAGTATTGGTGCCGAAGCCCAACAAATCCTGGAGAATGTGTGTGGACTATACAGATCTAAACAAGGCTTGCCCAAAAGACAGCTTCCCTCTACCCAAGATAGACCGGTTGGTAGATTCAACGGCTGGCCATACTTTGATGTCTTTCATGGACGCATACTCGGGCTTTCACCAAATTCCTTTGTGGCCAGACGATCAGGAAAAGACGTCATTTGTTACTGAGCAAGGCCTATACTGTTACAAAGTGATGCCGTTCGGTTTAAAGAATGCGCCAGCCACATTTTAACGTCTAGTCAACACTGTCTTCTCTTGTCAGTTGGGACAAAACATCGAAGCTTACATTGATGATATGATAGTAAAAAGCAAGCAAAGCGAAGAACACTTGGCTGACTTAAGAGAAACTTTTGAGACGCTCCCAAAATATCAGATGAGGTTGAATCCAAAGAAGTGTGTTTTTGGGGCAACGGCTGGGAAGTTCTTGGGATTCCTTATTGATGAAAGAGGTATCGAGGCCAATCCTGATAAAGTACAGGCAGCAATAGATATGATGTCGCCAAAATCAGTCAAGGAAGTCCAACGCCTGACAGGATGTCTAGCGGCCCTGGGGCGGTTCTTATCAAGGGCAGGTGACAAGTGTCATTACTTCTTCGGCACAATCAAGAAGAAGAGCAAATTTGAATGGATCGAGGCGGCAGAAACTGCCTTCGTCCGATTAAAAGAACACCTCCACACCTTACCTCGGCTTGTCAGTCCACTTCAGGGGGAACTTTGTATGTGTATTTGGCCATTTCTGAGTGGTCCTTGAGTGCTGTCTTGCTAACTGAAAGGGAGGGAGTGCAACTCCCCATCTATTTTGTGAGCCATGTCCTGCAAAACGCTGAATTAAGATATTCTTCAATTGAGAAGTTTGCACTTGCGCTGTTTATGGCCAGCAAGAAGCTGCGCCCTTACTTTCTGGCACACAAACTAGTGGTATACACTGACCAACCTTTGAAACAACCCCTTACTAAGCTAGACGCTGCTGGACGAATGCTGAAATGGGCAATTGAGCTGAATGCATTTGATATCTCATATGAGCCTCGAAAAGCTATCAAGGGACAAGCATTTGCTGATTTTATTGCAGAAATGACGAGGCCGACTTTTGAAAAGAATGTGGCGACTCGCTGGACAGTCTATGTAGATGGCTCGTCAACCCAGAACGGGTGTGGAGCCGGCATAATATGTCAATCTCCTGAAGGAGACAAGTATGAGTATGCCATGAGATTCAATTTCCAAACATCCAACAACGAGGCAGAATACGAAGCTTTATTAGCCGGCATAAAAATGTGCAAAGCTGCTGGAGCTCAAGAAATACTTGCCTTCTCTGACTCTCAGCTCATTGTGAGTCAAGTGAATGGGGACTATGAGGCAAGAGACCCTAACATGATCAAATATATGCAAGTTGTGCATCAAGAAATAGAACATCTAAAGAGCTTTGAAGCTAAGAAGATTCCCAGATCGGAGAACAATCAGGCCGATGCCTTGTCAAAACTAGCTAGCTCGGCTTCCTGTGATACACCGCGTCACGTATTCTGGGAAGTGAAAGATAAGCGAAGTATTGAGCAGGAATTGTGCGCTCCTATGGTAGCTATCCTGGATCGGTCGTCAACCTGGATGGACCCTATCATTGCTTACAAAGTGGACGGTTCGCTTCCGGACGACTCAAGTCTGGCCGCCAAAATACAAAAGAACAGTTCTTGGTTTGAATGGTGGAATGGAGTTTTGTACAAGAAGTCATTTTCTAGACCCCTCCTGCGGTGTGTCACTCCTGAGAAAGGGAAAGAAGTTCTAGATGATTTGCACTAGGGATTATGTAGCTCCCACATTGGAGGACGAGCCTTGGCAGAGAAAGCCTTGCGAACTGGTTATTACTGGCCCACTTTGAGAGAAGACGCCCTAACTATGGTGAAAAAATGTGACAAGTGCCAACGGTTTGCTCATCTCATCCACAGGCCGGCCCACCCTCTCACTCCTATTATGAGTCCCATTCCGTTTGCCAAATGGGGAATGGACCTGTTAGGGCCATATACAGCGGCCCCTGGAGGCCGGCGCTATGTGATAGTGGCCGTTGATTACTTCACCAAATGGGTTGAAGCCGAGGCTCTCAAGAACATAAAGACAAGTGATGTGAGGGCGTTTATCTGCAAAAATATCATGACTCGCTTTGGAATACCGCAAGCTATCGTCTTTGATAATGAGCCTCAGTTTGAGACGCCTAAGCTGAAGGAGTGGTTAGCAGACCACGCCATACATAGCTGCTTTGCCTCTGTGGGACGACCTCAAGCCAATGGCCAAGTCGAAGCTTTTAACAAGATTATCTCCGAGGGGACCAAGAAGAAACTAGATGAAGCCAAGGGTCTATGGGCCGATGAGCTGCCAAACGTCTTATGGTCCATCCGCACCACGGCTAAGAACTCAACCGGCAAAACCCCATTCCTGCTCCTATGGAGCTGAGGCCATGCTGCCCATAGAAATGTGTGAACCTACACTAAGGGTCATGTTATATGACGAGAATGCCAACTGGGAAATAATGAAGTTGGCCCTTGACTTTTTACCTGAAGTAAGAGGAATGCGGCATTGAGGCAACAACTGTACAAGATAAGGATGGCGAGGGAGTACAACAAGAAAGTCTTCAAAAGAGTGCTCAAAGTAGGAGACTTTGTTCTCCCAAAGATGGAATCTGTGGGACGAGACAACGAATAGGGTAAACTGACGCCCACTTGGGAGGGACCCTATGAGATCTATGACGAGGTCAGAGATGGAACCTATCGCATTCAGGACATGCAAGGCCGACCAATTCTACGCACCTGGAATGCAGACAATCTCAAAAAAAAAAAAAATCTAAGGTGTATTCTGACTATCTTTTATGAAAGAATCTGTGGTCTAGACAACGGCCGCTAATGGTCCTAATGGAGTAGTAGTCTCCCTTGTAACCAGCTAAATTCGCCTTACAAAGTATAAATATTACTACTCTTGTTTCGTCCTATTTATTACTCTTTACTAACTTACCTAACATATGCATGCAAAAAGCCTAATCGAATAAGGGCCTAAGAAGTGGCCCCAGATTAGCACAACATTTACAAGCCTAATTGTTTGAAGCCTAAGGAGTGGCCCAGATTAGCATAAACATAGGCTGATCACCTATTAAAATTGTAAAAACCGTTCCCGAAAACACGAACGTCTATCTCTCCAAGGCAAATAGGTTCACTCCTATATGCCGCGGCAACAAACATGCCGCTCCACATTGACGACGGGGGCAAACCCCCTAACAGGTCATTTGCCGCGGCAACAAAAATGCCGCGCCCAATTTACGACGGGGGCAAAACCCCATAGAACTAATTGTTTTCTTAAAAACGAATATTCTTCTAAGGCAAATAGGTTCACTCCTATATGCCGCGGCAACAAACATGCGCTCCACATTGACGACGGGGGCAAACCCCCTTACAGGTTATTTGCCGCGGGAACAAAAATGCCGCGCCCAATTTACGACGGGGGCAAACCCCCATACAACTAATTGTTTTCTTAAAAACGAATATTCTTCTAAGGCAAATAGGTTCACTCCTATATGCCGCGGCAACAAACAGGCCGCTCCACATTGACAACGGGGGCAAACCCCCAAATAAGTTATATGCCGCGGCATCAAACAGGCCGTGCCCATTTTACGACAGGGGCAAACCCCCAAACAAATCATCGTTTTCTTAAAAACGAGTATTTTTCCTTAGGCAAATAGGATTATACTCCTATATGCCGCGGCATCAAACATGCCGCGCCCATTTTACGACGGGGGCAAACCCCCAAACAAATCGTCGTCTCCTTAAAAACGAGTATTTTTCCTAAGGCAAATAGGATTACTCCTATATGCCGCGGCATCAAACATGCCGTGCCTATTTTACGACGGGGGCAAACCCCCAAACAAATCGTCGTCTCCTTAAAAACGAGTATTTTTCCTTAGGCAAATAGGATTACTCCTATATGCCGCGGCATCAAACATGCCGCGCCCATTCTAAGACAGGGGCAAACCCCCAAACAAATCATCGTTTTCTTAAAAACGAGTACTTTTCCTAGGGCTAATAAGATTACTCCTATACGCTGTGGCATAAACATGCCGCCTCCAATTTAAGACGGGGGCAAACCCCCAAAACAATCATTGATTATTCTAAATCTGCTGCGGCATATAACATGCCGTTACCATTTTAAGGCGGGCAAAGCCCCCCCCCCCCCCCCGCAACAATTGTTTTCCTTAAAACAAATCATTATTTTTCTAAGGCACACAGAATTACTCCTATCTGCCACGGCATAAAACATGTCACCACCAAAAAACCGCTCAACATTCCCCATACCCAAGTTCAGCGGCTATCATACTGATTGATTGACTTGCGTCAATCAATCAATTAAAATAAACTTGGGCATGGGAGTCTTGTCCAGAGACTTATTGACACCTGCTCTAGGGCACAAAGTAGGGGTCCAATCATACACGATAAAAATAACAGAGAAGGCGTCTAAAAGTCTCAAACTGAAAGATAGCATAAAAAGGTGACGAATCACCACTGGTCTGCGCCCAAAACGGCGCCAAATTCAACAGAAATAAAAAATTATCCAAACAAACGCCCTAGGCGTTGAAACACAAATAAAAATTATTCATTACAGACGCTCTAGGCGCCATAAAAACTGATTTTGATGAAGGGGAGTGGAGTTAAGACCCAGCAGGACGAGCAACGGCAGAATGGGCGGAGGTCGACGTGCCCACACCATCTGGACCGTCGACAGCAGGCTTTGAGGTTGGCTGAGCTGAAGTCCCCTCCTTCTGGGCCGGTGAGTTCACCTCCTCACTTTCGGCGACGGAATCCTCAAACACGGGAGGAGGAAGACCTTGTTGTTCGGCTTCAATAATTGCACCCTGCTTTTGAATTTGTCGCTCAAACCAGGCGAATGAGAAGTCCTCCATGCAGGCGTCCCAGGCTCGGTGAGTTCTCTCTCTCACCTCCTCCGCAGCCAACTTGGCCTCGGCCTTGACCCGAGAAACCTCAGCCTGAGAAGCCGAGACCATCTCTTCAAGACTGGCCACTTGCTGGCGCAAGCTCGCAGCTTCCTTCACCTTGGCCTCGGTCTCCTGGAGGAACGACTGGGTAGAAAGGGCTTCGGCATTAAGGGTCTCAATAGCAAGAACTTTGTTAATTAATTTTGATCAAGCACTGCCTCTTGTCACTCCTCAGGACGGTCAGCTCCTTGCTCTGAGCTTCAATGGTCTCCTGCATCTCCAGCCGAACCTTCTCCACCGTCGCCATGGCATAGTCCCCGGCATTGGTAGCCTTATGCACCTGCCGCTGAAGCTGACTGGTGATGTCAGCTCGCCAGCGTTTAAAGCCCTCGGCCGTAATAAGCAGCTGCTGGAAAAATACAAGTAAGAAAAGATAAAATTGTTTAAAGGATGGAGAAGAAAGTAGGACGCTTACATCCAAAAGAACCGCCTGCATAGCCCCAAACTGCGCGTCCGCCGCCGGAGGGAATTGGTCCACATACTCCTTCGGCACGGCCTTGATCACTGAAGAAATGATCTTAGCCTTATCTCGGGATGAGAAATGCCGAGACGGAGGAATATTGCGGACTTCATCGTCCAAAGCCGCCTGCCGGCCATAAGCTATACAAAAAGAAGAGGTGAGAGTCCATAAAAGTACTTGATTAAGAAAACAATTTAACTTGAAGAATTTAGCATTTACCTGGGTCGTCGCCTCCCACATGAGGAGGACGATGAGCTTCTGGATTTTGGGCCGCCTGAGCCGAAGGCTGGTCGTCCTCACCATTAAGGACCTCGACCGGCGTAGGGGAAGCAGCCCTCTTGCTGGGACCGGCCCCGCCTCTGGCATCCCCTCTTTTGGCCGAACCCTCCGTAGGAGGATGCTGCCGCAGAGGAGTCACTGCCATAGGAACGACTTCCACTGGAGAATCAGACGACTTCTCTGGCAAGTCCTCCATCTTAGAATGCCTGATCCCCGCCTTGACCTTGGGACGCTTCCCTGCAATGGAAGCGTCCTTGTCCTCGGCTTTGCGCTTAGGGCCGGCCGAACCTTTCTCGCCCTTCTGAAATATTGGAGGAGGAAAGATATATAAAAAAAATGACTGAGTAAAATAATAATAAGAAATATATAGGCAACTCACTCTTGCCGGAGCACCTCCGCCAATCCCTTTCAGCTTCTGGTCAACCATCTGGGTTAACCACTCCTTGGTGCTAATAACCCCCTTCTCTTTAGGCGGAAGCTTGGACATGGTGACGGCTGCAAAAGGAGATTTTTTATAAAAGTTAGTAAGCAAATAACATCCAATACACAAAAGCAGTAATGCCATGATACCTTGGTCCAACCCATGGTCTAGGCCAGCCGCTGCCAGGAACACAGGGTCCCTGAGCTGAGCACATGACGGAAGCCAAGACAAGGGAATGTTCAGGTTCTTGGTCTGTGCCGTCATGGCCTCAGCCTGGAAATGGACCGTGATTTGATCCCATTCATGTGCCGTTAAGGCCGGAAATTTCTCGTTCCCCCCTGTAAAGCGAGGTTCTAACTGCCAACGGCTAAATTTTAGCTCCGCCTCCTCGTCGGCGGTCCACATCACCACCCACCTCATTCTCCAGAAGTGATGTTTTGACGGCTTGTCAAAAGTGGTAGCATACTCCCCCTTGTTAGCTAATTAGAACCAACCTTCGGCTCCTTTTACTTTCTGAAAACGCACCAACCTAAGAAATGCATTAAACGACGGCCTCAGGCCCAACAACTCACACTTTGCGACGTACCCAAGTACGTTTGTCCAAGAATTGGGTGACAATTGGCAGAGGCCAATGCCGAACCCATCCAATACCTCCTCCACAAAAGGATGGACCAGGAACCGTAAACCACTTTTAAAGGCTCCAGCATACACATGAAATTCACCTGGGCCCACGTCAAAAATGGTGGACGCCTCACTCTCTGGAAATCTCGTTTCGTAGCCAGGGCCAGTATTCATGCCAGCGGCGTAATTCTCCTTATGTCTCTCCAGCCATTTTAACCACTTCGGGTCAGCCCCAATATGACCCGCGTCAATTTGAGCATTCTCACCCTAGATGCCTCCAGCAACAACCTGAGGCACTCCAGCCGCCACCTCTTCAACTTCTTCACCCATAGCCTCGCCACCGCTCTCATCTGGTTCCGACTCATCGAACGAGGCGGCGGGCTGTTTCGATGGACCAGCTTCCATCTCTTCCATCCAAAACTCATCAAAGTAAGTACCTCCTTGACGAGCACTGCTAGCCTCACCTGGGGGAGTCCGGCTTATTTCCCCTGCCGACACTTTGATGGATCTCCCTCCTGAGAAAGAAGGGTCCATCTGCTGACCTTTAAGCCGCAAGTCAGCGATGTTTGCCGTCTTTTTCGTCCTCGCCATCGTGTCCTGCATAAAGACGCAATGGGAGGCCGAACTTAACGACGGGCTTAAAAAATGTGGGATATTGGTGCGGCGCAGATCAGACCACCATACCCAGAAGTTCCAACCTTAACGGCTCAAGAACCGCATACCATCGTTCCAAAAGGAAAAGAGAAATGGGCGATGCCAAAACTGACGAATAACAAAAAATGCAAGAAATAACTAACATACTGTAATCAGGTGCTTACCTCAAAAAATAACGGAGATGATGGCGTCGAAGGTAAGCGTCACGAAAAGGAGACTAAGGGCTCGTACAGTCTTTCCTTCGTCTTAGGATATGGGCCGAATAGAAGACTGCGTCAGAAATCTCTGTAGATTCTCTCCCAGAAAAGCACAAAGGTGAATTTGTAAAGTGAAAAATGAAAATTTTTACCCCCCTCATTTATATATAGGGAGGACAGAATAGGAAAAGTCTCCACGTGGCGCACTCTCTCTGGGTCAAAGAATCTAATCAGGAGATCAGTGATCAAGAACGGGCACCATGCATTCCATCTTACCTTAATACCCTTCTTGAGGGGAAAATGATGTGGGTAAAAATACCCCACCTACGTGGCATCAACGTCACGCGACATGTGGCTCCTGATCACTGGTCAGCCGCATATCTTGGCTTCCACCCAAGAACCAGCCTATGCTGATGAAAGAGTCCCTTTTGAGGCCCATGGCCCATAAGGAATGTTGTGACAGTGACACATGTCATTACCTAATAAACTAGCCAATCATATGACATGATTCTAGGGTTTTCCCCCAAAAGGGGGAGACTATAAATACCTCCATTTCCCAAGAAATGGACACACAATTCTAGATAGAGAAACATTCTACTATTTACCTTTAATGCTTTCTGTTCATTAATTACACCTTCCTAAAAACCCGTGTCTTACTTAAGCATCGGAGGGAACATTCCTTCGGGAATATTCTTGTTTTGTAGGTACGCCGCCGACGTGGACTGGACTCGACACTACGTGGAACCTGATACCTCCTCGTCATCATACAAAGGAAAAACTCCCACAACAGGTTTGTTTTGGAACTAGAAAACTGTTACTATGTTCCTAGTATCACCAGAAACATCATTTCCGTTTCAAGTTTGGATTCTAAAGGTTTTAGTTTTCAATTTAAAGACAATAGTTGTTCTTTTTCTTTGAATGGAATGTTTTATGGTTCAGCACAACAAGAAAATGGTCTTTATGTGCTAGATACGAGCAAACACATTTATTACATAAATACCAAAAAGGCTAAAACTGGTGATTCGGATCTCACATTTCTGTGGCATTGTCGATTAGGCCATATAAACATAAAGCGCATGGAATTACTTCAACGGAAAGGAATTCTAGAATCATTCGACTTAGAGAAGATTGATCAATGTGAATCTTGTTTACTTGGCAAAATGACAAAGCAACCTTTCTCAAAGGTGGGAGAAAGAGCAAGCGAACTACTAGGGCTAATACATACGGACGTATGTGGGCCTATGAGTACGAAAGCTAGAGGTGAGTTCAGCTATTTCATAACGTTTACGGACGACTTCAGTAGATATGGATATATTTACTTAATGAAGCACAAGTCTGAATCGTTTGAGAAATTCAGAGAATTTCAAAATGAAGTAGAGAATCAACATGGCAAGAAAAACAAAGCTCTAGATCGGATCGAGGAGGTGAATATCTAAGCCACGAGTTTGATGACCATCTAAAAGAATGCGGTATTCTTTCTGAATTGACTGCTCCGGGGACACATCAATGGAATGTAGTGTCGGAACGGAGAAACATGACCTTACTCGATATGGTCAGGTCAATGATGGGTCAGGCCGAACTTCCTTTACAGTTTTGGGGACATGCGTTGCAAACTGCAGCACTCACACTGAATCGTGCTCCGTCAAAAGCCGTTGAAAAGACTCCATACGAATTATGGACTGGGAAACTTCCAAAGTTGTCTTTTCTGAAGATTTGGGGTTGCGAAGCATATGTCATGCGATTAATTTCGGACAAGCTACAACCTAAATCTGACAAATGTGTCTTCGTTGGGTATCCAAAAGAAACTATGGGGTATTATTTCTACAACAAGTCAGACAACAAGGTTTTCGTTGCTCGTGACGGTGTCTTTTTGGAAAGAAATCATATTTCCAAATTGACAAGTGGGAGAATATAGACCTCGAAGAGATTCGAGACGAACAACGAACTCAGAACTCTTTAGAAGCAGTTCAGGTTGATGAACCTCCAAGGTTTTTAGAAGAGCCAGTGGGAGTAGTTCCTCAAAACGTTGTTGCCCCTCGTAGGTCAAATAGAACTATTTTTCAGCCGGACAGATGGACATGCATCCTCTTGACTGAAAACTTAGACGTTCTCATATTGGATACTGATGAACCTATGACTTACAAGCAAGCTATGACGAGCCCAAGCTCCACTAAATGGTTAGAGGCCATACAATCTGAAATAGACTCCATGTCTTAAAATTAAGTATGGGATTTGGTTGATTTGCCGGATGGGTTCACGCCTATCGGATGCAAATGAGTCTTCAAGTTGAAGAAAGACAAAGATGGAATTGTATACATATACAAGGCTAGATTGGTAGCAAAAGGTTACAGGCAAGTTGACGGCGTTGACTACGATGAAACCTTTTCTCCAGTCGCGATGCTTAAGTCTATTCGGATAATCCTTGCGATTGCCGCGTTTCATGACTATGAAATACGGCAAATGGATGTCAAAACTGCCTTCTTGAATGGTGTTCTTGAAGAGACTGTGTTTATGATGCACCCGGAGGGTTTTGTCGATCAAAAGAACCAAGGAAAAGCATGCAAGCTTAAGAAGTCCATCTACGGATTAAAGCACTCATCAAGGAGTTGGAATAAACTATTTGATGAAGCAGTCAATAAGTTTGGCTTCATCAAGAATCAAGACGAATCTTGTGTATACAAGAAGGTCAGTGGGAGCAAAATTGCATTCCTAGTCTTGTATGTTGATGACATACTGCTTATTGGAAACGACATTCCTATGTTGGAGTCTGTAAAGACTTGGCTTGGAAAGTGTTTCTCAATGAAGGACTTAGGAGAGGCACAGTACATATTGGGCATCAAGTTCTATAGGGATAGATCTAAGAGGATGATTGGACTAAGCCAAAGCACTTACATTGACAAAGTGCTAGCTAGGTTCAATATGATGGAAGCCAAGAGAGGCCATCTACCCATGTCCCATGGCATATATCTAAGCAAGAATCAGTGTCCCAAAACATCTGATGAGCGTAGAAAGATGAGTGGAATTCCATACGCTTCGGCTATTGGATCCATCATGTATGCTATGATTTGTACAAGGCCGGATGTTTCGTTCGCACTCAGTGCAACGAGCAGGTATCAGTCAGAACCAGGTGAGGCACATTGGACTGGTGCCAAGAACATCCTAAAGTACCTTAAAAGGACTAAGGATCAGTTTCTGTTTATGGTGGTACAGATGAGTTGATTGTTAAGGGCTATACGGACGCAAGCTTTCAAACCGACAGAGATGATTTCAGATCATAGTCTGGGTTTGTGTTCTGCCTCAATGGCGGAGCAATAAGCTTGAAAAGTGCTAAGCAAAGCACTATTGCGGATTCTACAACTGAAGCCCAGTACATTGCTGCCTCAGAAGCAACAAAGGAAGCTGTTTGGATTCAGAAGTTCATCGAAGAACTTGGTGTTGTCCCCTCCATTAAAGGACCAATGGCTTTGTATTACAACAATAGCGGAGCCATTGCCCAGGCAAAGGAGCCTAAGAGCCACCAGAAGTCCAAGCACGTACTACGGCGATTTTACATGCTTCGAGAGATCGATGAAAGAAAAGAAATCGAGATTTGCAAGGTTGGAACTGACGACAACGTCGCGGATCCATTGACTAAACCGTTGCCATAAGTGAAACACAACGCACATGTAGCAACCATGGGAATCAAGCATGTTGGAGAATGGGTTTGATTTTCTAAGTATTGTTTTAGAACATCCGTTAGATCTATGTTTAAAACAATTGGTTTAACCATTTTATATTTATGAAATTTATTTATTTCATATTCATTTAATTGTGGTTTAGAATAAAAGGATAAGTCCATGTGATTCAAATCTTCCAAATGGGATGTCAGGATGGATTCTTCGACAAAGAAACACCCATAAGTGAACTTGAATATTGAAGTCACAAAGGATCCCTAATCCAGGTCATTGAAAGGTGGACGACCAATGACTAATGAAGATTAGATTGCAAGTAGATTACTTAGTTCTGTTTCTTGAACTAGAGTGACTGGATGTCAGAATCTTTTGCATAGATACTTATTGGATCTTGTATCGGATTGACCATGAGAACACTTTAAGAGATTAAAGTCATGTCATAGGTAGTTCTCATTAATGGTGATTAGAAACCGTTCCTCATAACATGAGCGATTATGTCTGCTCGTTTGAGAATTAGTTCGCTTTGGTACTAGCTAAACGTCGCACCGTAAAAGGAGGCTATAAAAGCAGTTATTGGGCGTACTATGAATCAAAGTGAGTGTTCATAGATTGCAAGAATGGATTGTCTTCCTATCTTTGATAGGATATGGTGTTGTTGTGTAACAAGGCCTCTCGGAGAGTTAGATACTGTAAAATGCATGGTCGTGCTCAGAATGGTTAAGACTTAACCTTCAGCAAAAGTTTAACAATTGAGCTCTGTAATCCGAGAAACACTTCTGGACCTAATAAGGATGGCTTGGATCTTACCTTATGTTCAAAAGTAACACTAAGTGACAAAGGAATGTGGATGCACACTTGTCTGAATGACAAGTGGGAGATTGAAGGAAATATGTCCTTCACCCAAGGTGCATTAAGTCTAATACCAAGTTTCAGATTAATTGCGAACAATTAATTCAGTGAGATCAAGTGATCGGAACAGCTAGCTGGAGAAATGCTTCCTATCAGTGAGTTCTAATGGATATTGAACTCACAGCTTACTCTTGACTGAACCTACAAGGTCACACCAATGACACGTAACAGATCACCGGATTAAATGAATTCGGAAATTCATTTAATAGCTTTTCGGGAATTAAGTTGGAAACGTATTATACGATACGACCTTGCATCGGAATCGTATATCGTATCGCGAATATTCGTAAGCTGGACGACACGAATAAATCGTATCGTACGACGGTGATTCATCGAATACGAAACGATAAATAATATATCGGAAATATATTAAATCGCGAATACGAAGGGCATCGGAGTTGTCGGCCCGTCGAGCCAAGCACGTAAGCGTGCAAGGCCCAACGAGCCAGCAAGCTCGCGAGCAAAGGCGAGCAAGGCCAACCCATTGGGCGCGAGCACGCAGCAGCGCAAGCAACGTAGCGACGAGCGAGCAGGCCCACGGCCCAGCTGCTCGGCGCGCGCGCTGTGGGCTTCGGCCTGCAGTGTGTCGCTGGGCGCGGGCTGTATGGTCCGTGTGCTTGCGTGATGTGGCCGGTCATGTCGGTGAACCAAGTAGAGGAACGACAAGTGGAGTTCTTTGTTCGTGTTCGTTGACATATTATTGTGGAAAACACGCTTCGAATGTAAGTTTGCTTAATCTGTGCTTTATACATGTTTCCTGGCTTTGGGGGTTGTTTCCGCACATGTTATTATGTTTAACTGTATTCCCCTACAGAAGCATGCTGAAGGCTACATTGACTTGGTCAAGGTGAATTGGTCAAAAAATGTGGTTGGCACTCTGATGTATCAAGTGGTTCAGAAGTTAAAAAGAATTAAAGGGGTGTTTAGAGAGTTGAATAAAACAGGTTTCAATGATATCCATGCTGCTGACATAAAAGCTAAGCATGATTTGGAGTTATGTCAGAAGGATCTGCACCTAGCACCTGGTGAGAGTGAGCTTGCTGATAGAGAAGTTGAAGCTGCTAAGAGGTATAAAATGATGCATGCTGCTTATATTTCTTTTCTGAAACAGAAAGCAAAAGAAGCCTGGGCAAAGGATGGGGATGAGAACAGTTCTCTTTTCCATAAAAGCATTAGAGCTAGGATCATTCATAACACAGTGCATTCTATCCATGATATGCATGGTAATTGGGTGTGTGATCCAACATCTGTGTCTAATGCTTTTCTGGAGTACTACCAGAAACTCTTGGGCACTAAAGCTGCTAGTAGAAGTACTGTTATGGCTAAAATTGTGCATGCTGGTCCAACTCTTGAACAACTGCAGAAAGATCAATTACTCGTTCCTATTACTAGTGAGGAAATCAAGCATGCTATGTTCTCTATCAATGGGGATAAAGCCCCTGGCCCTGATGGGTTTGGGAGCCATTTTTTCAAAGAAAACTGAACGTAGTTGGGGAGGATGTAACAAAGGCTGTTCTGGACTTTTTTCACACTGGAAAACTTCTAAAAGAGATCAATTCCACAACTATCACCCTAATTCCCAAGACAAAACGTCCAAAAAGTGTTACTGAATTTAGGCCCATATCCTGTTGCAATGTAATTTATAAATGCATCACAAAGATCCTTTGTGAGAGAATGAAATGTGTTCTTCCTATGCTGATAGCTGAGAATCAAGGGGATTTTGTACATGGTAGATTTATCATGCACAACATCATGATGTGCCAAGAAATTATCAGACAATATGGAAGGAAGAATGCATCACCTGGTTGCTTGATCAAATTAGATATGCAGAAAGCTTATGACACAATTGAATGGGATTTCTTGGAAGAAATGCTGCTTGCTTTGGGGTTTCCTACTCAGTTTGTTAATTGGATCATGATTTGTGTTACAACTCCCAAGTTCTCAATCATGATCAATGGTTCAGCTCAGGGTTACTTTGCTTCCAGTAGGGGGTTGAGACAAGGGGACCCTTTGTCTCCCTTACTGTTTGTGGTGTGTATGGAATATCTGTCTAGAACTCTATACAAGGTGGGTGAGGATAGCTGTTTCAAATTTCATCCAAGATGCAGGTCTACAAAGTTAACCCACCTTTGCTTTGCAGATGACCTTATCCTTTGCTGTAAAGGTGAGTTTAACTCTATACATCTGCTCCTCCAAGGTTTCAAGCTTTTTTCTGACACTTCTGGTTTGAAGACCAACATTCAGAAGTCAACTATGTATTGTGCTGGTATGAAACCAGAGGTAGTTCAGCAGGTAGTGGATTTATCTGGTTTTGCCTTGGGTTCTTTTCCCTTTAGGTATTTAGGGGTCCCTATTTACTTTAAAAGGATCACTAATGCTGACTATGAGGGATTAGTGGATAAAATGATGGCTAGGATCAAGACTTGGAGTTCTAGGAACTTGTCTTTTGCAGGAAGGGTAACTCTTATTAATGCAGTCCTCTTAAGCATCCACTCTTACCGGGCTCAAGTGTTCATCCTCCCTAAACATGTTCTCAAAAATGTTGAGGCTATCTGCAGAGCGTTTTTATGGCAAGGCACTTATTTCTGTACTAAACCAGGTTATGTGGCCTGGGATAGAGTATGCAGACCAAAGAAGGAAGGAGGTCTAGGAATAAGGCAAGTTCAGGCATGGAATATTGCAGCTTTAGGGAAATATGTTTGGGCAATAGCCAGAAAACAGGACACAATGTGGGATAGATGGGTGAATGCAATCTATATTAAGAATGTAGTTTGGTGGGACTATCAGCCAAAAGCTGCTAGTGGTTGGTACTGGAGAAAGATCTGTAGTGTGAAAGAGCAACTAAAGGGATTGTTCAATGAGGCTCAGTTGGATCAAATGCCTAAATACTCTATCCAGAAGGTATACCAGAAGTTGGTTTAGCAGAATGAGAAGGTCCCTTGGGGGTCTGCAGTGTGGAATAGAGCTTATATTCCCAAAACCAGAGTGATTTGTTGGCTGATGGTGCAAGGGAGATTACAAACAAGAGAAAGGTTGCACAAGATGGGGGTCTGCAACACTACTAAATGCCTGTTGTGTGAGGCAAAAGATGAAACTCACCCTCATCTTTTCTTTGATTGTGAATATAGCAGAAGATGCTTACAGGGGATTGAGGAATGGTTAGATATTCCTACTAGTAAAGTGCATTATATGGGCCTGCTGAGGTGGGTTAAATGGAAGAGTAAATGCAGCAATTTCCAAAAGACAGCAATACACACTGCTGTCAATGCTACTGTATATATTTTATGGAGTGCAAGAAATGATGCTCTCTGGAATCAGAAGGTTCCTGCTCCTTCAGTTACTATTAGATGCATTCAGAGTAGTGTGATTGACAGATTAGTTCACATAGGTGCTAAACAATCTAGCACAAATGACCAGATTTGGTGGAAGAACAAATGTACTATTTAGACTTTGTTTCTTCTTTTTCTTTCCTATGACTGTTGTCATGCTGTTTGTTCCTTAGCTTTTCTGTCTTAGGACTTGGATTTTGTAATCGGTTCTTTTTTGAGCGATGAAATCTACTCTGACTTATCAAAAAAAAAAATCATAAAGATCTAAGTTAGATCCTGTTGATGATTACTTATACCAAAAATGTTCATCAATGATTGTGTGCTGTAATTTCACAATTGAGCTCCATAAGATATGGTATATCTAAATTGGAATAATCGAAGTCAATTAGTACTTGATTCGATCAATGATGAATCATAAAGATTTTTCCTATAATTTCTAAACAAAATGCTCAACTACCACCAAACTAAACCAAATTCGTCAAAGCTATTGAAAAGTAATTTCAGAATATCTTTTCAATAATATATATATATATATATATTATTAAACTCAGTGGAAGCTTAGTGTTTGTTATTCGACAAACTAAGGTCCAAGTATAGATATATGTTTCATTGTGATTTATTCAAATGAGACACAAGGGTATTGTTTCTACCACAAATTTTTGAGAACATAATGTTTGTTTGCTCGAAATAATGTCATTTTGGAGATTCGTTTCCAAAATGACAAATGGGAGAAAATAGACCTCGAAAGTCTTCGAGGCGAAAAACAAACATAAAACGGAGATTCCGGAGGCTTTTCGAAGTACTTCAGAAAATCCGAAATCTTATTCTTTAAAGACTTTAGAAGTGGCTTTAAAGAATAGACATCTCTTAGAAGACTTTACAAGTACTTCAAGGAGAACAGAATATTCAAAATACTTACAAGCGTCTGTTGATATTCTATTGTTTGATGTTCTATACCCAAGTAAGGCATAGAGTTCAAGTCACTGAAACTATGAGATTCTTATATTAGATAGTTAAGAAACCTACAACTTGCCGTCAAACTATTATCATGTAGATTAATGAGTTTGTGACTTGTAAGAAAGCTATGACGAAACCTAGATTCCCTAAAATGGTTAGAGGACATAGATAGACTCAAATGTTTTAGATGGTTAAAGGCCATAAAACATAACCAATGTTTTGATGACAAATTTGAAATTTTGTTGATTTGCAAGAATTGTTTACACCTATTGGTTGCAAATTGGTTTTAAGGATAAAAACCATCAAACATGGAATTGTGTTCACACACAAGGCTAGATTAGTTGCTAAAGGTTACAAGCAAATTCACGGCGTGGATTGTGTTGAAGCCTCATGCAAAATCGTAATAATGCTCAAGTCTATAAATAAAGCAATGATTGCATATTGGTATATATGGAAATTGGATGAAAAAACATCTTCCTCAATCAAATGTTAAAGAAACTATGTACATGGCATGTCATAGGATTTATGGATCCAAATAATGCTTAAAATTAATGCTAGCTTATGAAATTCGGGTATGGATTTAAGCAAGCAATTGGGAATAGGAACTGTATTTTAGTTTCATAAAATGTACATGACTCTTATAAATATATAAGAAGTTTAGTGGGAGTACGTAAAACTTAATTGGTCCTATGTGTATCACACACATATCTCTCTATTGTGAAATAACATTCAAATGCTAATGGCTTAGATTTGAAATTATTCATCAATGATGGATCTAGGCGAAACTTAGTGCATACTGGGTATTAAGATCCATTTATAAAGATCTTATAATATTGTTTTAGATTAAGTAATGGCATTTACTAAATCAAACACGAAAGACTCCATTGGAGATATTCGACCCACGTGAATAAATCTAAGTAAAGAATGTTTGAACTATGTATAAGCATTTACTAAGTTAAACATCAAAGGATCTAAATAAGATTTTTCACCTATATTTTATAATTTAGTTGAATTCAGTATCTACTGAAACTGAATGAGCTAAAGTTACATGAAAAGAATTCAAATGGGAATTATTCTGCAAAAGAATATATCATGTATGATATAATATGAGGATCACCAAAAATTAACGTATGGCTTTAGGCATGACGAACATATACCAGTCTCTATTTGTCTAAGTAAAGATCAACTAGATTGAGATCAAGAAAAACTTATGGTACTTGAAAAGGTACATAGGAATAGTTCTTGATTCAAGGAAATAAAGATATGCTAAACATTGATGTTACACGCATAAACACTAGCAAAGGATCAAGCAAGATCCCTTTGGAGTTAACCATTGGCAAGGACGAGCTAAAGAGCATCATGTTTTGAAATGGCAACATGGATTGGAGACGGGGCCAAAGTTTATGGGCAGACGAGTTACCCAACATCTTATGGTCGATACTGACCACGGCAAAAAATTCAACGGGAGAAACAACGTTCCTACTAGGATACGGAGAAGAGGTTGTGTTACACATAGAGATGTGCAAACCCACCCTGCGCGTCATGCTGTTTGACAAAAACTATAACTGGGAAATGATGAAAGCTACCCTAGATTTCTTACCGGAAACCAGAGGAAATGGGGCTATAAGGAAACAATTATACAAGCTACGTATGTCACGGGAATACAACAAGAAAGTCTCTAGACGAATTCTAAAAGCAGGAGACTTTATCCTAAGGAAAATGCTAATGAGCAAGGAAAACTAACTCCTACTTCGGAAGGCCCGCATGAAATTTATGAGGAGCTTCGCGATGGAACTTATCGAATTAAAAACATGCAAGGGTGTCCTATTCTACGCACTTTGAACACAGAAAACCTAAAGAAATACTACTTTTAAGTTTAGACTTTTGTTGTTCTTCTTAGCCTGTAAAAACAAAAGACGTCCGACGAAGACGCACCCTGTAGCACGACTTGCAGATTATTAATGAAATATCTTTTTGCAAAATTTTGATGTACACGGCCTAAAAGCTGTTAGGTTATGATACATATAAATCATATATATTTCATGCGGAAAAACCATAAAGCCAGGAATCTAAATTAATTGCCACATAACAATTAGCATAATTTAGGATACATACATGTGAAGCGTGCCTTCTCTAGCTGCTCCCGAACCAAACAAGAACAAGTTTAGGACTCCAAACGTCGTCCCTCCGTAGATAGTCCACAGCACGTTCGGATCTGCCTTAGATTTAATTAACTAGAATTGCACCTAAGGTATTATGTTATTCGAATAATTGGAGGGAAATTAATATTAGTTTTAATCCTTAAAACTATGTGAATACTTGAAATTATGTGTTCATAAATTGTGAATGCCATCACATATTTATAAGGTAGGAATAATGGAATTAGAAGTCTACTAGGTATCAAGTAATCTAATCCTATTAGAATTAGACATTAATTAAAACTAGTAACTTTAGGAAATTAATCTTTTAATCTAATCCTAATTGCTTAAGGATTTGATGCATGCACGAACTTCAACACACACACGCGCACGGCCCACAAGGGGCGTAGGCCATGCGCGCGCGGAGAAGCCCACGACTACAGCCCATGGGCGCGCCAGCTGCCATGCGCTGGGCCTTGCATGCCTTGGTTGCTGCTGCGATGCCTTGCGCACTGGGCTTGCTAGGCGCGGGCCTGGCCTCATGCTGGGCCTTGCGTCTAGCAAGCTCGTCCGATGTTTATTTCGTACGACGCGCTTCCGATTAATTTTCCGATTTCGGAATTCATTTCCGATTCGAATAATATTTAACATTTCCGATTCCGGAATTAATTTCGGTTTCGAACAAATATTTAATATTTCCGATTCCGGAATTATTTTCCGATTCCGATAATATTTCTGATTCTAACAATATTTCTGTTTCCGGAAATATTTTCGATTCCGGCAATATTTCCATTTCCGATAATTTTTTCCGATACGTACCATGTTTCTGTTTCCGGCAACATCTACGACTTGGATAATATTTATATTTCCAATACGATGCATATTTCCGTTTCCGGCAATATCATCGTTTCCGGAGTATTCATAATTTTGCCTTTGACGATTTCAGCTCCCACTGGAACCGAGATCCGTCGATTCCGAATATCCATAAATGGAGTATTTAATTCCTTTAAATACTTGATCCGTTCACGTACTATTTGTGTGACTCTACAGATTCAGTCAAGAGTAAGCTGTGGATTGATATTATTAATTCCACTTGAACTGAAGCGGCCTCTAGCTAGGCATACAATTCACTTGATCCCACTGAATTATTAACTTGTATAATTAATACTGAACTGCATTTAATAGACTTATCATTAAATGCATACTTGGACCAAGGGCATTATTTCCTTCAGTCTCCCACTTGTCCTTAGGGACAAGTGTGCATTTCCTAATTCCTTTGTCGCTTGATGCTTGCTCATGAACATAAGGTAAGAGTTGTCATCCTTATTATGTCCAGAGGTGTTTCTCGGTTTCAGAGTTCAACTGATCAAATAAACAGATAATCATAGCCTATGATTCATCTGAGCACGGCCATGCATTTTACTGTTTCTAGCTCTCCGAGTGGCCTTGTACAACTTTCAGCATCTCATCCCGATTTATGGGAGGACAATCCCAATCTTGCGATCTTGAGATTAGACTTCGTTTGATATGTGATTACCCGAGCGTTGCCTTTATAGCCTCCTTTTACGGTGCGACGGTTGACAACGTCAAAGTAACCAGTTTTCAAACAAGTAATCTCAAATCACTCAGGTATTGAGGATTAGTGTCTAATAATTTTAATGAAATTTACTTATGACAGATTTTCATCTCTTACAGTAAAGTTTCATAGGTCTGTCCTATACTAGTCTTCCCAAAGTAAGTATCTATGCAAATGATTGCGACATTGCCATGTCCACATAGTTCAAGAAACAGAACTACTAGTCATCTTGCATTCTAGTGTTCTAGCGTTTTCTATGCGTCCATCTTTATAGAAAACTCCGACCAGGGACCATTTTCAACTTTTGACATTCAAGTTCACTTGACAGACGTTTCTTAGTCGCAGGACTGGTCGTGGCAGTCTATCTTGAATATATCGTCAAATTGAAGGGACTCATCATTTAATAACCACAAATTAAATGGGAAAATGAATTCTATTCATTTATATGAATGGTTAACCAATAACGTTTTACAAAGTATTAAACTCTAAAACTTTAAAACATTAAATAAGGACATCAAAGCCATTCTCCAACATGCTTGATTCCTATAGCTCCAGTGTGCGAGTTGTGCTTCGCCTGCGGCAGAGGTTTAGTTAATGGATCCGAGATGCATGTTGTCATCAGTTCCAATCTTACTTATCTTGACTTCTTTTCTTCGAACTCTCGTAGAAGGTGAAATCTACGAAGTACATGCTTGACTCTCTGGTGGTGTCTAGGCTCCTTTGCCTGTGCAATAGCTCCGTTATTATCACAATATAGAGCTATTGGTCCTTTAATAGAGGGGACTACACCAAGTTCACCTATGAACTTCCTTAGCCAAATAGCTTCCTTTGCTGCTTCATTTGCAGCAATGTACTCCGCTTCAGTTGTAGAATCCGCAATGGTGCTTTGCTTAGCACTTTTCCGGCTTACTGCACCTCCGTTGAGGCAGAAGACAAACCCAGACTGTCATCTGTAATCATCTTTGTCGGTTTGGAAACTTGAGTCCGTATAGCCTTTAACAATTAATTCATCATCTCCACCATAGACCAGGAAATCATCATCTTTGTGCCTTTTCAGGTACTTCATAATATTCTTGGCAGCAGTCCAAGTGCCTCTCCTGGGTTTAACTGGTATCTACTCGTAGCACTGAGTGCATACGCAACATCTGGGCGTGTACATATTGTTAGGTTATGATACATATGACAATTCATAAATTATGCGGAAAAACCATTTAGCCAGGAATACATATTATTTACACATAATCATATAGCATAGTTTAGATGCATACTCTTTGTTGCGTTTCTTCCCTAGCTGCGCCGGAACCGAACAAGAACAAGTCTTTAGGACTCCAAGTGTCGTCCCTCCGTAGATAGTCCACAGCACGCCCGGATCCGCCTTAAGATTGACCAACTAGAATCGCCCTTAAGGTACTAAAAATTTCGGCACTTTTGAGCAAGGAATGTGTCTGAATTTTTCTCTCAAAAACTCACTTTGAATACTTGAAAAACTTGTCATAAATTGTGAACCCAGGCCACATATTTATAGGGGTATGGAAAGAGAATTGGAATCCTATTAGGATACGAATTAATTAAATTAGAATCCTAATGAAACTCTTATTTAATTAATTTATCAAATAGAATTAGGAATTTAATCATTAAACGAATCCTGTACGTTTTAGGTTTCGTATGTGAACACAAACACCCACGCACGCACAGCAGCCCACGAGGGGCGCCATGCGCGCGCGCGCACAGCCCGAGCATCGCAGCCCACGACTGCCGCAGCCTTGGGCGCGCGCTGGGCCTCCCTTGCGGTGGGCCTGGCGCAGCCTTGGGCTGGCGTGTTGTGGCGCGCGTTTCCCTTGCTGGACGTGGGCCTGGCTTCGTGCTGGGCCTTCGTCTAGCAAGCTTGTCCGATGCTAATTCGTACGACGCGCTTCCGATTAATTTTCCGATTACGGAATTCATTTCCGATACGAACAATATTTAACATTTCCGATTCCGGAATTAATTTCCGTTTCAAACAAATATTGAATATTTCCGTTTCCGGAATTATTTTCCGATTCCGATAATATTTCCGATTCAGACAATATTTCCGTTTCCGGCAATATTTCCGATTCCGGCAATATTTCTATTTCCAATAATATTTCCCGATTCAGACAATATTTCCGTTTCCGGCAATATTTCCGATTCCGGCAATATTTCCATTTCCGATAATATTTTCCGATACGTACCATGTTTCCGTTTCCGGTAACATCTACGACTTGGATAATATTTATATTTCCGATACGATCCATATTTCCGTTTCCGGCAATATCATCGTTTCCGGAGTATTCATTTCTTGCCTGTGACGATCTCAGCTCCCACTGAAACCAAGATCTGTCGATTCCGAATATCCATAGTTGGAGTATTTAATGCCATTAAATACTTGATCCGTTTACGTACTATTTGTGTGACCCTACGGGTTCAGTCAAGAGTAAGCTGTGGATTAATATCATTAATTCCACTTGAACTGAAGCGGCCTCTAGCTAGGCATTCAGCTCACTTGATCTCACTGAATTATTAACTTGTTTATTAATACTGAACCGCATTTATTAGACTTATCATTGAATGCATACTTGGACCAAGGGCAATATTTCCTTCAGTCTCCCACTTGTCCTTAGGGACAAGTGTGCATTTCCTAATTCCTTTGTCGCTCGATGCTTGCTCTTGAACATAAGGTAAGAGTTGTCATCCTTATTATGTCCAGAGGTGTTCCTCGGTTTCAGAGTTCAACTGATCAAATAAACAGATAATCATAGCCTATGATTCATCCGAGCACGGCCATGCATTTCACAGTTTCTAGCTCTCCGAGTGGCCTTGTACAACTTTTAAGCATCTCATCCCGATTTATGGGAGGACAATCCCAATCTTGCCATCTTGAGATTAGACTTCGTTTGATAGGTGATTACCTGAGCGTTGCCTTTATAGCCTCCTTTTACGGTGCGACGGTTGGTCAACGTCAAAGTAACCAGTTCTCAAACAAGTAATCTCAAATCACTCAGGTATTGAGGATTTAGTGTCTAATAATTTTAATGAAATTTACTTATGACAGATTTTCATCTCTTACAGTAAAGTTTCATAGGTCTTGTCCGATACTAGTCTTCACAAAGTAAGTATCTATGCAAATGATTATGACATTGCCATGTCCACATAGTTCAAGAAACAGAACTACTAGTCATCTTGCATTCTAATCGTCTAACGTTTTCTATGCGTCCAATTTTATAGAAAACTCCGACTAGGGACCATTTTCAACCTTTGACATTCAAGTTCACTTGATAGACATTTCTTAGTCACAGGACTGGTCCTGACAGTCTATCTTGAATATATCGTCAAATTGAAGGGACTCATCATTTAATAAACCACAAATTAAATGGAAAAATGAATTCTATTCATTTATGAGAATGATTAACCAATAATGTTTTACAAAGTATTAAACTCTAAAACTTTAAAACATTAAGCAAGGACATCAAAGCCATTCTCCAATATGCTTGATTCCCATAGCTGCAGTGTGCGAGTTGTGCTTCGCCTGCGGCAGAGGTTTAGTCAATAGATCTGATATGTTGTCATCAGTTCCAATTTTGCTTATCTCGACTTCTTTTCTTTCAACGAACTCTCGTAGAAGGTGAAATCTACGAAGTACATGCTTGACTCTCTGGTGGTGTCTAGGCTCCTTTGCCTGTGCAATAGCTCCGTTATTATCACAATACAGGGCTATTGGTCCTTTAATGGAGGGGACCACACCAAGTTCACCTATGAACTTCCTTAGCCATACAGCTTCCTTTGCTGCTTCATGTGCAGCAATGTACTCCGCTTCAGTTGTAGAATCCGCAATGGTGCTTTGCTTAGCACTTTTCCAGCTTACTGCTCCTCCGTTGAGGCAGAAGACAAACCCAGACTGTGATCTGAAATCATCTTTGTCGGTTTGGAAACTTGCGTCCGTATAACCTTTAACAATTAATTCATCATCTCCACCATAGACCAGGAAGTCATCTTTGTGCCTTTTCAGGTACTTCAGAATATTCTTGGCAGCAGTCCAATGCGCCTCTCCTGGGTCTGACTGGTATCTGCTCGTAGCACTGAGTGCATACGCAACATCCGGGCGTGTACATATCATAGCATACATTATTGAACCAATCCATGATGCATATGGAATCCCATTCATTCGTCTACGCTCATCAAGTGTTTTTGGGCACTGAGTCTTGCTTAGAGTCATTCCATGAGACATGGGTAGGTAGCCTCGCTTGGAGTCCGCCATCTTGAACCTATCAAGCACCTTATTGATATAAGTGATTTGACTAAGTCCAATCATCCTTTTAGATCTATCTCTGTAAATCTTGATGCCCAATATGTACTGTGCTTCTCCTAGATCTTTCATCGAAAAACATTTCCCAAGCCAAATCTTGACAGAGTTCAACATAGGAATGTCATTTCCGATAAGTAATATGTCGTCGACATATAATACTAGGAAAGCAATTTTGCTCCCACTGACCTTCTTGTATACACAAGATTCGTCTGCGTTCTTGATGAAACCAAAGTCACTGACTGCTTCATCAAAACGTATATTCCAGCTCCTGGATGCCTGCTTCAATCCGTAGATTGACTTCTTTAGCTTGCATACCTTTTTAGCATTCTTTGGATCCTCAAAACCTTCAGGCTGTGTCATAAACACAGTTTCTGTTAAAACGCCGTTTAAGAAAGCAGTTTTGACATCCATCTGCCATATTTCGTAATCGTAATATGCAGCGATTGCTAACATTATCCGAATAAACTTTAGCATTGCAACTGGTGAAAAGGTTTCATCGTAGTCCACACCGTGGACTTGCCTGTAACCTTTTGCATCCAATCTAGCTTTGAAAACTTCAAGTTTCCCATCCTTGTCCTTTTTCAGTTTGAAAACCCATTTGCTTCCAATGGCTTGGTAGCCATCTGGCAAATCGACCAAATCCCATACTTGGTTTTCAGACATGGAGTCTAATTCAGATTGCATGGCTTCTTGCCATTGCTTGGAGCTAGGGCTCGTCATAGCTTGTTTGTAAGTCGCAGGTTCATCACTTTCAAGTAATAGAACGTCATAGCTCTCGTTCGTCAAAATACCTAAGTACCTTTCCGGTTGAGATCTATATTTTTGCGATCTACGCGGGGTAACATTTCTAGTTTGATCATGATTCTCACCAGATTCTTCTAAAGATCTCTGAGTTTTATCCTGAATGTCATCTTGAGCATTCTCTAGAGTTTGTTGTTCGACTCGAATTTCTTCGAGGTCTACTTTTCTCCCACTTGTCATTTTGGAAATGTGATCTTTCTCCAAAAAGACACCATCTCGAGCAACAAACACCTTGTTCTCAGATGTATTGTAGAAGTAATACCCCTTTGTTTCCTTTGGATAGCCCACAAGGATACATTTGTCAGATTTTGGATGAAGTTTGTCTGAAATTAATCGTTTGACGTATACTTCACATCCCCAAATCTCAAGAAAAGACATATTTGGAGGCTTTCCAAACCATAATTCATATGGAGTCCTTTTGACAGCTTTAGACGGAGCTCTATTTATAGTGAGTGCAGCTGTATTTAGTGCATGTCCCCAAAATTCTAATGGAAGTTCGGCCTGACCCATCATTGACCTGACCATGTCTAGCAAGGTTCTGTTCCTCCGTTCTGACACACCGTTCCATTGTGGTGTTCCAGGAGGAGTCAATTCTGATAGAATTCCACATTCTTTCAGATGGTCATCAAATTCATAGCTCAGATATTCACCGCCTCTATCAGACCGCAGTGCCTTAATCTTCTTGCCTAATTGATTCTCTACTTCACTCTGAAATTCCTTGAATTTGTCAAAGGATTCAGACTTATGCTTCATTAGGTAGACGTAACCATACCTACTGAAGTCATCAGTGAAAGTGATAAAGTAGCTGAAACCACCTCTAGCATTTGTACTCATTGGTCCACATACATCTGTATGGATTAAACCCAATAGTTCATTTGCTCTTTCTCCAACTTTAGAGAAAGGTTGCTTTGTCATTTTGCCAAGTAAACATGATTCGCATTTACCATAATCCTCTAAGTCAAATGGTTCTAGAATTCCTTCCTTTTGAAGTCTTTCTAAGCGTTTCAAGTTTATATGGCCTAATCGACAATGCCACAGATAGGTGAGATCTGAATCATCCTTTTTGGCCTTTTTGGTATTTATGTTATATACTTGTTTGTCGTGATCTAATAAATAAAGTCCATTGACTAATCTAACAGATCCATAAAACATCTCTTTAAAATAAAACGAACAACTATTGTCTTTTATTAAAAAGGAAAATCCCTTAGCATCTAAGCAAGAAACTGAAATGATGTTTTTAGTAAGACTTGGAACATGGAAACATTCTTCCAGTTCCAAAACTAGCCCGGAGGGCAACGACAAATAGTAAGTTCCTACAGCTAATGCAGCAATCCGTGCTCCATTTCCCACTCGTAGGTCGACTTCACCCTTGCTTAACTTTCTACTTCTTCTTAGTCCCTGTGGATTGGAACATAAGTGTGAGCCACAACCTGTATCTAATACCCAAGAAGTTGAATTAGCAAGTATACAGTTTATAACGAAAATACCTGAAGATAAAACGACTGTTCCGTTCTTCTGATCTTCCTTTAGCTTCAAGCAATCTCTCTTCCAATGCCCCTTCTTCTTGCAGTAGAAGCATTCGGATTCAGAAGTGGGTTGACTGACCTTCCTCTTTACAGATTTGGCGCCAGTTTGCTTAGTTGGGCTGGCCTTGTTTCCACCTTTCTTAGCATTCCTCTTCTTTCCAGATTTCTTGAACTTGCCCCCACGCACCATAAGCACATCCTGCTTATCACTTTTGAGCGTCTTTTCAGCGGTCTTCAGCATACCGTGAAGCTCAGTGAGCGTTTTGTCCAGACTATTCATACTGTAGTTCAGTTTGAACTGATCATACCCGCTATGAAGAGAATGGAGGATGGTGTCTATAGCCATTTCCTGAGAAAATTGCTGATCCAGCCGACTCATATTCTCAATGAGTCCAATCATTTTGAGAACATGTGGACTTACAGGCTCGCCTTTCTTAAGCTTAGTCTCAAGAATTTGCCTATGAGTCTCGAATCTTTCGACTCGAGCCAGATCTTGGAACATGTTCTTCAACTCACTGATGATTGTGAAAGCATCTGAGTTGATGAACGTTTTCTGCAGATCCGCACTCATGGTGGCGAGCATTAGACATTTCACATCCTTGTTGGCATCAATCCAACGATTGAGGGCTGCCTGAGTGACCCCGTCGCCTGCGGCTTCGGGCATCGCCTCTTCTAGGACATACTCCTTTTCTTCCTGCATAAGAACTATTTGCAAGTTCCTTTGCCAGTCAAGGAAGTTTTTCCCGTTCAACTTCTCCTCTTCGAGAATTGATCGAATGTTGAATGAATTGTTGTTTGCCATATTAAAAACTACAATTGAAAAGAATAAACAAATAAATAACCATTCACAGTTTCTCTTAATAAACTTAAATTCTAGCATACATGCATAATTCAATGTTTATTAAGCATTTTATTCAAGTTATGTGTTCCGGCAGGTGTGAATAAAATGATTCCAAGATCCTAAAATCATTGAAGAACTAAGCACAGTTTGTCGACTTAATCCTAAAACATCTTAGGTAAGCAAAAACCTTTTTCTAATAGTCTAGAAACTATTCTTGGTTGATAGGTACGTCTAAGAACTTATTAGGTAAACCTATCGATTTTGTCACGACATAAAAGGACTCCTTACTTATATCGTTGAGTTTCACCAAAACTAACATGTACTCACAATTATTTGTGTACCTTGCCCCTTTAGGACCAATAAGTAACACCTCGCTGAGCGAAAACTATTACTAGATTGATGTAAAGGATATCCAAGCAAGTGTATATTTTGGCATGGCACCTTTTAACTCAATTTTTAAGTTTGGAACTTAAGGCTCTTACTATGTTGGTTAGATTTTAAGTGAACTAAAATCCTTAATCATGCAACATAATCAAGCTTATGATCTCATGCATTTTAAGACATATTTAAAAGCAATAAATAACTTAAAACATGCATAAGATAAATGTGATCTAGTATGGCCCGACTTCATCTTGAAGTTTTAACTTCAAAGTCCGTCTTGAAAATCTCCGTGGGAGCCACCATTTTCTTCAAATAGGATAAGCTATAATTAAAACTAATTACAACTATTTGATGGTACGCAGACCATATTTGAATTGAAAAACAACTTTGGTACTTTAGACCAATTACATTCAAATTAATGGTACGCAGACCATATTTTCTATCCTATTTGGGCCATACTAGTCACTTCATAACCTGCAAAACAGTACATATACAATATATACCATTCACCCATTCATTATCATGAATGGCCCACATAGCTGGTTAGTAAAACACATTATGCATCACGTAAACATTTGCAGCAATTAATCAAGGGCACCAATAATCTACCAATTATTCAGTCCTTATTAATTCTAATCAAGTTGTTTTAACCTTAAGGATTTGTAGACCTAATCAAGAGTTTATGACTAAAAGGGCTCCCACTTAAACCAATAAATTCATATGCTTTACTAATTTTAAACATAAAAATGTATTTCTAGTCTAACCGGAAACATACAAATTTAATTAAAATTTAAAGCTCATATAAATTTATAATTGAATCCAAAAAGTTTAATTTAATTTCAGTCGTATTTAAATTAATTCATGATTTTAATTTTAGTAAAATAATTAGAATAAATAGAATTTATTATAATTACAATATTCAAAATTAAAATCCAAGAAAATAATTTAAATTATTAATTTTAAAATTAATTAAAATTACGTAAACTGAAAATTTCAAATTAAACATTCAAAACGATCTAATCGAAACGCAAACACCCTACGCATCGCACGCCCATGGGCCATATGCACACAGCCATCGCTGGCCATGTGCGCGCAGCCCATGCGCTGCGTCGCATAGCTGCTGCTTCTACCCTTCGCAAGCAATCGCGCGAGTTGGTGCTCGCTGCGCGCGCGCCAGCTTTCGATGCACGCGAGCCATCGCTCGCTGTGCGCGCTCGCCAGCGCTCGCTTGATGCGAGCCAGGGCTCGCTGCGCGCGCTCGCCAGCGCTCGCTGCGCGAGGCATCGACGCTGGGCGCAGCACTCGTGGCACGCGAGCTAGCGCTCGCTGCGCGCGAGGCTGCGCGCGCTTGCGCGAGGCAGTGCGCGTTGTGGCGCAGCTCGCTTGCTGCCCACACGCGACTGCCGTGCCTTGCCTTCGCCCATGCCCATTCGTCCATTGCTCATTGCCCACGACACAAGGCAGGGCTGCTGCCTTGTGCTCGTGCACCATGCCCTTGCTCATTGCATTCGTGCCGCATGGGCGACGAGCTCCCTTGCTCGTCGTCGCATGCCCGCACTATACAACACCCCTTAAGGGTAACACGTAGCGTCCATTGCTTTGTGCGTGCAAGTTATATGAACGAATCGCATAAAATTTAAAAAATTTATATTTACAATTAATGACGAATTAATAAATTAATATTAATTTCATAATTTTAGGGCGAAAAATCGAAAATTTATTATTCAATTGATTTCCGATTAACATGGATTCAAGTCTAGGTCATAAAAATTTAAAATTTATCATAAATTTACAATTTTTATGGTGGTTTTTAATCATAGGTATCTAATTAAATTATAATTAATTATGAAAATCAAATTAATTCTAAATTATTCTAATTTTCAACAAATTAATCATAATTACAAATTAGATTGCATAATTAACAAGGCTAGGCATTCAAACTTGTTAAACATATACAGTAGGTCAATAAAAAATTCAAGATTTATCAACAAGAATCGCAAATATTTAATTTAACATCTTAAATTTACGAAATTTTGCATTCGAAAAACTAAAACCGTCGAAAAGTCATAGTTAGGCTTCGAATTTGCGAATTCTGGGTTCGGCAGAAAAATATTCTTTTTGTCAAAATTTTAGAATTCCTTTTACATGCGGAATTGACACAAAAATCACTCGATTTGGATGAGTAACGAAGAAACTGCCGAAAAACTGCGTACGTATAATTAAATAAACGCAATTTGCAATTAATTATCAATTACGAAAATTAATCACCCCTTTTAATTCTTGCAAATTTGTAAAATTTAACCATGTTCATGCAATTTAGATTATGAAAATAATAAGAGGCTCGTGATACCACTGTTAGGTTATGATACATATGAAATTTCATAAATCATGCGGAAAAACCATTTAGCCAGGAATACATATTATTTACACATAATCATATAGCATAGTTTAGATGCATTCTCTTTGTTGCGTGCCTTCCCTAGCTGCGCCCGAACCGAACAAGAACAAGTCTTTAGGACTTCAAGTGTCGTCCCTCCGTAGATAGTCCACAACACGTCCGGATCCGCCTTAAGATTGACCAACTAGAATCGCCCTTAAGGTACTAAAAATTTCGGCACTTTTGAGCAAGGAATGTGTCTGAATTTTTCTCTCAAAAACTCACTTTGAATACTTGAAAAACTTGTCATAAATTGTGAACCCAGGCCACATATTTATAGGGGTATGGAAAGAGAATTGGAATCCTATTAGGATACGAATTAATTAAATTAGAATCCTAATGAAACCCTTATTTAATTAATTTATCAAATAGAATTAGGAATTTAATCATTAAACGAATCCTGTACGTTTTAGGTTTCGTATGTGAACACAAACACCCACGCATGCACAGCAGCCCACGAGGGGCGCCATGCGCGCGCGCGCACAGCCCGAGCATCGCAGCCCACGACTGCCGCAGCCTTGGGCGCGCGCTGGGCCTGCCTTGCGGTGGGCCTGGCGCAGCCTTGGGCTGGCGTGTTGTGGCGCGCGTTTCCCTTGCTGGACGTGGGCCTGGCTTCGTGCTGGGCCTTCGTCTAGCAAGCTCGTCCGATGCTAATTCGTACGACGCGCTTCCGATTTATTTTCCGATTCCGGAATTCATTTCCGATACGAACAATATTTAACATTTCCGATTCCGGAATTAATTTCCGTTTCGAACAAATATTTAATATTTCCGTTTCCGGAATTATTTTCCGATTCCGATAATATTTCCGATTCAGACAATATTTCCGTTTCCGGCAATATTTCCGATTCCGGCAATATTTCTATTTCCAATAATATTTCCCGATTCAGACAATATTTCCGTTTCCGGCAATATTTCCGATTCCGGCAATATTTCCATTTCCGATAATATTTTGCGATACGTACCATGTTTCCGTTTCCGGTAACATCTACGACTTGGATAATATTTATATTTCCGATACGATCCATATTTCCGTTTCCGGCAATATCATCGTTTCCGGAGTATTCATTTCTTGCCTGTGACGATCTCAGCTCCCACTGAAACCAAGATCCGTCGATTCCGAATATCCATAGTTGGAGTATTTAATGCCAATAAATACTTGATCCGTTTACGTACTATTTGTGTAACCCTACGGGTTCAGTCAAGAGTAAGCTGTGGATTAATATCATTAATTCCACTTGAACTGAAGCGGCCTCTAACTAGGCATTCAGCTCACTTGATCTCACTGAATTATTAACTTGTTAATTAATACTGAACCGCATTTATTAGACTTATCATTGAATGCATACTTGGACCAAGGGCATTATTTCCTTCACATATCATAGCCTACATTATTGAACCAATCAATGATGCATATGGAATCCCACTCATTCGTCTACGCTCATCTAGTGTTTTTGGGCACTAAGTCTTGCTTAGAGTCTTTCCATGAGACATGGGTAGGTAGCCTCGCTTGGAGTTTGCCATATTGAACCTTTCAAGTACCTTATTGATATAAGTGCTTTGACTAAGTGCTTTGACTAAGTCCAATCATCCTTTTAGATCTATCTCTGTAAATCTTGATGCCCAGTATGTACTGTGCTTCTCCTAGATCCTTCATCGGAAAACATTTCCCAAGCCAAATCTTGACTGAGTTCAACATAGGAATGTCATTTCCGATAAGTAATATGTCTTCGACATATAATACTAGAAAAGCAATTTTACTCCCACTGACCTTCTTGTATACACAAGATTCGTCTGCGTTCTTGATGAAACCAAAGTCACTGACTGCTTCATCAAAACGTATATTCCAGCTCCTTGATGCTTGCTTCAATTCGTAGATTTATTTCTTAAGCTTGCATACCTTTTTAGCATTCTTTGAATCCTCAAAACCCTCAGGCTGTGTCATAAACACAGTTTCTGTTAAAACGCCGTTTAAGAAAGCGGTTTTGACATCCATCTACCATATTTCGTAATCGCAATATGCAGCGATTGCTAACATTATCCGAATAGACTTTAGCATTGCAACTAGTGAGAAGGTTTCATCGTAATCCACACTTTGGACTTGCCTGTAACCTTTTGCCACCAATCTAGCTTTGAAAACTTCTAGTTTCCCATCCTTGTCCTTTTTCAGTTTGAAAACCCATTTGCTTCCCATGGGTTGGTAGCCATCTGGCAAATCGACCGAATCCCAAACTTGGTTTTCAGACATGGAGTCTAATTCAGATTGCATGGCTTCTTGCCATTGCTTGGAGCTAGGGCTCGTCATAGCTTGTTTGTAAGTCGCAGGTTCATCACTTTCAAGTAATAAAACTTCATAGCTCTTGTTCGTCAAAATACCTAAGTACCTTTCCGGTTGAGATCTATATCTCTGCGATCTACACGAGGTTACATTTCTAGATGGTCCTTGATTCTCACCAGATACTTTTAAAGATCTCTGAGTTTCATCCTGAATGTCATCTTGAGCATTCTCTAGAGTTTGTTGTTCGACTCGAATTTCTTCGAGGTCTACTTTTCTCCCACTTGTAATTTTGGAAATGTGATCTCTTTTGAAAAAGATACCATCTCGAGCAACAAACACCTTGTTCTCAGATGTATTGTAGAAGTAATACCCCTTTGTTTCCTTTGGATAGCCCACAAGGACACATTTGTCAGATTTTGGTTGAAATTTGTCTGAAATTAATCGTTTGACGTATACTTCACAACCCCAAATCTTAAGAAAAGACACATTTGGAGGCTTTCCAAACCATAACTCATAAGGAGTCTTTTCGACAGCTTTAGACGGAGCTCTATTTATAGTGAGTGCAACTGTATTTAGTGCATGTCCCCAAAATTCTATTGGAAGTTCGGCCTGACCCATCATTGATCTAACCATGTCTAGCAAGGTTCTATTCCTCCGTTCCGACTCACCGTTCCATTGAGGTGTTCCGGGAGGAGTCAATTCTGATAGAATTCCACATTCTTTCAGATGGTCATCAAATCCATACTCAGATATTCACCGCCTCTATCAGACCGCAGTGCCTTAATCTTCTTGCCTAATTGATTCTCTACTTCACTCTGAAATTCCTTGAATTTGTCAAAGGATTCAGACTTATGCTTCATTAGGTAGACATAACCATATCTACTGAAGTCAGCAGTGAAAGTGATAAAGTAGCTGAAACCACCTCTAGCATTTGTACTCATTGGTCCACATACATCTGTATGGATTAAACCCAATAGTTTAGTTGCTCTTTCTCCAACTTTAGAGAAAGGTTGCTTTGTCATTTTGCCAAGTAAACATGATTCGCACTTACCATAATCCTCTAAGTCAAATGGTTCTAGAATTCCTTCCTTTTGAAGTCTTTCTATGCGCTTTATGTTTATATGGCCTAATCGACAATGCCACAGATAGGTGAGATCTGAATCATTTTTTTGGCCTTTTTGGCATTTATGTTATAAACTTGTTTGTCATGATCTAATAAATAAAGTCCATTGACTAATCTAGCAGATCCATAAAACATCTCTTTAAAATAAAACGAGCAACTATTGTCTTTTATTAAAAGGAAAATCCCTTAGCATCCAAGCAAGAAACATAAATGATGTTTTTAGTAAGACTTAGAACATGGAAACATTCTTCTAGTTCCAAAACTAGCCCAGAGGGCAACGACAAATAATAAGTTCCTACAGCTAATGCAGCAATCCGTGCTCCATTTCCCACTCGTAGGTCGACTTCACCCTTGCTTAACCTTCTACTTCTTCCTAGTCCCTGTGAATTGGAACATAAGTGTGAGCCACAACTTGTATCTAATACCCAAGAAGTTGAATTAGCAAGTATACAGTCTATAACAAAAATACCTGAAGATGGAACAACTGTTCCGTTCTTCTGATCTTCCTTAAGCTTTGGACATTCTCTCTTGTAATGGCGAATTCCATCACAATAAAGACAGCTTGAAGTGGACTTGTCCTGCTTTGTCTTCTTTCTTGACTCAGCATTGCCCTTGGACTTTCCACCTTTCTTGAAGGGTCTCCCTTTAGCCTTGAGTAAATCCTTGGCTTCACAGTCGAGTATTATCTCAGCCTTTTTGACCAGGTGAACAAACTCTGCAACTGTTTCTTCTCTTGGTTCACTTAGGTATAGTTGCTTAAAGCGACCAAACCCACTGTGCAGTGAATTGAGCAAGATAGAGACTGCCATCCTTTCGCTTATTGGTGTTCCTAGCAGACTTAATCGATCAAACAATGAAATCATATGGTCTACATGGAAACTTAGTGGAACACCCACCCTTTGTTTAGTGCGAAGGACCTGAACATGTTTTTCTTGGACTTCCATCCTAAAACATCTGTTATGAGAACTAACCTTCAGGCCTGACATAGATTCAATCAACTCATGTACATTTAGGTCCCTGTCCTCCGTGTTTCCTGTTAGGTTATGATACATATGACAAAACATAAATCATGCGGAAAACCTTAATGCCAGGATACATATTATTTACACATAATCATTTAGCATAATTCAGATGCATACACTTTGTAGCGTGCCCTCCCTAGCTGCGCCCGGACCGAACAAGAACAAGTCTTTAGGACTCCAAGTGTCGTCCCTCCGTAGATAGTCCACAGCACGTCCGGATCGTCCTTAAGCTTGACCAACTAGAATCGCCCTTAAGGTTCTAAGAATTTCGGCTAATAGGCTACAAGTGTTTGGCTGATTTTGTTCCAAAATCTTACCTTTGAATACTTCAAAATTGTCTCTCTATATATGTGACCCTAGGCCCTTATTTATAGAGTTTATGGAAAGGAATTATAATCCTATTAGAATACCAATTTAGTTTAATTAGAATCCTGTTAGGACTCTTATTAAATAAATCTATCTACTAGGATTAGGATTTAATCGTAGAACAAATTCTAATAGCTTTAGGATTTGTATTGCACACAACCGTACACGAGCACGAGCACGAGCACCACTTGCGCAAGCTTTACGGCCCACGCGATTCTGCACTCGCTCGCAGCCCAAATTCGCAGCCCACATGATTGCTCCGCGCGCGTCAAGGCCTTGCTGGGCCTGGCCTTGCGCTGGGCCTGGCGGGGCTTGGTTGTGTGTGATGCGTGTGGCTTTGCTGGGCAATGGCCCGGCTTCGTGCTGGGCCTTCGTCTGGCAGACCTCGTCCGATGCTAATTCGTACGATAAGCTTCCGATTAAATTCTCGATTCCGAAATTCATTTCCGATACGAACAATATTTAATATTTTCGATTCCGGAATTAATTTCCGTTTCGAACAAATATTTAATATTTCCGTTTCCGGAATTATTTTCCGATTTCGATAATATTTCTGATTCTGACAATATTTCCGTTTCCGGCAATATTTCCATTTCCGATAATATTTTCCGATACGTACCATGTTTCCGTTTCCGGCAACATCTACGACTTGGATAATATTTATATTTCCGATATGAACCATATTTCCGTTTCCGGCAATATCATCAGAGTATTCACTTGCTTGCCTTTGAAGATCTCAGCTCCCACTGAAACCAAGATCCGTCAATTCCGAATATCCATAGATGGAGTATTTAAAGCCATTAAATACTTGATCCGTTTACGTACTATTTGTGTGACCCTATGGGTTCAGTCAAGAGTAAGCTGTGGATTAATATCATTAATTCCACTTGAACTGAAGCGGCCTCTAGCTAGGCATTCAGCTCACTTGATCTCACTGAATTTATTAACTTGTCAATTAATACTGAACCGCATTTATTAGACTTAACATTAAATGCATACTTGGACCAAGGGCATTATTTCCTTCAGTCTCCCAGTTGTCCTTAGGGACAAGTGTGCATTTCCTAATTCCTTTGTCGCTCGATGCTTGCTCTTGAACATAAGGTAAGAGTTGTCATCCTTATTATGTCCAGAGGTGTTTCTCGGTTTTAGAGTTCAACTGATCAAATAAACAGATAATCATAGCCTATGATTCATCCGAGCACGGCCATGCATTTTACAGTTTCTAGCTCTCCGAGTGGCCTTGTACAACTTTTAAGCATCTCATCCAGATTTATGGGAGGACAATCCCAATCTTGCGATCTTGAGATTAGACTTCGTTTGATAGGTGATTACCTGAGCGTTGCCTTTATAGCCTCCTTTTACGGTGCGACGGTTGGTCAACGTCAAAGTAAGCAGTTCTCAAACAAGTAATCTCAAATCACTCAGGTATTGAGGATTTAGTGTCTAATAATTTTAATGAAATTTACTTATGACAGATTTTCATCTCTTACAGTAAAGTTTCATAGGTCTGTCCGATACTAGTCTTCCCAAAGTAAGTATCTATGCAAATGATTACGACATTGCCATGTCCACATAGTTCAAGAAACAAAACTACTAGTCATCTTGCATTCTAGTCGTCTAACGTTTTCTATGCGTCCATCTTTATAGAAAACTCCGACCAGGGACCATTTTCAACTTTTGACATTCAAGTTCACTTGATAGACATTTCTTAGTCACAAGACTGGTCCTTACAGTCTATCTTGAATATTTCGTCAAATTGAAGGGACTCTTCATTGAATACTAAACCAAGATTAAATGGAATATGAAAATACATTTCATATATGATAAATGTTTAACCCTTATGTTTTACAACTATGGGCCTCAAACCCATCTTTAAAACAGTTCATGGAATTCAAAGCTATGCTTGATTTCAAGTGCTACAATGTTAGTGTTGCTTCTCACTTGTTGCATAGGTTTAGTTATCATGCTTTGCCAATCTTAACCTCCTTTTCATCGAATGTTCTTCGAGATATGATGATAAGATCTTTTGAGTATGTTTATTTTGTGATCTAGTCTTTCTTGCTACATTAGTGGTTCTACTCATTTTGCAATGAAGAACCATGAAGTCAACAGACATGTGATCTTCCCAAGTTCAATGAAGAACTCATTAATATAAACAACTCTGTTTTATTGTTTCTTAGGCAATAAGTACTTTTACTTCAACTGTTTAGGTTGCTAGTGATGCTTTGTTTGGATTTACTTATCCAAGCAGTTCACATATATGTGGAAGACTTTCCAGCTGTATCTTAGAACATAGAAATTAATATTTAATTTCCCACGCAACAACTCATGGTCTCCAATCCATGTTGCCATTTCGAAACACGATGCTCTTTAGCTCGTCCTTGTCAATGGTTAACTCCAAAGGGTCTTGCTTGATCCTTTGCCAGTGTTTATGCGTGTAGCATCAATATTTAGCATATCTTTATTTCCTTGAATCAAGAACTATTCCTATGTACTTTTTCAAGTACCATAAGTATTCTTGATCTCAATCTAGTTGATCTTCATTTAGATCAATAGAGATTGGTATATGTTCGTCATGCCTAAAGACATACGATACATTTTTGGCGATCCTCATATTATATCATACATGATAAATTCTTTGCAGAATAATTCCCAATTGAATTCTATTCATGTAACTTTAGCTCATATAGTTTCAGCAGATACTAAATCTAGCTAAATTCTTTGACATATAATATAGGTTAAGAATCTTACTTAGATCCTTTGATGTTTAACTTAGTAAATGCTTATACATAGTTCAAACATTCTTTACTTAGATTTATTCACATGGGTCGAATATCTCCAATGGAGTCTTTCGTGTTTGATTTAGTAAATGTTGTTACTTAATCTAAAACAATATTATAAGATCTTAGTAAATAGATCTTAATACCCAGTATGTACTAAGTTTCGCCATGGTCCATCATTGATGAATAATTTCAAATCTAAGTCATTAGCATTTGAATGTTATTTCACAATAAAGAGATTTGTGTGTGATACACATAGGACCAATTAAGTTTTTATGTACTCCCACTAAACTTCTTATATATCTATAAGAATTATGTACATTTTATGAAACTAAAATACTTATTAGCTTCACTAAAATACAATTCCAATTCCCAATTGCTTGCTTAAATCTGTAC
Source organism: Spinacia oleracea (assembly GCF_020520425.1). Lineage (NCBI taxonomy): Eukaryota > Viridiplantae > Streptophyta > Magnoliopsida > Caryophyllales > Amaranthaceae > Spinacia > Spinacia oleracea. The sequence goes on from NC_079487.1 coordinate 31,258,107, forward strand.
TTAGATTTCATAAGCTAGCTTTTCTTTTCAAGTATTTATTTGGATCCACAAATCCTATCACATACCATGTACATAGTTTCTTCCAACATTTGACTGAGGAAGATGTTTTGTCATCCAATTGCCATATGTACCAATATGCAATCATTGCTTGATTTATAGACTTGAGCATTACGATTATGCATGAGGTTTCAACACAATCCACACCGTGAATTTTCTTGTAACCTTTAGCAACTAATCTAGCTTTGTGTGTGAACACAATTCCATGTTTGATGGTTTTTATCCTTAAAACCAATTTGCAACCAATAGGTGTTTAATCTATTCTTGCAAATCAACAAAATTTCAATTTTTTCATCAAAACATTAAGTATGTTTTATGGCCTTTAACCGTCTAAAACATTGAGTATATATATGGCCTCTAACCATTTTAGGGAATCTATATGTCGTCATAGCTTTCTTACGAGTCACAAACTCATTAATCTACATGATAATAGTTTGACTGTAAGTTGTAGGTTTCTTCACTATCTAATAGAAGAATTACATAGTGACCTGAACTCCATGCTTCTTCACTATCTAATAGAAGAATCTCATAGTTTCAGTGACTTGAACTCTATGCCTACTAGCGTATAGAACATCAAACGATAGAATATCAACAGACACTTGAAAGTTCTTTGAATATTCTGTTCTCCTTGAAGCACTTGTAAAGTCTTCTAAGAGATGTCTATTCTTTAAAGCCACTTCTAAAGTCCTTAAAGAATACGTGTTCGGATTTTCTAAAGAACTTCGAAAAGCCTCGGAAATGTCCTTTTATGTTTGTTGTTCGCCTCGAAGACTTTCGAGGTCTATTTTCTCCCACTTGTCATTTTGGAAACGAATCTCCAAAAGGACATTATTTCGAGCAAACAAACATTATGTTCTCAAAAATTCGTGGTAGAAACAATACCCTTGTGTCTCATTTGAATAAATCACAATGAAACATATATCTAGACATGGGCCTTAGTTTGTTGAATAACAAACACTAAGCTCCCACTGAGTTTAGCAACTCTTTAGATATATATTTATGAAAAGATATTCTGAAATTACTTTTCAATAGCTTTGACGAATTTGGTTTAGTTTGGTGGTAGTTGAGCATTTTGTTTTAGAAATTATAGGAAAATTCTTTATGATTCATCATTGATCGAATCAAGTACTAATTGACTTCGATCATTCCAACTTAGATATTCCATATCTTATGGAGCTAGATTGTGAAGTTACAAACACAATCATTGATGATCATTTTTGGTCTCAAGTAATTATCAACATGATCTAACCTAGATCTTTATGATTTCTTGCCAAGTGGGTTTTATACTTCTGAATCTTTGAACTAGCCAAACAAATTCAAACTTATATCACATTTGAGTAAATAAACCTATATTTACTCAAATCTATGTGAAATAATAAAGTCATAAAATCTTTCTTTAGCTTTGAACTCTATTGTCTAGGTGTTCTAACAATAGTTCATATCTTTTGTTACTTTCAACAAGTAAGACTTGCTTGTCTTAAATTGATCTAGAAATCAACCAACTTTCAAAAGTCCATTAAAATAGAGCTTTTGAATGTTAACTTGTTGATATGGCCTAAGTAACAATGCCAAAGATTTGTGGAACTCAAATCAGGAGATTGATTAGAACCTAGTAAAGTTCTTATTGTTAAAGAGTTGTTTGTTTTAATCAAGCATATTGACTCAACCCGTAAATGACCATTTCATTCAAATAAACAAACAAACATTGTTTTTGTTTTTCTTGAATGTGAGTCTTTCTGTGTTTGAAGCAGAAATTTAGGTATGTTGATTATGGAACAAAATAGCCATTAAGTTCCAGCCTTTTGAAAGGACTTAAAACAAACTAGATGACCCTACAACTAATGTAGCATTGCCATGCTTCATTTTCCACTTGTAGGCCATTAGTGTAGCCTAGCTTTCATTGTTTGAGTTATTACCGAAGTAAGAACCTCAAGCGGTATATGATACCAAGGAAGTTTGATTGCTAGGACACTTTTCTTTAAACATAAACTTATAGGTAGAAACGGAATCGTAAATTCCTTTCATTTGTTCCTTGTTTTCCTATTTCTTGTACCCTTTCTTATAGTCTTAAGATTTGAATTCTTTAGTGTTGACTTTTATACTTTGTTTAGACATGTCCAATGTCATTCCAACAAAGTTCTTACCATTTTATTTATGTTGAATATTCTGTTTCAACTAGATGATCTTACCAGAAGCTTCTAAAGTTCTCTAAGCATTGATCTATTCGAATGTCTAGGGACTAGACTCATTCGAGAATTAAATGGACAAAGATATTAGGTTGTTAACCATTGGTAAAGCTGAGCGTTTAAACTCAATGCTTTATGATCTCAAAACTACATTGTATTTTGAATTCACAAGCACCAATCGGTTTGCCACTCGACTTTGATACTCGAAAACAACCATAAAAGTCTCTAAAAGAAACGTACATTTTAAATTGCTCATTCTCTCTCATTTCCGTGAATCGTTCTTGGATTCACTACCAATCGAGGAAATTTACTATTACCTTTCTAAAAGGATTTACTGCAGTGCAAGATATTTAATTATAAACAATAACTAAAACATACATTGAAGCATGCAAAGTCTAAACATTAATCATGAGTAATAACTTGAAAATTAAAGCAATCATGCAATTTAAACAAGTCATTTGCATTTTATTCAAATTTATTGTTCTGGCAGGTGTGAATAAAATGATTCCAAGACCCTAAAACCCATTGAAGAATTAAGCACATTATGTGTTTAGACTCAATTCTAAAATCTTTTAGGTAAGCAAAAGCCTTTTGCTAATAGTCTAGAAACTACTCTTGGTTGATAGGTACGTCTAAGAGCTTATTAGGTAAACCTATCGATTTTGCCACGACATAAAAGGACAACTTACTTATATCGTTGAGTTTCACCAAAACTAACATGTACACACAATGATTTGTGTACCTTACCCCTTTAGTATCGATAAGTAACACCTCGCTATGGCGGAAACCCTATTACTAAGATCGATGTAAAGGATATCCATGTAAGTGTTATTTTGGCATGGCACCTTTTAACTCAATTTTTAAGTTTGGAACTTAAGGCTCTTACTATGTTGGTTAGATTTTAAGTGAACTAAAATCCTTAATCATGCAACATAATCAAACCACAATCTCATGCATATTTAAGACATATTTAAAAGCAATAAATAACTTATAGCATGCATAAGATAATTGTGATCTAGTATGGCCCGACTTCATCTTGAAGCTTCAACTTCAAAGCCCGTCTTGAAAATGGATTGGAAACTCCGTCTTGAATTTCACTGTGGGAGACGCCATTTTCTTCAAATAGGATAAGCTATAATTAAACTAATTACAACTATTTGATGGTACGCAGACCATATTTGAATTAAAAAACAAATTTGGTGCTTTAGACCAATTACATTCAAATTAATGGTACGCAGACCATATTTTCTATCCTATTTGGGCCATACTAGTCACTTCATAACCTGCAAAACAGTACATATACAATATATACCATTCACCCATTCATTATCATGAATGGCCCACATAGCTGGTTAGTAAAAACACGTTGTATGCATCACATAAATATTTGCAGCAATTAATCAAGGGCACCAATAATCTACCAATTATTCAGTGCTTATTAATTCTAATCAAGTTGTTTAACCTTAAAGGATTTGTAGACCTAATCAAGAGTTTATGACTAAAAATACTCCCACTTAAACCAATAACTTTATATGCTTTACTAATTTTAAACATAAAAATGTATTTCTAGTCTAACCGGAAACATACAAATTTAATTAAAATTTAAAGCTCATATAAAATTATAATTGAATCCATTTATTTAATTTATTTTTCAGTTGAATTAAATGAATTTAAATTAATTCAAGGTTTAATTTTAGTAAAATAATTAGTATATATTAAAATTTATAATAATTATAATATTCAAAATTAAAATCCGAGAAAACAATTTAAATAATTAATTTTAAATTTAATTAAAATTATTTCCGAACTGAAAATTTAAAATTAAAACGAAACGCATCAATACTTTGCAAGACGAGGTACTTGGGCTTGCGCCCAAGCCCCTCGAGCTACGTGGCCCATGCCCCGTGCCTATTGATCGTCGCACATAGCCCGCACAACCATACCCACCCACGCCCATGCCACGCACACACGCAGCCTTGCGGGCTACGCTGCGCGCATCATTGTTGCGTCGTGGCTGCTGCTCTTTGGCGAGCTTGGTGCGTTGTGGCGCAGCGTAATGCTGCCCACACGCATCTAGCTCATCGTTGTGTGCCTTGCCCTCGCCCATCGTACTGCGCGCATGCCAAGGCGTAGACCCTTGCGTGCCGCACAGCTCGTTGCTCGTTGCATTTGTACCGCACGGGCGACGAGCTCCCTTGCTCGTCGTCGCGTGCCCGCACTATACAACACCCCTTAAGGGTAACACGTAGCTTCCCTTGCTTTGTGCGTGCAACATTTATGGGCGTTTTCATAAAAATTTAAAATTTTTAATTTAAAATTAATGACAAATTAATAAATCATATTAATTTCATAATTTTAGGGCGAAAAATCGAAAATTTATTAATCAATTAATTTCCGATTAACATGGATTCAAATATAGGTCATAAAAATTTAAAATTTAACATACATTAACAATTTTTATGGTGGTTTTTAATCATGGGTACCTAATTAAATTATTAATTAATTATGAAAAACAAATCAATTCTAAATTATTCGAATTTCAACAAATTAATCATAATTACAAATTAGGTTGTATAATTAACAAGGCTAGGCATTCAAACTTGTTAAACATATGCTGTAGGTCAATCAAAAATTCAAGATTTATCAACAAGAATCGCAAATATTCAATTTAACATCTTAAATTTACAAACTTTTGCGTTCGAAAAACTTAAACCTCCGAAAAAAGTCATAGTTAGGCTTCGAATTTGGGAATTCTGGGTTCGGCCAATATTTTTTTTTTTTGTCAAAATTTTAGAATGCCTTTTACATGCGAAATTGACACAAAAATCAATCGATTTGGTTGAGTAACGAATATTCTGCCGAAAACCTGCGTACATATAATTAAATAAACGCAATTTGCAATTAATTACGAAAACTAATCACCCCTTTAATTCCTTGCAAATTTGTAAAATTTAACCATGTTCATGCAATTTAGATTATGAAAATAATAAGAGGCTCGTGATACCACTGTTAGGTTATGATACATATGACAAAACATAAATCATGCGAAAAACCTTAATGCCAGGAAACATATTATTTACACGTAATCATTTAGCATAATTCAGATGCATACACTTTGTAGGGTGCCCTCCCTAGCTGGGCCCGAACCGAACAAGAACAAGTTTTTAGGACTCCAAGTGTCGTCCCTCCGTAGATAGTCCACAGCACGTCCGGATCCGCCTTAAGCTTGACCAACTAGAATCGCCCTTAAGGTTCTAAGAATTTCGGCTAATAGGCTACAAGTGTTTGGCTGATTTTGTTCCAAAATCTTACCTGTGAATACTTCAAAATTGTCTCTCTAAATATGTGACCCTAGGCCCTTATTTATAGAGTTTATGGAAAGGAATTATAATCCTATTAGAATACCAATTTAGTTTAATTAGAATCCTGTTAGGACTCTTATTAAATAAATCTATCTACTAGGATTAGGATTTAATCGTAGAAAAAATTCTAATAGCTTTAGGATTTGTATTGCACACAACCGTACACGAGCACGAGCACGAGCACCACCCGCGCAAGCCTTATGGCCCACGCGAGTCTGCACTCGCTCGCAGCCCAAAGTCGCAGCCCACATGATTGCTCTGCGCGCGCCAAGGCCTTGCTGGGCCTGGCCTTGCGGTGGGCTTGGCGGGGTTTGGTTGTGTGATGCGTGTGGCTTTGCTGGGCGATGGCCCTGCTTCGTGCTGGGCCTTCGTCTGGCAGGCCTCGTCCGATGCTAATTCGTACGATACACTTCCGATTAAATTCTCGATTCCGAAATTCATTTCCGATACGAACAATATTTAATATTTCTGATTCCGGAATTAATTTCCGTTTCGAACAAATATTTAATATTTCCGTTTCCGGAATTATTTTCCGATTTCGATAATATTTCCGATTCAGACAATATTTCCCACTACAAAAAAACGCGGCACATTGTGACGCTTTTTGGGACAAATTGTGACGCTCTACAGTGTCGCTATTTCACATAGCGACGCTTTGGGAGAGGGTCGCTATTTTCATTGCCGCTATTTACCGACGCTTTAGAGCGTCACAATTTGCAAAATATCGACATATTTCTCCGTCGCTATTTGGGATATAGTGACTCTTTAGAGAGTCGCAATATTTAGACTGTATAAAGCGTCACTATTTGCACGTGTATAGACACATTTTTCCGCCACTATAAACCACATAGAGACGCTTTAGACACCCGAAATATATAGACTCTTATTAGAGTCACTATATGTTCACTTTCGTGCGAGGTCCCCCCATTCCCTCCAAAATAATTTAGACCCTTTGGAGCGTCACAATTTGCATCATATTATTTTTCATATATACATAATAATTTAGACGCTTTGGAGCGTCACAATTTGCATCATATTTTTTTCATATATATATATATATATATATATATATATAAATCTAAAATCATGAATTATCTATAAAAATATATATCGACCATAGATAATTAATCATAATCAAATACATTAACTTACTACGTACGTACACTATATATCTTAAAGCAACATATTAACTTGCTATGATTCATATATACTTAAGTAGTTAATTTAGGAAAAGTGATAAAAATCATCTATACATTAAATTAATTCGCAGAGTCTAGTCAAACTGAAATAAAAGCGATATTTTAAAACAAATAACTTTCTAACTAGCATTATCATTTTTTCTACAAGATAGTCCAAAACTAAATAAAAACAACTTCCTGACTACGAAAAAGTAAACATATCGTTATGCTAGCTTAGCTTCAAGATAACTTGTTCATCTCTTGATCTACATTTACTATTACCACTTGAATCATCAATAATCTGCAAAGAAAATTTAATGTCAAATATAGTATGATGAACATTCCATAAAATCAAGGGAAAATTAACAGTAATCCTAACCAGCTTGATCCTAACTACTAGTCGTCTTCTCAAAATAATATCAACTATTAATCAAGGGAAAAATGCATGACTATTAGAAATATAGACATGAACAATGAATATATATATATATATATATATATATATATATATATATATATATATATATATATATATATATATATATTATTGGTAAATTAGTTAACTTAATTACCAAAGGTAGAAACCCAAACAACAACCAACAGAAAACAACAAGGGAAACAAAAGCTAAGGGAGCACAGCCCGCACCCAAGCAAAAACAAAAAACACTAAAACATTCTACAACGACACCAGCCAAACTCGCAAATTTTGAGTTATAAAAGGTCATTTTTTACAAATTTGCAATGCTTGTATAATAACACTTTAAACATTAACATTTGATTTTTGCCTTGTTTTTTCCCTGTATGAATTAAAGGTTAGTTCCTACTTCCTAATCAATGGCGAAGAGACAAAAGTTAAAAGTGCTAAGTGTACTTGACGTAGCAAAGACACAATGGTACCACTTGAAAGTTTTCATGATTCTTGGTATGGGCTTCTTTACTAATGTCTATGAGCTTTTCTCCATATCTGTGGTGACCAAAATCTTAGGCCGTCTCTATTACACTGAGCCAAATCCAACTAGCCCAGGGTTTATACCCATGAATGTGGCCTTGTGTGGTACCTTTGCTGGGCAACTCATCTTTGGGTGGTTAGGTGACAAGTTAGGAAGGAAAAAGGTATATAGTCTTACCTTAGTCATAATGGCTTTCTTATCCTTAGCCTCTGATGTTCATTAACTTGCTGCTTAAACTGTGACTTTCTTTAATTATCACGCTTGCCCATTTGAAAACCAAAAAAAAAAAAACAAGACACCAGCCCAACAAGCTACACAGCAGAACCAGACTGAACAACACAAGGTTTGCACAAAAGAACTGCACAACAGCAAGCCAGCCTGAGCAGAACAGTATGCCTGACTGACTGCAAACCTGCAAAACTACGCAACACCAAGACTGAGCAGTAGCAGCAGCTACAACAGCAGGACCTCAAGAACTTTCAGTTTTCAGATTCAGTAGCAGTAGCAGGACCTCAACATCAGGACCTCAACAACAGTAGCAGTAGCAGCAGATTCAGTTTTCTCATGTTATCAAAGCTGTAGATTCTTAATCTTTCGAGTTTAGTTCCTCTTGTCAGTTATAGATTTAGATTAAGACCCCAAGAACTTTCTTTTTTCCTTTGATATAATATTCAGGCGTGATGAGAAGCAAAGCAAGTGATGCTTACAAGTACAATAGCTAAAGAATTTGTACTTGGTATTCATTTATTGGTAATTGGTATTCATTTCTTATGATTTTCTTTTTACTGGTGATTTTAGATGGATGAGGAAATGCTAGAGGAGGAAGTTGGGGAAACAGAAGAAGAGACAAGTACCAAGAATATGTGGGAAAGTGTGGAAACTCTCACTAAATATTATTAGGAGGCTGTTTAACTGGGGATTATCAGACCATTACAGAATAGAGATCGCTGTTTACCGACTAGAAACAGAAAAGAACGAGTTGGTTGAGAAATTATCAACTTTGACAGAAGAGATAACTTCTGGAAAGGATAGATTTATCCGCCTGCAAGCTGACTTTGATAACTTTAGAAGGAGATCAGGTAAAGAGAGACTATCAGTTCGAAGCGATGCACAGGGAGAAGTAATTGAGAGTCTTCTTCCAATGGTGGACAACTTTGAGAGGGCGAAGCAACAGTTACAACCAGAAACGGATAAGGAAAAACAGATTGATACGATTTTTCTAAGATAGTACTATGAGTGAACAGACCAAAAACGAAACAGACTATAGAAGTCAATCAAACAGAAAACAAGCTTATACTATGAGCAATTTCTATGGCAACTAAAACTTTTTATAGTAGTTGATTTCAGACTTATCTCTCACTCATGGTCAGAGTTTGAATGAGGTTTTATTAGGAGAGTAAGTCGGAGTCGCTGCTGTCTTGGATTGACATTTAACACTGTGTTTTCTTTACGCGTTACAGAAGGAGCATCATAAATTAACTAACAGAAACCATAGTTTGTTAACAACCCAGACCTAACACCAAACTCGTGTTTCAGCTAATATCAACATAATACCTTATTATAATAATACTAAATCTAAACATCTACCTTCTAATCTCACCATCATCCATAAATAATCGACAACTATAAAGCTTGTTTCAGCTATAAGTTTATCTATAAAGCATGAAATGCAGTTAATTAATTCCATATGAAATTACCTTGCATTTGGCAATAGTGTCAAAGTCTCATTTCTCGGCCTGGTTGTCACCATTGCCACCAGAATCATCAGTAATCTACAAAAAGCATTTTAATATGTAAATTAGATATGCCACATTTCAGGTAATGATACATGATGCTCAATCAGAATAATTTCCAGAAATAACTAACCATATTTATTGCTGATTCCGCACCATCTAAAAGGTTCGATGAAACATTCCCTTTGCGTACTTCCTTCAAAACTTGTCCCAAAAAAGAAGCAATCATTTTAAATGATTGTGTTGTTTCTTCAAACTTGGTGTTTAGAACTTGATTTTGTTGCGCAAGGTCCTCATTTTGCTTCTTGACAACTGATATTTCACCTTTCATGTTCTCCACTTCCATAGCATTGTTGTTAACATAGCTTGACCCTTCTTTCCTCAGCAAACCTTCCACTCCAAAGATGTCGCTTTGCTTCACTCCAAATCCATAATTCAGAGGACGTTTAGGTACTTCACCTTTATACATGAGCTCATTAAAGACTGCATTCTCAATTTCAATTACGGGCTTTGAAGAAGAGGAACTCGCAAGATTTTCTTGGACCTTTTTGTTGGCATCCTCCTGTTATATAATATGAAAAGATCACTCAAAATCTATTAACCAAGAATACTATGTACAAGCAAAGAAAAAAATAAATAGACTTCAAGAGACAAGATTGATTTATAGAATTAGCTCAATGCAATGATACCACAAATTGATGAGGAAGTGTGCCCTCTTTAAAGCTTCCATCTTCTTTGGCGTAAACTGATTTGAAAAATGCCAATTCGCTAAACACTCCTTTCTTCTCTTTCTGCAATTTCAGGAAAAAAATAAATTGAAAACTGAAATTTTGAAGTTCTTAAACCGACTATCACTATATTTGTTTAACACTTTGAGTTGTTATCCCCGTAGTAGGGTTGCTGGGTGCATTGCCACTTTGCAAGGGGTGACAGAGTCGGCAACAGAGGCAGTGACATCAGCAAGCTCTCTGCTAATTGTGTCAGGCTAAGGGGAATTCAGGAGTACGTTTCCGTGTAGATGCAGGGAAGATAATAAACAGAAGAAATATCAGCCAATAGTTGCTTTATACCTGTATTCAGTTTGTTTTGTTTCTGTAACAAGTGGCAAATATTAGTTCTAGTTATTAAGATATTAGGTAAATAAGTTTTTGCAAACTTGTTTGCAGGTACATTTTCTTTGCATTGTTTTTAGTTTATCTTACATGATCCAATAATTAAAATCAATATGGACATTGATGAATCCCATGATCCCAGCTGGCCTCTATGCTTTTGACAGAGGACTAACAGATAATCTATCGATTCTTATAATCTGATAATGTAAACATTGACAGATAATTTGACTACTAAGTGAGTAAATAAAATGAAAACCCAGACCAATTGGACGACTTCGACGCTGTCCCACGGGCACCATAGGGTTCCGATTTCCCCTCATAAGAAGGAGAAGGAGAAGGAAAAGCCTAACTCTTTGAAGGTTGTGAGGGCAGCGCCGAAGGCAGAGTCGAATACCGATGCTAAGAGTGGAGTTCAGAAGTTTAGGGTCAAGCTGTTGCCTGAAAGTGGTGGCCAAGAGTGTCATGGATGTTCTCTGTATGGTATGTTGTTCTTGCAGCCGTTTACATACGTTTTATTCTGTTATTGTTGTGTTTATTGATTTTGGCTTCTGTATATCCTTTAGCGAGCTTGGATTTCCTGTTGGTTTTCAGTTCTAGAACAATGTATTGTCATCATGAAGGGGATTAGAATTTCCTGGAACATATATGGTTTCCTGAATGAATACTTTATTGGTTTCGAGTCAGATGTTTGGGAAAGAACCGGATTAGTTGGTTGTTAACTTTTTATGTCAGCTAGAATTTAGCTAAGTTAGTGAGTTTTAGTGCTGAATGGCTTGATCAATTATCAAAAGTTCTAGAACAATGTATGTCATCATGAAGGGGATTAGAATTTCCTGGAACATATATGGTTTGCTGAATGAATACTTAATTGGTTTCGAGTGAGATGTTTAGGAAAGAACCATATTAGTTAGTTGGTTGTTAACTTTTGATGTCAGCTAGAATTTAGCTAAATTAGTGAGTTTTAGTGCTGAATGGCTTGACCAATTATCAAAAACTCATTTTAAAGGATCAAAGACATTATTTCGGGAATAAATTATATGGTGGACTGGTGGTGGTGAGGTGAAGCTTTGTTATTTTGGTTGAAATGTTAATAGAGAAAGGAATGTTGTTGGTTGTTTGTTGATTGGATAGGTTTGAATTTGTGTAATTGATTTACTCTTGAATTAGTCATGTTTAGGCTGTTGTGCTTGATTAATCTCAAATTAGAAATAATAATGGTGTTGATTTGCAACATTTGCAGCTCACAAGGCCGCACTTCACATCATCTCTAATTTTATTTACATTATGCTATGCTCTTATTAATGCTGGTTTTGATGTCTCAGCCTTACTTCAATAGCTGGGAATATCATCAACTGAAACAAGTGAGAAAGTTGGGACATTTTCACTTGCATATGCAGCTCACAAGGCCGCATCTCCGATAAAGTTTCTGCCTACAGTTGCCCTAACTCCATTGTTGCTTCCTGGATTTCAAGAAAGTAGATAAAGATAACTAATCCCAGAATATATGACTACTCTGTATATGACTTTTCTTCCATTTGTGTAATACCAGAATATGTTATTGGATACGTAGCAGAATCAACTCTTTGTCATTTCATTGTGAATTTGCATTTTAGTGTGTTCAGAGCAAATGCAAGAACCATTAATTGCTGGCCTATCTCAAACATAGATCTCCATAACAATTTATCTGTTAACAGCTACTTACTTGATCTGTTCTCACTAAGACCAACAATGTAATTTACAGGCTACACCTACAGACTAACAGCTAAACATGTTTCGTTCACAATTAATTGATTATCATTGCAGGGTTTTTGTTGTAAAAATGCAGATCGAATAATGATTAGTTATGCTTAATTATGCATAATTTTTATTCTTTGTTATTGACTTTTAGTTAGAACTTTGTGAACAATTTTTTATCGCCTTAAGTTTATGGGGATAATGTAATAGAATGAAATACTGCCTTTGTTGTTTAAATTGAATAGTTTTTGCAGCTTCATGCACTGCAGATGGACTTCATTGCCTCTGCTTTCTGATTTTTTCTACTTTAAACTTGGAGTAGCCACGCACACCCGCTCCCATCCCCAGACCACCCTCCAGAATCATACTTCTTAGTTCCTGTTAAAAAGTTGACTCTATTTGACAGTAATAGTGTCAGGTAACCCCGTTTCCTGATCCTAAAAGCTCTAAGTTCATGAGAATCTAGGACAACTATCTCCAAAACGTTTGAAGAGTCACATAATGTATACTTCTGCAACATGGTTTATAACAGAAACGGAAAGTAGGAAGATTTTCCCAGCTGCTGCTTTCAATTCCATTTGCCCGCATAGCCAACTTTTCTACATTTCTCTACTTTAACATTAGAAAACTAAAGAATGTCCTTATGTGTGAGATTAGATATGCATATACGAGTAAATATTACTCTTATTTGTTTATGAATTTTAGACTTTTATATCACTCTTATTTGTTTATGAATTTTAGACTTAGCACCTATAGCAATTGAAATGCTACAAACCAAATAGCTAGGTTGAAAAGCATACCATATCAACTCTTCGATTAGCAAAGCTTGTAGCACCACTGTTGTGCTTATTGCCTTGTAAAGCTCGAGCATTTTTTCCCATTTCAGATTTTTCCTAGTTTCATGAAACCAATGTTAGCATATATAGGTGAAACAAATAAAACTTACTAAATTTAGGATATTTTGGGGTCACAAACCATGGCCTCTGGTAAAAGCCAATAATCTACCAATTCCGTCCAACTCCTAGTGGACACTCCATCAGGCACGTTGGCATAGTTCTCTTCTCGAGATTTATTCACTGGATCGAAAAAATCCCTCTTCAATTTGTATCGATGATTGTTCCATGGTTTGTCAATACGCATCACTAGTGCCTTGTTAACTAGAGGTCCATCAGGTAACACAAAATGTTTCTTCAAAAAAAAAAAGGAAAAATTAAGTTACAATGTTAACAAAATAATTTGCCTAGCTAGTTCTGATCAGATCAGATCAGACTGATCTGTCTGATCTGATCAGCACTGATCTGATCAGAACTAGCTAGGTGAACTTAGTGATTCTGCAGAAACTTAACCCGGGGTCGGAACCCCCATGACCAAATAAAAACCTGAAAAACGGGCAACTGATTGATGAACACAGATGGAAACAGAATAAATTTAAAGCTAATTACACAGTTAACCAAGCTAAAATAAAACTACAATTAACATAAGTGTTAAGAACAATAAATCCACATACCCGAATCATTGTAACAACATTAGTTTTTAACTGATTGTTCACAGCACGCCAACTTGGGACTCCCACTGGACAAAGTGAATCATTTTTTGCAATATCTCCAAGGAAGCTCACAAGGATCTTCCCACCTTTTCGAATAGGTTGGTTGAATTCATTGAGCTTGACAATGTATCTGAACCCCTTTGCATCATGCCAAACGTCTCGAGGCAGAACTGGTCCCTTTACCAGATGTCGTATTCCATCAGCATCTGTCACAGGAGCTAAATCAGACTAAAAAATCACCAAGATCGATAATTTACAGTTTGCATATTTGATGTAGAGACATGTTTACCTATAGCTATAGCCTCCACCTTCTCATCAAACTCCCTCGATTCTGGCCAATTTGGAATAATGATTCGATGTCGAAGTGTTGCTTTCTTCACAGCAGTATCACTTCCTTCTCCTTGATCAAATTCATTTTCACTCTCAGAAGCCGATTCTTCAAATTCGTCCCAGTTGTAGTTTGGCATAACTTCACTCTCAACCTGATTGGATGGAGGAGATCGCAGAGGTTGAAATGCATTCTCACTCACATGCATGTATGTTGGAGGCAACTGACCTTCTTGCTTCCCGGTTCTCTTTTTCATTGCCATGGTGTCTGGTGGTGTAGGAGATTGTGACATCACATGTTTTGTTGCTCCCAAAGGTGCAACAAATGCTCTTTTCTCTAAATGTGGTTTGACACTTGTAAAAGAAGATACCGGCTGTTGTGTAGCTTTTTGAGGCTGTTGTGTAGCTTTGTGAAGCTGATGGGTAGTTTTTTGAGGCTGATTGGTAGCTGTTTGAGGCTGTTGGGAAGCTTTGAAAGGCTGCAAAGAAGGCTGCAAGGTAGCTTTGAAAGGCTGCAACACAGGCTGCATAGTAGGCTGGTGTGGATTCGGTGTTGACGCTTTTTGTGTTGCAATTTCAGTCAGATTGGGAAACGTAGGTCCTTTATACCATCTACTTTGTGTTGTTCCTGTAAGAGTGGGCGGAATTGGTTGTTGTAATGGGTTAGAGGATGGTTTTGTCTGGGTAAAGGATGGTTTTGATAATGCCTTCAGTTGTGGCTTTGAAACCATGGAAGTAGGCCGAGGCAAGGATGATTGTGGTGCAACCATGGTTTTTTTAGCAGCTACTGGTTGCTTAATGGGTTGTGATACCGTCCCAAATGTCTGTGACACTCCAAGTGTTGGAGGACTGAACGGTCCCCAGTTTTGGGTGGATGGATCAGAAGATTTTGGGGACTTGGATGCAGCAATGCTCGACCCTTCGTCAATAGCTACCAATGTTCTTTTAGTCCTGTAACTCATATTTTAGTTCCTGTTCAGAAAGTAAGAAACACAATCAGCCATGAATAAAAAGGTCATTAAACCAACTCAATTGCTACAAGAATGAATCACTAAATAGGATAATAGGTATTCACTCAAAGTGACAATCATACACGTTAAATCAGTTTAACATTTTCACATAAACAAGAATTACAATGAGCAGAAAACTCCGTAAATATAGAAGCAAAGTGCAAATCTGATTGAGAAAAAGAAATTCATCCTGGCTCTAATTGGTCGTTAGCTCACTAAGTGATCTAGAGTCTAGAATATACAAGTCATAGACTCAAAAGTCTGAAACCTTCAAGGAACTTGAAAACTTTATATTGGAAGGCCTTTTGCTCCGTTCATCCCTTTATTAAGTTTCATTATAACCTGTCACATTACAAGCATAAGCACGAAACAAGATAGAGAAGGCAAACCAGAAAGGAAACAACTAACGGAAATGCACTGAAGATATTATCAGAAAGTGAAGATATTAGCACTATGGAAACAACCAACCTCCAGGTGGCTACCAAATCTCCCTGGAGGTCGAATTAGCACTATGGCCCCTACGAATGTGGATGCGAATGAGTGTGTAGCAGCTTGGTGGAATGAGGAGGGTGATGGATGGCATTTGGAGGGATTGATCTCACATCTTTGGGTGCACGAACAGGAAGCTATCAAGATAATGAGGGTAGCAAGAATTTTGTTTATCTCCCTTGAACTCAAATTATCCCTTTATTGGTTTTAACATGTATTTTGTTTCTGCAGAGATACTTGAAATTTGAAGAATCTGCAGGTGACCCTGCGCGTGTTCAGATTCTATATGAACGTGCTATCACTGAGTTTCCTATATCTAGTGATTTGTGGACTGACTATGCACGCTATATAGAAAAGAAGCTGAAGGTACTTTCTCAATTTCTGATTTTAACTGTTTTGGTTGAGAAATCTGCTAGCTAGCTTATTGTCAGTTGCCAAAAAACAATTTTTTCAGTTCTGATGGATCAAAGAGATGATCTCATAGCTGGCACACTTCCTTTTTTTTTGGTGTAGTTTAGACTGAAGTTATAAGCAATATTTTAGTTGGCCTACACTCATTTACTACACTTTTGCTCTACAGTTATGAGGGAAAGGGCAAGATGAACCTGCTACACCCTCCTTTTCTGAGATTCAGACTACAGTGAAAACTCTCAATTTTTATATTATCATGGCACCAGGAAAAAGCTAAAGAACAATCTAAAACAAGTCATCAAACAAATCAGGAAGCTGTGAACCAGCAAAACAACATCAAGCAACAGTTGCATGTCTGACATGTATTAACAAAATGATTTGGCTACCTTATTAGTTATTCCCCATTCTGTTTTGAAAAGAAAGGAGGGGAACCATACCTAGAATAAAGATCTTTGCTGCTTGATTCAGAGAGCCTAAATCAGTAATATCCTGAGCCTGTAGTTTTAAGAAAATGATTATCAAGAGAGTTATACATTCCATAGGAGAGAAATCAGGCGATAAAAGGATCAATATTACAATACAAATGAGCTTAGAGAAGCTTGAAAAAAGCTAGCTATAATTATATAAAGTCGGTGGTCACATATGATTCTCAAAGTCAAAAGACATAGAAAGAGGATCCAATGGGTGATCCAGCAGCTTAGTATAGTAGTAAATGGCAGCTTTGAAGAGGTGGATGCACATTGTTAATTGTTAACATGAATGCAGAACACAAACATCTAAGGGAGAATCAAGCCTAAATTGCAGAACTCGAAACAGACAGAAACATAAATGAAGAAGTAAAGAGGTAACGTGTTGATACTTGTGTAATATTGGAAACTACTGGAGTGATGTTTACTGTTATAAACAATGAAATCTAGTGAATTATTTTTAGCAATATTTTACATTGGAGTCATTTCATGATTAACTCATAGCATTTCACTAATCTTACAGATTCAAAACCGGTTTGTCTGTGTGGTTCTCCTTAGATAGCCAGGCATAATATTTTGGCAACTCTGACAGATACGCTTTGTCAAAGGGGGGTAAAACTTTCAGAACCAAGACAGATGCATACAAACAAGAATCAATCTTTTCCCAATAAACCTTATTGTTTAGTTATAATGGACCAACCCACCCCTGACACACATTTTCTTGTGTACCACAGGCGCAACAAAAAAGGGAAGAAAAGCAACAACAACACTGCAACAACAATGAACCAAATCAAATACAAAAGGGGGAAATCACAAAAAATAAAGATAAATTGCCCCCTTTTCACGGAATAACGGTATAAAAATATCTGTATCACCATCAAAGAAACTAGTAGTAGGGTACTTGGACATTAGTAGACAATAAAATAAGTGAGTATAGATTAAGTATATAACTCATTATTCAACCAGATTAAACAATATGACTCACAATGTCATGAACAAATACAAATCCAAAGCAAAACAATAAAAAATAAGCATGATCAATTGGTCCCACCCTCTTCCTCTACTGGTAAAGAATCCCCTAAATCAAACACATCTCTAGGCTTGTTCTTAACAACATGCAACCATCCCTTTTGTATCTCATCTTCTATGTAAAAAACTTGTTTTGCTTGAGATGAGAATACAAATGGATCATCTTGCAACAATCGTCCAGAATGCATCAATTTAGAGAAATTGACACATACTCCGCCATTTGGATATGCTTTTACACCCCTATGAATGTCTACCCAATCACAACGAAACAATACAACTTTGTAATCTCCGTAATAATCTAATTCATAGATATGTTTCACTTTTCCATAGTAGGCATCTCCATCCGCTTCGACCATAATTCCAGAATTTTGTGTCAAAAGACGAGAATCGCGATCCGTGGAAAGGAATTTGTATCCATTGATTATGTATCCTTTTAATTTTCTACCATAAGAATGCAAACCACCCGCCAAAGCTTTTCTTAGTTTCCCATCTTCGGTGGTTGCATCTATGTAATGTACCTACGATGATACATCATTAAATCAAATACATTTTTTTTAAAAGAAGTATGTATTCACATTAAAAGAACTTAAGTAACCTTATTTTGCAGCCACCCTCCAAACTCATTGATGATCCAGTTACTTTCATCACTCTCCGTGACAGGATTTTGTAAGTTCATTTGACGTTTCTCGGTTAAAAATTCACTTCATGGAAGAAGAACAAAATTAAAAATCATCTATTATAACAATTGATAATTCAAAAGAAAACCAACATAATACTTACTCCAGATCCCCTTTTATCTCATCAGAGTGAAGCAAAATGTAGCGATGAGCTTGTTTTAAGCTTTTGTCATCAAGGCGAATGCTGACCTCCTTCCCAATAACTCGACCACCAGAATTAAACAAGTAATCATTGGGATTTGGAATGTCATCATCCATCCTTTTAGGTATGTTGAAAATGGTCTTAACACCTTGAAGATATCTCGAACAAAACCTAATTGTCTCCTCTAAAAGGAAGCCTTCTGCAATAGATCCTTCAGGTTGGGCTTTATTGGTTACATGTGATTTCAAATGGGACAAGTACCTTTCAAATAAAACATTTGTACTTAATATATGATAAATGTGAAATATTAAATAAAAAGAATATAATTTAGACGTGTAAGATATTAACCTTTCAATGGGATACATCCATCTGTATTGCACTGGTCCACCAAGTTTAACCTCCTCCACTAAGTGAATCAACAAATGGACCATGATTGTGAAAAATGAAGGCAGAAACTCCTTTTCCAACTCACAAAGAGTTAAAATAATTTCATTTTGAAGATCATCTAAATCATCTGGATCAATAGTTGTAGAGCACAACTTCTTGAAAAAGGAAGACAATCTAGCCAACAAGTCAATTACTTTTGTAGCTTTAGAGGCCCTTAAGGCAACGGGAAGGATATCCTGCATTAGAACATGGTTGTCATGACTTTTGAGGTTAATCAACTTCCTTTGCTTCATATTCACACAACTAGAAAGGTTGGATCCATATCCATCAGGAACTTTAATTTTCTGCAAAACATTTAGGAACCTCTCCTTCTCTTCCGTAGACATAGAATAGGAAGCCGGAGGCATGCATTCACCTCCGTTAGGATTAGTACTCAGCCAAAGGTGAGACTTTATTCTCCATGCTTCAAGGGCTTCTCGATCATTCCTACTATCTCTACTCTTATCCATGCTAAGAAGAGTTCCCAAAATATTCTCAGACACGTTTTTCTCAATGTGCATCACATCTAAATTATGCCTTAGAAGATTATGCTCCCAATACACCAAATCAAAGAATATGCTTCTCTTGGTACCAAAGTCACTTTCATCTTGGACATCATCGTCATCATCGTGTCCTCTTTGCCTCTTTTTCGGTGGTGCCTTCGACTTTCCGTAAACATGCTTCACCTTTTCTTGCTGCCTCAATATATCAGTGCCGCTAGGACGAGATGGGGCTTTACCCCACTCATTAGTTCCAAACTTCTCACAAAACTTGTCACCTTGACATCGATATGGGTGATCTGCAGGTAACCATTTTCTATAGCTACAATAGCAAATCTTGCTCCCAAATCTATCAGAAGGCGTGGAATCTAAGCATATAGGACATGCATTGTAACCTTTTGTGCTCAAACCAGAGAGCATTGCATAGCCGGGAAAGTCATTAATAGTCCAAAGCAAAGCCGCACGCAAATTAAATTTCTCTCCGGCAAAAGCATCAAAAGCTTCAACCCCTGTCCACAGCAATTTCAATTCATGCACTAATGGCTGCAGATACACGTCAATATCATTTCCGGGACCTGATTTTCCAGGAATAAGCGTGGACAGAATGAAAGAAGACGGTTTCATACATAACCATGGTGGAAGATTATAAGGAATCAACATCACTGGCCACGTACTATAAGTGGTGTTCATTAAACGGTAAGGATTAAAACCATCACTCGCAAGACCTAATCGAACACTACGAGGGTCTAATGCAAAATCACTGTGACGCTCATCAAATTCCTTCCATGCTAAGCCATCTGAAGGATGCCTTAAAATCTTCTTATCATCTTCACCCAATCGCTCTGTATCATGCCATCTCATATCTTCTGCTGTTGATGATGACATGTAGATTCTTTTTAGTCTCGGTATAAGAGGGAAATATCGCATTACCTTAGCTGGCACACCTTTCTTACAAGTATCCGTACCTTGATCACTTACAACGTTGCCCCTATCCTTAGTTTTCTTCCACCTCGATGTACCACAAACATGACACTTGTCTTTCTTTAAAAATTCACCCCAATACAACATGCAATTATTCGGACAAGCATCAATCTTTTCATACCCAAGGCCCAAGTCTTTTATCATTTTCTTACTGTAATAATAAGATGAGGGAAAATCAAGTATTTGAGGAAATGCATCTAGAATTAGCTTCAACAACATATTGAAAGATTCTATGGACCAGTGATTCATACACTTCAAGTGAAACAAGTGTAACAGAAAAGATAACTTTGAAAAATTGATACACCCCTCGTACAATTTCTCCTCAGAAGCTTCAAGCAACTTCTTATATGTCACATCTTCTTCTATTGTAGAATAATCATATTCTACATCTGTGTCATAGGCCAAGGGCTCCTCAATCCATTCATCATCCTCTCGTGCTTCTAAATTTGGGCAATTGGGAGGCATATTAACACTAAATGCTGATCTTAATAGCCCTCCCATATTATCTCGACCTACAAACCCACTTTGGTTATCAAGGGATCCTTCACTAGTAATCCCTCCATCACTCTCAAACATACGCTGAAACGTATCCCCTTTACCATGAAAAATCCAATCCTTATATGGCTTATAAAATCCCTTAAACAAAATATGCCTCTCCACTTCATTTACGGAGAACCATTTCTCTACCTTACAGTTCTTACATGGACATCTAATTTTTCCTTCGACTAGATCTTGCTTGGCAAACTCAATAAATTCCATACAACCGTCGATATATTCATGATGACCAGTGGGTAGATCGATCCAACTTTTATCCATATCTATACGAAATTAGTTGAGTAATTAGTAATATACGTCGGTCGCAGAATAGGAAATTTTTATATGTACTTATTAAAATATTATAATCATTCTTAGAACCTTGATATATCACACGAGATTAATTTAAGTCACATAACACCTCCGTACACAACTCTTCTTAATTCATACCATAACTTATGGTTTTTTGTTTAATCATTCTTCCTTAGTGACTAATATTTGTGATCTATCTTCATCTTCTAAAAGTTATTACCCTATATCACTTCCATATTATATTTTCTTTTTGCGTACAAGATCATACTTTCAACTTCACATGAATTTGCAAGGAAAATAAAGCATGTGATTTTAGCGCACAAGGTGATATTTTCAACTTCACACGAAGACAACAATATAAATCCATTTTTTAAAAAGAGTAAGAGTACCTTAAGTAACGTGGCATCACATAATCAGAATTTATGGTAAAATTTCTTGGATTAAATGTAATTAAGCTAAGCAAAATTATGTAGTGGGGATAATGTAATTAGACAAACAATACCAACACAAAATGCCAAAGCTAACAAAAATACGTACTTACAAATTTGAAGCTATTATATCAAAACATTTGAAATTAAATCAACAGGAATACAATAGAAAGATCCAACTTTTGCATGATTGACGTAAGTTATGATAGCACAATAAACGTCGGTATATGCTCATTGTATATATATTGGACATCGAGGAAATGTAAAGCCACGGAAATTATATTCTAACACTTAACAAACCTAACTTGCAGAGTTGTAGCCCACCCTTGTCCATACAAAATTAGGGAAATAACAATTGTCCAATAAAAAACCTAAAAGGGACTTTATAGTATACATACCTCTAGTATCAAAGAGCATATGCAACGTACGAACCGATGCAGAACCTACGAACAACGCTAAAGACTTGCAGGAAACCTTGAACCGGTGTAGCAACGCACGAACTGATGCACGAACCTACGAACAACGCTAAAGAATCACAGGAAACCTTGAACCGGTGTGGTCGGCGAAACCTGATAATGTTGATAAATTATGGTCAAAATATAAGGACAACAACATTATCAGGAATTTAAAATCTAAAAAATATAGTAGATGAAGTTATCAACTTAAACAGAAAACACTACAAACATATCAATTCATGACCATGAATGCTCCATGAAAATGAACAAATGTAGGGAAGCAATGTGCTAAGCGCAGGTCAAAGAAGGGTGTTTTTTCTACATGGAAAGTAAAAGCAAATATTATCTGCAATCTACTCCGCGATAAGGGGATCAAGCAATTGAGTTTACGAAATTCGTTATTGTGGGGCGACAAAAATACCAGAGGAGAGAGAAAGGAGATAGTGGTGAACGTAGAGGGACAGGAGAAGAAGTGAACTGATCAGAAGTGAACTGATCAGAAGTGAACTGATCAGAAGTGAACTGATCAGAAGTGAACTGATCAGAAATGAACTGATCAGAAGTGAACTGATCAGAAGTGAACTGATCAGAAGTGAACTGATTAGGACTGATCAGGATTGATCAGTAAGGACTGTTCAGAACTGATCTGATCAGGACTGATCTATTTTCTATGTCGTCTGAGAGTGCAAGTGTCACCGTCCATAGAAAGCTAGCTATTCCATTTATTACTCAAAAGTGATCACCATACTCCGTATTAAGCAGCCATATTATCTCATATTCAAGGAAGTTGACAGAACACAACACATAATTAAAAAGACTCCCAAAAGTTTTATAATAATATTAATCCTACCTTGTTATGTCTAATCTAAATATTAGTCATTATAGATTACTCTTCTATTATGACTCATCAATTCCACGATCAATTATTTATAACTTGTACACCGTAGCAATCAGTATGTATTACTCCACTTCTTAAGCTCTTAGCTAGTGTTTGTTTGAATAATGAAATAAGAATAGTAATCACAATTTTGGATTAGATTCTATTAATTTGTTAAGAATAGAGTTATTCAAATAGAACGATAATCTCATGATTGAGCTTGAACTGATTTAGTGAAACACTCCTATCCGGTGCAATTGCATAGCCTCTAAAATGTTTTCTGTTAATGTTTCCCATTTTTTCCCGGTTATGCGCAACACATGATGTATATAGTTAAGGTTCGATAGTTATATTAGCAAACCAACATAAATTGGGATGTTTTCCAATTCCAATTACATTATTTATGTGTGGGATAAAGTAATTAAACCTAAACAACACCAACACAAATCAGGAGAAGAAGTGAACTGATCAGAAGTGAACTTATCAGAACTGATCAGGATGGATCAGTAAGGATTGATCAGGACTGATTTGATCAGGAATGATCCGATCAGGACTGATCTGATCAGGATTGATCAGAGCAGGACTGATCTATTTTCTATGTCGTAAATAGCCTAGGACTGATCTATTGTCATGTAATGCATGATCTATTTTCTAAAATCAATAGAGATAAAAAGTTCAGGTATGTAATAAAAAATACTCTAAACAACTCTATAGAGAAGCACTAAAAAAAGCTAGGTAACGACTCTTTACTATAATTCCATAAACCCTTACTCGCAAGTTCAAAATAATTCAACAGAAGAATACAATGTCGTTCTTTCTAACAATAGAACCTAAAGTGTAGCCAAACCATCCATCTCAAAAATTTGCTACTGTTACTTTTAACTCGATACATGTTGAAACTAACTGATATGTTATTATCAAAGCTCGTAGTCATAAAAACCATTTATGCATGCTGTAGTTTATCGGGGCAAAGATGGGGGCCTCAGGACTACAAATACAAACAGAAAGTCGCCTAATTAGCATCCCTAGTAATATCTGATGTGTTGTTGTGAAATATCTTCCTAGAGGTGCCCTAAAGAAATACCTCATTGATAATCGAAGGAAGAAGCTAGCTTTTAAGGTTGTCCACCAGTTGGCGCTTGATCTTTCTAGAGTGACAAATAATTTTGCAAACTCAGATAAATAATACCGGATGATAAGCTATAGTTCAAAGCTACTCTCAATTTGGCATGATAAACCCAGATAAACAATAAGCTAGTGCTGATAAGATAATATTTGGTTAGCTATGACAGTTCAAAACCGGATGATAGAAACTCAGAAATGGTTATCTGAGTTTATCATCCCAGCTATGACAGTTCAAAAATCAAAACCGGATGTTCTATCCCTTAACTCAGTTAAGCTATAGTTCAAAGCTACTCTCACTTCTCTGTGTTTTGAACTGCATATATTCAGATTAGGGTGCTTACTGCATAGGTTTATTCCTTACTCCATACAACTGGTAGTCAAACCTATATTTGGTGCCAACTAAAGCAGGGAAAGGCAAAGAAATTTATAATAAAGACAAGCAAAGTGCTGATAAGATAAGATATTTAACACTGCGATACACTGCCACTACCTAATACTACAGTTATGACATATAGAAAGCATGCAGTAGCTTAACATAACGATGACAGACAGACAGACAATGAGCTTATCAGTCGCCTAATACTAAGTTCTGCTTTGTAAAGCTCAGTTCTGTTTTGTGCAAAGTTTGTTCAGTTCTTTTCTACTTACAGTCAGTCCATCGGTCACACATTTCACATAATCAGTCACAGAAAACAGTGTAGCCTCAAAAGAAGTTATAGATAACAGTAGAAAATGCTAAGTGAAAGGGTTCAAATAATTAGTATAAGTTCTATAGCGACAAATAATTTTGCAAACTCATCCAACATGCTCATTTGATGCACCAAGTTTCTCACTAAAGACAACCTAAACTAACCAAGTACAGCTAGGTGTCTTAAAGATTGACAACAGATTTTTCATACTAAGTACCAGATATCTTGGTCAGAGATTATCACCTAAATCTCACTAAATGTCTGTGTGTCTTTATACAAAGCATTGCCATGTATCCAAATTTCAAAGATTCTAGGCCAACTAAAAGTTGCAAATTTAAAACTATGAAAATTAGAAATAGATAGACAATACCTACAGTAGTAACAACACGGAAGAAGAAGTCAGACGTTCACCACTTTCCAACTATCGTCCAAATTACCAACTATCTGCAATTGAAAACTAAAATAAATGAAATAGCAAACACTCTGTAAGCGGTATATAGAAAATCACAGAAACTAAGAAGACCCATTCTAGTTTTTTTCTTGAATTAAGGATGCAATATAACATGGAAAACTTAAAGGCATATGATTGACATTAGAAATTGACATGAAAAAACGTGAATTAACAATATATGACGGAAATTAAAATAGTGAATCAAACCTAAACATTGTTATATGATAAAAATCAAATAGTAAAGGCGTGAAGCAGACCAAAAATACCTGGCGAATATATCCGGCAACACCGAGGATGAAGCAGCAATTAAGAAACCAGAGTATGCTTGAATTTCTCCAATTAAAAACCAGAGAGAGCAACGAATTTATCTTGAATTTGTTGAGCGAATTGTGAATTCAATAATTGGGCTTTTTCATGAATTTATAGGATGAGGAGTGAGATAGCTTATACTGGGAGATTTGACTTTGCTAACGTAAAGGTTGAAGACGGAATTCATGGAATTCGTTAATGGCCGGTGCTGAAGGTGAGGAGGAGAGATACGAATTCATCGGAAATCTGACGAGGGTGGTTAGTTTCAGCAAGGTATGTCGGTGGGAGGAGGTTGAGAGAAACGTGGGAGGTGGGTTGAGAGTTAGGCGGGATTCTGCGAAAAAAACAGAGAGTTAGGCGGGATTTTTTGCCCAAAAATTCAGTTGCATTGCTGCCTCACAAACACGTGCAACACACGTGTCTTTTTTTTTGTAAATAGCGACGCTTTAGAACGTCGAAATATTTTGCGGCTCTCTAAAGCTTCGCAATTTACAAATTAATATTCGCGCCCCAATTTCCTTGCGACTCTTTGTTAGACCGTCACAATAATTCCGTCTCAATATGTACCTCTTTTTTGTAGTGTCCGTTTCCGGCAATATTTCCGATTCCGGCAATATTTCCATTTCCGATAATATTTTCCGATACGTACCATGTTTCCGTTTCCGGCAACATCTACGACTTGGATAATATTTATATTTCCCATACGATCCATATTTCCGTTTGGAAACTTGCGTCCGTATAGCCTTTAACAATTAATTCATCATCTCCACCATAGACCAGGAAGTCATCTTTGTGCCTTTTCAGGTACTTCAGAATATTCTTGGCAGCAGTCCAATGCGCCTCTCCTGGGTCTGACTGGTATCTGCTCGTAGCACTGAGTGCATACGCAACATCCGGGCGTGTACATATCATAGCATACATTATTGAACCAATCAATGATGCATATGGAATCCCATTCATTCGTCTACGCTCATCAAGTGTTTTTGGGCACTGAGTCTTGCTTAGAGTCATTCCATGAGACATGGGTAGGTAGCCTCGCTTGGAGTCCGCCATCTTGAACCTATCAAGCACCTTATTGATATAAGTGATTTGACTAAGTCCAATCATCCTTTTAGATCTATCTCTGTAAATCTTGATGCCCAATATGTACTGTGCTTCTCCTAGATCTTTCATCGAAAAACATTTCCCAAGCCAAATCTTGACAGAGTTCAACATAGGAATGTCATTTCCGATAAGTAATATGTCGTCGACATATAATACTAGGAAAGCAATTTTGCTCCCACTGACCTTCTTGTATACACAAGATTCGTCTGCGTTCTTGATGAAACCAAAGTCACTGACTGCTTCATCAAAACGTATATTCCAGCTCCTGGATGCCTGCTTCAATCCGTAGATTGACTTCTTTAGCTTGCATACCTTTTTAGCATTCTTTGGATCCTCAAAACCTTCAGGCTGTGTCATAAACACAGTTTATGTTAAAACGCCGTTTAAGAAAGCAGTTTTGACATCCATCTGCCATATTTCGTAATCGTAATATGCAGCGATTGCTAACATTATCCGAATAGACTTTAGCATTGCAACTGGTGAAAAGGTTTCATCGTAGTCCACACCGTGGACTTGCCTGTAACCTTTTGCAACCAATCTAGCTTTGAAAACTTCAAGTTTCCCATCCTTGTCCTTTTTCAGTTTGAAAACCCATTTGCTTCCAATGGCTTGGTAGCCATCTGGCAAATCGACCAAATCCCATACTTGGTTTTCAGACATGGAGTCTAATTCAGATTGCATGGCTTCTTGCCATTGCTTGGAGCTAGGGCTCGTCATAGCTT
Source organism: Spinacia oleracea (assembly GCF_020520425.1). Taxonomy (NCBI): domain Eukaryota; kingdom Viridiplantae; phylum Streptophyta; class Magnoliopsida; order Caryophyllales; family Amaranthaceae; genus Spinacia; species Spinacia oleracea. The sequence continues at coordinate 31,285,430 of NC_079487.1, forward strand.
GTTTGTAAGTCGCAGGTTCATCACTTTCAAGTAATAAAACTTCATAGCTCTTGTTCGTCAAAATACCTAAGTACCTTTCCGGTTGAGATCTATATCTCTGCGATCTACACGAGGTTACATTTCTAGATGGTCCTTGATTCTCACCAGATACTTCTAAAGATCTCTGAGTTTCATCCTGAATGTCATCTTGAGCATTCTCTAGAGTTTGTTGTTCGACTCGAATTTCTTCGAGGTCTACTTTTCTCCCACTTGTAATTTTGGAAATGTGATCTCTTTTGAAAAAGATACCATCTCGAGCAACAAACACCTTGTTCTCAGATGTATTGTAGAAGTAATACCCCTTTGTTTCCTTTGGATAGCCCACAAGGATACATTTGTCAGATTTTGGATGAAGTTTGTCTGAAATTAATCGTTTTACGTATACTTCACATCCCCAAATCTTAAGAAAAGACACATTTGGAGGCTTTCCAAACCATAATTCATATGGAGTCCTTTTGACAGCTTTAGACGGAGCTCTATTTATAGTGAGTGCAGCTGTATTTAGTGCATGTCCCCAAAATTCTAATGGAAGTTCGGCCTGACCCATCATTGACCTGACCATGTCTAGCAAGGTTCTGTTCCTCCGTTCTGACACACCGTTCCATTGTGGTGTTCCAGGAGGAGTCAATTCTGATAGAATTCCACATTCTTTCGGATGGTCATCAAATTCATAGCTCAGATATTCACCGCCTCTATCAGACCGCAGTGCCTTAATCTTCTTGCCTAATTGATTCTCTACTTCACTCTGAAATTCCTTGAATTTGTCAAAGGATTCAGACTTATGCTTCATTAGGTAGACATAACCATACCTACTGAAGTCATCAGTGAAAGTGATAAAGTAGCTGAAACCACCTCTAGCATTTGTACTCATTGGTCCACATACATCTGTATGGATTAAACCCAATAGTTCATTTGCTCTTTCTCCAACTTTAGAGAAAGGTTGCTTTGTCATTTTGCCAAGTAAACATGATTCGCATTTACCATAATCCTCTAAGTCAAATGGTTCTAGAATTCCTTCCTTTTGAAGTCTTTCTAAGCGTTTCAAGTTTATATGGCCTAATCAACAATGCCACAGATAGGTGAGATCTGAATCATCCTTTTTGGCCTTTTTGGTATTTATGTTATATACTTGTTTGTCGTGATCTAATAAATAAAGTCCATTGACTAATCTAGCAGATCCATAAAACATCTCTTTAAAATAAAACGAACAACTATTGTCTTTTATTAAAAAGGAAAATCCCTTAGCATCTAAGCAAGAAACTGAAATGGTGTTTTTAGTAAGACTTGGAACATGGAAACATTCTTCCAGTTCCAAAACTAGCCCGGAGGGCAACGACAAATAGTAAGTTCCTACAGCTAATGCAGCAATCCGTGCTCCATTTCCCACTCGTAGGTCGACTTTACCCTTGCTTAACTTTCTACTTCTTCTTAGTCCCTGTGGATTGGAACATAAGTGTGAGCCACAACCTGTATCTAATACCCAAGAAGTTGAATTAGCAAGTATACAGTTTATAACGAAAATACCTGAAGATAAAACGACTGTTCCGTTCTTCTGATCTTCCTTTAGCTTCAAGCAATCTCTCTTCCAATGCCCCTTCTTCTTGCAGTAGAAGCATTCAGATTCAGAAGTGGGTTGACTGACCTTCCTCTTTACATATTTGGCGCCAGTTTGCTTAGTTGGGCTGGCCTTGTTGCCACCTTTCTTAGCATTCCTCTTCTTTCCAGATTTCTTGAACTTGCCCCCACGCACCATAAGCACATCCTGCTTATCACTTTTGAGCGTCTTTTCAGCGGTCTTCAGCATACCGTGAAGCTCAGTGAGCGTTTTGTCCAGACTATTCATACTGTAGTTCAGTTTGAACTGATCATACCCGCTATGAAGAGAATGGAGGATGGTGTATATAGCCATTTCCTGAGAAAATTGCTGATCCAGCCGACTCATATTCTCAATGAGTCCAATCATTTTGAGAACATGTGGACTTACGGGCTCGCCTTTCTTAAGCTTAGTCTCAAGAATTTGCCTATGAGTCTCGAATCTTTCGACTCGAGCCAGATCTTGGAACATGTTCTTCAACTCACTGATGATTGTGAAAGCATCTGAGTTGATGAACGTTTTCTGCAGATCCGCACTCATGGTGGCGAGCATTAGACATTTCACATCCTTGTTGGAATCAATCCAACGATTGAGGGCTGCCTGAGTGACCCCGTCGCCTGCGGCTTCGGGCATCGCCTCTTCTAGGACCTACTCCTTTTCTTCCTGCATAAGAACTATTTGCAAGTTCCTTTGCCAGTCAAGGAAGTTTTTCCCGTTCAACTTCTCCTTTTCGAGAATTGATCGAATGTTGAATGAATTGTTGTTTGCCATATTAAAAACTACAATTGAAAAGAATAAACAAATAAATAACCATTCACAGTTTCTCTTAATAAACTTAAATTCTAGCATACATGCATAATTCAATGTTTATTAAGCATTTTATTCAAGTTATGTGTTCCGGCAGGTGTGAATAAAATGATTCCAAGATCCTAAAATCATTGAAGAACTAAGCACAGTTTGTCGACTTAATCCTAAAACATCTTAGGTAAGCAAAAACCTTTTGCTAATAGTCTAGAAACTATTCTTGGTTGATAGGTACGTCTAAGAACTTATTAGGTAAACCTATCGATTTTGCCACGACATAAAAGGACTCCTTACTTATATCGTTGAGTTTCACCAAAACTAACATGTACTCACAATTATTTGTGTACCTTGCCCCTTTAGGACCAATAAGTAACACCTCGCCGAGCGAAAACTATTACTAGATTGATGTAAAGGATATCCAAGCAAGTGTATATTTTGGCATGGCACCTTTTAACTCAATTTTTAAGTTTGGAACTTAAGGCTCTTACTATGTTGGTTAGATTTTAAGTGAACTAAAATCCTTAATCATGCAACATAATCAAGCTTATGATCTCATGCATTTTAAGACATATTTAAAAGCAATAAATAACTTAAAACATGCATAAGATAAATGTGATCTAGTATGGCCCGACTTCATCTTGAAGTTTTAACTTCAAAGTCCGTCTTGAAAATCTCCGTGGGAGGCACCATTTTCTTCAAATAGGATAAGCTATAATTAAAACTAATTACAACTATTTGATGGTACGCAGACCATATTTGAATTGAAAAACAACTTTGGTACTTTAGACCAATTACATTCAAATTAATGGTACGCAGACCATATTTTCTATCCAATTTGGGCCATACTAGTCACTTCATAACCTGCAAAACAGTACATATACAATATATACCATTCACCCATTCATTATCATGAATGGCCCACATAGCTGGTTAGTAAAACACATTATGCATCACGTAAACATTTGCAGCAATTAATCAAGGGCACCAATAATCTACCAATTATTCAGTCCTTATTAATTCTAATCAAGTTGTTTTAACCTTAAGGATTTGTAGACCTAATCAAGAGTTTATGACTAAAAGGGCTCCCACTTAAACCAATAAATTCATATGCTTTACTAATTTTAAACATAAAAATGTATTTCTAGTCTAACCGGAAACATACAAATATAATTAAAATTTAAAGCTCATATAAATTTATAACTGAATCCAAAAAGTTTAATTTAATTTCATTCGTATTTAAATTAATTCATGATTTTAATTTTAGTAAAATAATTAGAATAAATAGAATTTATTATAATTACAATATTCAAAATTAAAATCCAAGAAAATAATTTAAATTATTAATTTTAAAAATAATTAAAATTACGTAAACTGAAAATTTCAAATTAAACATTCAAAACGATCTAATCGAAACGCAAACACCCTACGCATCGCACGCCCATGGGCCATACGCACACAACCATCGCTGGCCATGTGCGCGCAGCCCATGCGCTGCGTCGCATAGCTGCTGCTTCTACCCTTCGCAAGCAATCACGCGAGTTGGTGCTCGCTGCGCGCGCGCCAGCGTTCGATGCACGCGAGCCATCGCTCGCTGTGCGCGCTCGCCAGCGCTCGCTGCGCGAGGCATCGACGCTGGGCGCAGCACTCGTGGCACGTGAGCTTGCGCTCGCTGCGCGCGAGGCTGCGCGCGCTTGCGCGAGGCAGTGCGCGTTGTGGCGCAGCTCGCTTGCTGCCCACACGCGACTGCCGTGCCTTGCCTTCGCCCATGCCCATTCGTCCATTGCTCATTGCCCACGACACAAGGCAGGGCTGCTGCCTTGTGCTCGTGCACCATGCCCTTGCTCATTGCATTCGTGCCGCATGGGCGACGAGCTCCCTTGCTCGTCGTCGCATGCCCGCACTATACAACACCCCTTAAGGGTAACACGTAGCGTCCATTGCTTTGTGCGTGCAAGTTATATGAACGAATCGCATAAAATTTAAAAAATTTATATTTACAATTAATGACGAATTAATAAATTAATATTAATTCCATAATTTTAGGGCGAAAAATCGAAAATTTATTATTCAATTGATTTCCGATTAACATGGATTCAAGTCTAGGTCATAAAAATTTAAAATTTATCATAAATTTACAATTTTTATGGTGGTTTTTAATCATAGGTATCTAATTAAATTATAATTAATTATGAAAATCAAATTAATTCTAAATTATTCTAATTTTCAACAAATTAATCATAATTACAAATTAGATTGCATAATTAACAAGGATAGGCATTCAAACTTGTTAAACATATACAGTAGGTCAATCAAAAGTTCAAGATTTATCAACAAGAATCGCAAATATTTAATTTAACATCTTAAATTTACGAAATTTTGCATTCGAAAAACTAAAACCTTCGAAAAGTCATAGTTAGGCATCGAATTTGCGAATTCTGGGTTCGGCAGAAAAATACTAATTTTTGTCAAAATTTTAGAATTCCTTTTACATGCGGAATTGACACAAAAATCACTCGATTTGGATGAGTAACGAAGAAACTGCCGAAAAACTGCGTACGTATAATTAAATAAACGCAATTTGCAATTAATTAACAATTACGAAAATTAATCACCCCTTTTAATTCTTGCAAATTTGTAATATTTAACCATGTTCATGCAATTTAGATTATGAAAATAATAAGAGGCTCGTGATACCACTGTTAGGTTATGATACATATGACAATTCATAAATCATGCGGAAAAACCATTTAGCCAGGAATACATATTATTTACACATAATCATATAGCATAGTTTAGATGCATACTCTTTGTTGCGTGCCTTCCCTAGCTGCGCCCGAACCGAACAAGAACAAGTCTTTAGGACTCCAAGTGTCGTCCCTCCGTAGATAGTCCACAACACGTCCGGATCCGCCTTAAGATTGACCAACTAGAATCGCCCTTAAGGTACTAAAAATTTCGGCACTTTTGAGCAAGGAATGTGTCTGAATTTTTCTCTCAAAAACTCACTTTGAATACTTGAAAAACTTGTCATAAATTGTGAACCCAGGCCACATATTTATAGGGGTATGGAAAGAGAATTGGAATCCTATTAGGATACGAATTAATTAAATTAGAATCCTAATGAAACTCTTATTTAATTAATTAATCAAATAGAATTAGGAATTTAATCATTAAACGAATCTTGTACGTTTTAGGTTTCGTATGTGAACACAAACACCCACGCACGCACAGCAGCCCACGAGGGGCGCCATGCGCGCGCGCGCACAGCCCGAGCATCGCAGCCCACGACTGCCGCAGCCTTGGGCGCGCGCTGGGCCTGCCTTGCGGTGGGCCTGGCGCAGCCTTGGGCTGGCGTGTTGTGGCGCGCGTTTCCCTTGCTGGACGTGGGCCTGGCTTCGTGCTGGGCCTTCGTCTAGCAAGCTCGTCCGATGCTAATTCGTACGACGCGCTTCCGATTAATTTTCCGATTCCGGAATTCATTTCCGATACGAACAATATTTAACATTTCCGATTCCGGAATTAATTTCCGTTTCGAACAAATATTTAATATTTCCGTTTCCGGAATTATTTTCCGATTCCGATAATATTTCCGATTCAGACAATATTTCCGTTTCCGGCAATATTTCCGATTCCGGCAATATTTCTATTTCCAATAATATTTCCCGATTCAGACAATATTTCCGTTTCCGGCAATATTTCCGATTCCGGCAATATTTCCATTTCCGATAATATTTTCCGATACGTACCATGTTTCCGTTTCCGGTAACATCTACGACTTGGATAATATTTATATTTCCGATACGATCCATATTTCCGTTTCCGGCAATATCATCGTTTCCGGAGTATTCATTTCTTGCCTGTGACGATCTCAGCTCCCACTGAAACCAAGATCCGTCGATTCCGAATATCCATAGTTGGAGTATTTAATGCCATTAAATACTTGATCCGTTTACGTACTATTTGTGTGACCCTACGGGTTCAGTCAAGAGTAAGCTGTGGATTAATATCATTAATTCCACTTGAACTGAAGCGGCCTCTAGCTAGGCATTCAGCTCACTTGATCTCACTGAATTATTAACTTGTTAATTAATACTGAACCGCATTTATTAGACTTATCATTGAATGCATACTTGGACCAAGGGCATTATTTCCTTCACATATCATAGCCTACATTATTGAACCAATCAATGATGCATATGGAATCCCACTCATTCGTCTACGCTCATCTAGTGTTTTTGGGCACTAAGTCTTGCTTAGAGTCATTCCATGAGACATGGGTAGGTAGCCTCGCTTGGAGTTTGCCATATTGAACCTTTCAAGTACCTTATTGATATAAGTGCTTTGACTAAGTGCTTTGACTAAGTCCAATCATCCTTTTAGATCTATCTCTGTAAATCTTGATGCCCAGTATGTACTGTGCTTCTCCTAGATCCTTCATCGGAAAACATTTCCCAAGCCAAATCTTGACTGGGTTCAACATAGGAATGTCATTTCCGATAAGTAATATGTCTTCGACATATAATACTAGAAAAGCAATTTTACTCCCACTGACCTTCTTGTATACACAAGATTCGTCTGCGTTCTTGATGAAACCAAAGTCACTGACTGCTTCATCAAAACGTATATTCCAGCTCCTTGATGCTTGCTTCAATTCGTAGATTTATTTCTTAAGCTTGCATACCTTTTTAGCATTCTTTGAATCCTCAAAACCCTCAGGCTGTGTCATAAACACAGTTTCTGTTAAAACGCCGTTTAAGAAAGCGGTTTTGACATCCATCTGCCATATTTCGTAATCGCAATATGCAGCGATTGCTAACATTATCCGAATAGACTTTAGCATTGCAACTAGTGAGAAGGTTTCATCGTAATCCACACTTTGGACTTGCCTGTAACCTTTTGCCACCAATCTAGCTTTAAAACTTCTAGTTTCCCATCCTTGTCCTTTTTCAGTTTGAAAACCCATTTGCTTCCCATGGGTTGGTAGCCATCTGGCAAATCGACCGAATCCCAAACTTGGTTTTCAGACATGGAGTCTAATTCAGATTGCATGGCTTCTTGCCATTGCTTGGAGCTAGGGCTCGTCATAGCTTGTTTGTAAGTCGCAGGTTCATCACTTTCAAGTAATAAAACTTCATAGCTCTTGTTCGTCAAAATACCTAAGTACCTTTCCGGTTGAGATCTATATCTCTGCGATCTACACGAGGTTACATTTCTAGATGGTCCTTGATTCTCACCAGATACTTCTAAAGATCTCTGAGTTTCATCCTGAATGTCATCTTGAGCATTCTCTAGAGTTTGTTGTTCGACTCGAATTTCTTCGAGGTCTACTTTTCTCCCACTTGTAATTTTGGAAATGTGATCTCTTTTGAAAAAGATACCATCTCGAGCAACAAACACCTTGTTCTCAGATGTATTGTAGAAGTAATACCCCTTTGTTTCCTTTGGATAGCCCACAAGGACACATTTGTCAGATTTTGGTTGAAGTTTGTCTGAAATTAATCGTTTGACGTATACTTCACAACCCCAAATCTTAAGAAAAGACACATTTGGAGGCTTTCCAAACCATAACTTATAAGGAGTCTTTTCGACAGCTTTAGACGGAGCTCTATTTATAGTGAGTGCAACTGTATTTAGTGCATGTCCCCAAAATTCTATTGGAAGTTCGGCCTGACCCATCATTGATCTAACCATGTCTAGCAAGGTTCTATTCCTCCGTTCCGACTCACCGTTCCATTGAGGTGTTCCGGGAAGAGTCAATTCTGATAGAATTCCACATTCTTTCAGATGGTCATCAAATCCATACTCAGATATTCACCGCCTCTATCAGACCGCAGTGCCTTAATCTTCTTGCCTAATTGATTCTCTACTTCACTCTGAAATTCCTTGAATTTGTCAAAGGATTCAGACTTATGCTTCATTAGGTAGACATAACCATATCTACTGAAGTCAGCAGTGAAAGTGATAAAGTAGCTGAAACCACCTCTAGCATTTGTACTCATTGGTCCACATACATCTGTATGGATTAAACCCAATAGTTTAGTTGCTCTTTCTCCAACTTTAGAGAAAGGTTGCTTTGTCATTTTGCCAAGTAAACATGATTCGCACTTACCATAATCCTCTAAGTCAAATGGTTCTAGAATTCCTTCCTTTTGAAGTCTTTCTATGCGCTTTATGTTTATATGGCCTAATCGACAATGCCACAGATAGGTGAGATCTGAATCATTTTTTTGGCCTTTTTGGCATTTATGTTATAAACTTGTTTGTCATGATCTAATAAATAAAGTCCATTGACTAATCTAGCAGATCCATAAAACATCTCTTTAAAATAAAACGAGCAACTATTGTCTTTTATTAAAAGGAAAATCCCTTAGCATCCAAGCAAGAAACAGAAATGATGTTTTTAGTAAGACTTAGAACATGGAAACATTCTTCTAGTTCCAAAACTAGCCCAGAGGGCAACGACAAATAATAAGTTCCTACAGCTAATGCAGCAATCCGTGCTCCATTTCCCACTCGTAGGTCGACTTCACCCTTGCTTAACCTTCTACTTCTTCTTAGTCCCTGTGAATTGGAACATAAGTGTGAGCCACAACTTGTATCTAATACCCAAGAAGTTGAATTAGCAAGTATACAGTCTATAACAAAAATACCTGAAGATGGAACAACTGTTCCGTTCTTCTGATCTTCCTTAAGCTTTGGACATTCTCTCTTGTAATGGCGAATTCCATCACAATAAAGACAGCTTGAAGTGGACTTGTCCTGCTTTGTCTTCTTTCTTGACTCAGCATTGCCCTTGGACTTTCCACCTTTCTTGAAGGGTCTCCCTTTAGCCTTGAGTAAATCCTTGGCTTCACAGTCGAGTATTATCTCAGCCTTTTTGACCAGGTGAAAAACTCTGCAACTGTTTCTTCTCTTGGTTCACTTAGGTATAGTTGCTTAAAGCGACCAAACCCACTGTGCAGTGAATTGAGCAAGATAGAGACTGCCATCCTTTCGCTTATTGGTGTTCCTAGCAGACTTAATCGATCAAACAATGAAATCATTTGGTCTACATGGAAACTTAGTGGAACACCCACCCTTTGTTTAGTGCGAAGGACCTGAACATGTTTTTCTTGGACTTCCATCCTAAAACATCTGTTATGAGAACTAACCTTCAGGCCTGACATAGATTCAATCAACTCATGTACATTTAGGTCCCTGTCCTCCGTGTTTCCTGTTAGGTTATGATACATATGACAAAACATAAATCATGCGGAAAACCTTAATGCCAGGATACATATTATTTACACATAATCATTTAGCATAATTCAGATGCATACACTTTGTAGCGTGCCCTCCCTAGCTGCGCCCGGACCGAACAAGAACAAGTCTTTAGGACTCCAAGTGTCGTCCCTCCGTAGATAGTCCACAGCACGTCCGGATCGTCCTTAAGCTTGACCAACTAGAATCGCCCTTAAGGTTCTAAGAATTTCGGCTAATAGGCTACAAGTGTTTGGCTGATTTTGTTCCAAAATCTTACCTTTGAATACTTCAAAATTGTCTCTCTATATATGTGACCCTAGGCCCTTATTTATAGAGTTTATGGAAAGGAATTATAATCCTATTAGAATACCAATTTAGTTTAATTAGAATCCTGTTAGGACTCTTATTAAATAAATCTATCTACTAGGATTAGGATTTAATCGTAGAACAAATTCTAATAGCTTTAGGATTTGTATTGCACACAACCGTACACGAGCACGAGCACGAGCACCACCTGCGCAAGCTTTACGGCCCACGCGATTCTGCACTCGCTCGCAGCCCAAAGTCGCAGCCCACATGATTGCTCCGCGCGCGTCAAGGCCTTGCTGGGCCTGGCCTTGCGCTGGGCCTGGCGGGGCTTGGCTGTGTGTGATGCGTGTGGCTTTGCTGGGCAATGGCCCGGCTTCGTGCTGGGCCTTCGTCTGGCAGGCCTCGTCCGATGCTAATTCGTACGATACGCTTCCGATTAAATTCTCGATTCCGAAATTCATTTCCGATACGAACAATATTTAATATTTTCGATTCCGGAATTAATTTCCGTTTCGAACAAATATTTAATATTTCCGTTTCCGGAATTATTTTCCGATTTCGATAATATTTCTGATTCTGACAATATTTCCGTTTCCGGCAATATTTCCATTTCCGATAATATTTTCCGATACGTACCATGTTTCCGTTTCCGGCAACATCTACGACTTGGATAATATTTTTATTTCCGATATGAACCATATTTCCGTTTCCGGCAATATCATCAGAGTATTCACTTGCTTGCCTTTGAAGATCTCAGCTCCCACTGAAACCAAGATCCGTCAATTCCGAATATCCATAGATGGAGTATTTAATGCCATTAAATACTTGATCCGTTTACGTACTACTTGTGTGACCCTATGAGTTCAGTCAAGAGTAAGCTGTGGATTAATATCATTAATTCCACTTGAACTGAAGCGGCCTCTAGCTAGGCATTCAGCTCACTTGATCTCACTGAATTTATTAACTTGTCAATTAATACTGAACCGCATTTATTAGACTTAACATTAAATGCATACTTGGACCAAGGGCATTATTTCCTTCAGTCTCCCAGTTGTCCTTAGGGACAAGTGTGCATTTCCTAATTCCTTTGTCGCTCGATGCTTGCTCTTGAACATAAGGTAAGAGTTGTCATCCTTATTATGTCCAGAGGTGTTTCTCGGTTTTAGAGTTCAACTGATCAAATAAACAGATAATCATAGCCTATGATTCATCCGAGCACGGCCATGCATTTTACAGTTTCTAGCTCTCCGAGTGGCCTTGTACAACTTTTAAGCATCTCATCCAGATTTATGGGAGGACAATCCCAATCTTGCGATCTTGAGATTAGACTTCGTTTGATAGGTGATTACCTGAGCGTTGCCTTTATAGCCTCCTTTTACGGTGCGACGGTTGGTCAACGTCAAAGTAAGCAGTTCTCAAACAAGTAATCTCAAATCACTCAGGTATTGAGGATTTAGTGTCTAATAATTTTAATGAAATTTACTTATGACAGATTTTCATCTCTTACAGTAAAGTTTCATAGGTCTGTCCGATACTAGTCTTCCCAAAGTAAGTATCTATGCAAATGATTACGACATTGCCATGTCCACATAGTTCAAGAAACAAAACTACTAGTCATCTTGCATTCTAGTCGTCTAACGTTTTCTATGCGTCCATCTTTATAGAAAACTCCGACCAGGGACCATTTTCAACTTTTGACATTCAAGTTCACTTGATAGACATTTCTTAGTCACAAGACTGGTCCTTACAGTCTATCTTGAATATTTCGTCAAATTGAAGGGACTCTTCATTGAATACTAAACCAAGATTAAATGGAATATGAAAATACATTTCATATATGATAAATGTTTAACCCTTATGTTTTACAACTATGGGCCTCAAACCCATCTTTAAAACAGTTCATGGAATTCAAAGCTATGCTTGATTTCAAGTGCTACAATGTTAGTGTTGCTTCTCACTTGTTGCATAGGTTTAGTTATCATGCTTTGCCAATCTTAACCTCCTTTTCATCGAATGTTCTTCGAGATATGATGATAAGATCTTTTGAGTATGTTTATTTTGTGATCTAGTCTTTCTTGCTACATTAGTGGTTCTACTCATTTTGCAATGAAGAACCATGAAGTCAACAGACATGTGATCTTCCCAAGTTCAATGAAGAACTCATTAATATAAACAACTCTGTTTTATTGTTTCTTAGGCAATAAGTACTTTTACTTCAACTGTTTAGGTTGCTAGTGATTCTTTGTTTGGATTTACTTATCCAAGCAGTTCACATATATGTGGAAGACTTTCCAGCTGTATCTTAGAACATAGAAATTAATATTTAATTTCCCACGCAACAACTCATGGTCTCCAATCCATGTTGCCATTTCGAAACACGATGCTCTTTAGCTCGTCCTTGTCAATGGTTAACTCCAAAGGGTCTTGCTTGATCCTTTGCCAGTGTTTATGCGTGTAGCATCAATATTTAGCATATCTTTATTTCCTTGAATCAAGAACTATTCCTATGTACTTTTTCAAGTACCATAAGTATTCTTGATCTCAATCTAGTTGATCTTCATTTAGATCAATAGAGATTGGTATATGTTCGTCATGCCTAAAGACATACGATACATTTTTGGCGATCCTCATATTATATCATACATGATAAATTCTTTGCAGAATAATTCCCAATTGAATTCTATTCATGTAACTTTAGCTCATATAGTTTCAGCAGATACTAAATCTAGCTAAATTCTTTGACATATAATATAGGTTAAGAATCTTACTTAGATCCTTTGATGTTTAACTTAGTAAATGCTTATACATAGTTCAAACATTCTTTACTTAGATTTATTCACATGGGTCGAATATCTCCAATGGAGTCTTTCGTGTTTGATTTAGTAAATGCCGTTACTTAATCTAAAACAATATTATAAGATCTTTGTAAATAGATCTTAATACCCAGTATGTACTAAGTTTCGCCATGGTCCATCATTGATGAATAATTTCAAATCTAAGTCATTAGCATTTGAATGTTATTTCACAATAAAGAGATTTGTGTGTGATACACATAGGACCAATTAAGTTTTTATGTACTCCCACTAAACTTCTTATATATCTATAAGAATTATGTACATTTTATGAAACTAAAATACTTATTAGCTTCACTAAAATACAATTCCAATTCCCAATTGCTTGCTTAAATCTGTACTTAGATTTCATAAGCTAGCTTTTATTTTCAAGTATTTATTTGGATCCACAAATCCTATCACATACCATGTACATAGTTTCTTCCAACATTTGACTGAGGAAGATGTTTTGTCATCCAATTGCCATATGTACCAATATGCAATCATTGCTTGATTTATAGACTTGAGCATTACGATTATGCATGAGGTTTCAACACAATCCACACCGTGAATTTGCTTGTAACGTTTAGCAACTAATCTAGCTTTGTGTGTGAACACAATTCCATGTTTGATGGTTTTTATCCTTAAAACCAATTTGCAACCAATAGGTGTTTAATCTATTCTTGCAAATCAACAAAATTTCAATTTTTTCATCAAAACATTAAGTATGTTTTATGGCCTTTAACCGTCTAAAACATTGAGTATATATATGGCCTCTAACCATTTTAGGGAATCTATATTTCGTCATAGCTTTCTTACGAGTCACAAACTCATTAATCTACATGATAATAGTTTGACTGTAAGTTGTAGGTTTCTTCACTATCTAATAGAAGAATTACATAGTGACCTGAACTCCATGCTTCTTCACTATCTAATAGAAGAATCTCATAGTTTCAGTGACTTGAACTCTATGCCTACTAGCGTATAGAACATCAAACGATAGAATATCAACAGACACTTGAAAGTTCTTTGAATATTCTGTTCTCCTTGAAGCACTTGTAAAGTCTTCTAAGAGATGTCTATTCTTTAAAGCCACTTCTAAAGTCCTTAAAGAATACGTGTTCGGATTTTCTAAAGAACTTCGAAAAGCCTCGGAAATGTCCTTTTATGTTTGTTGTTCGCCTCGAAGACTTTCGAGGTCTATTTTCTCCCACTTGTCATTTTGGAAACGAATCTCCAAAAGGACATTATTTCGAGCAAACAAACATTATGTTCTCAAAAATTCGTGGTAGAAACAATACCCTTGTGTCTCATTTGAATAAATCACAATGAAACATATATCTAGACATGGGCCTTAGTTTGTTGAATAACAAACACTAAGCTCCCACTGAGTTTAGCAACTCTTTAGATATATATTTATGAAAAGATATTCTGAAATTACTTTTCAATAGCTTTGACGAATTTGGTTTAGTTTGGTGGTAGTTGAGCATTTTGTTTTAGAAAGTATAGGAAAATTCTTTATGATTCATCATTGATCGAATCAAGTACTAATTGACTTCGATCATTCCAACTTAGATATTCCATATCTTATGGAGCTAGATTGTGAAGTTACAAACACAATCATTGATGATCATTTTTGGTCTCAAGTAATTATCAACATGATCTAACCTAGATCTTTATGATTTCTTGCCAAGTGGGTTTTATACTTCTGAATCTTTGAACTAGCCAAACAAATTCAAACTTATATCACATTTGAGTAAATAAACCTATATTTACTCAAATCTATGTGAAATAATAAAGTCATAAAATCTTTCTTTAGCTTTGAACTCTATTGTCTAGGTGTTCTAACAATAGTTCATATCTTTTGTTACTTTCAACAAGTAAGACTTGCTTGTCTTAAATTGATCTAGAAATCAACCAACTTTCAAAAGTCCATTAAAATAGAGCTTTTGAATGTTAACTTGTTGATATGGCCTAAGTAACAATGCCAAAGATTTGTGGAACTCAAATCAGGAGATTGATTAGAACCTAGTAAAGTTCTTATTGTTAAAGAGTTGTTTGTTTTAATCAAGCATATTGACTCAACCCGTAAATGACCATTTCATTCAAATAAACAAACAAACATTGTTTTTGTTTTTCTTGAATGTGAGTCTTTCTGTGTTTGAAGCAGAAATTTAGGTATGTTGATTATGGAACAAAATAGCCATTAAGTTCCAGCCTTTTGAAAGGACTTAAAACAAACTAGATGACCCTACAACTAATGTAGCATTGCCATGCTTCATTTTCCACTTGTAGGCCATTAGTGTAGCCTAGCTTTCATTGTTTGAGTTATTACCGAAGTAAGAACCTCAAGCGGTATATGATACCAAGGAAGTTTGATTGCTAGGACACTTTTCTTTAAACATAAACTTATAGGTAGAAACGGAATCGTAAATTCCTTTCATTTGTTCCTTGTTTTCCTATTTCTTGTACCCTTTCTTATAGTCTTAAGAATTGAATTCTTTAGTGTTGACTTTTATACTTTGTTTAGACATGTCCAATGTCATTCCAACAAAGTTCTTACCATTTTATTTATGTTGAATATTCTGTTTCAACTAGATGATCTTACCAGAAGCTTCTAAAGTTCTCTAAGCATCGATCTATTCGAATGTCTAGGGACTGGACTCATTCGAGAAATAAATGGACAAAGATATTAGGTTGTTAACCATTGGTAAAGCTGAGCGTTTAAACTCAATGCTTTATGATCTCAAAACTACATTGTATTTTGAATTCACAAGCACCAATCGGTTTGCCACTCGACTTTGATACTCGAAAACAACCATAAAAGTCTCTAAAAGAAACGTACATTTTAAATTGCTCATTCTCTCTCATTTCCGTGAATCGTTCTTGGATTCACTACCAATCGAGGAAATTTACTGTTACCTTTCTAAAAGGATTTACTGCAGTGCAAGATATTTAATTATAAACAATAACTAAAACATACATTGAAGCATGCAAAGTCTAAACATTAATCATAAGTAATAACTTGAAAATTAAAGCAATCATGCAATTTAAACAAGTCATTTGCATTTTATTCAAATTTATTGTTCCGGCAGGTGTGAATAAAATGATTCCAAGACCCTAAAACCCATTGAAGAATTAAGCACATTATGTGTTTAGACTCAATTCTAAAATCTTTTAGGTAAGCAAAAGCCTTTTGCTAATAGTCTAGAAACTACTCTTGGTACGTCTAAGAGCTTATTAGGTAAACCTATCGATTTTGCCACGACATAAAAGGACTCCTTACTTATATCGTCGAGTTTCACCAAAACTAACATGTACACACAATGATTTGTGTACCTTACCCCTTTAGTATCGATAAGTAACACCTCGCTATGGCGGAAACCCTATTACTAAGATCGATGTAAAGGATATCCATGTAAGTGTTATTTTGGCATGGCACCTTTTAACTCAATTTTTAAGTTTGGAACTTAAGGCTCTTACTATGTTGGTTAGATTTTAAGTGAACTAAAATCCTTAATCATGCAACATAATCAAACCACAATCTCATGCATATATAAGACATATTTAAAAGCAATAAATAACTTAAAGCATGCATAAGATAATTGTGATCTAGTATGGCCCGACTTCATCTTGAAGCTTCAACTTCAAAGCCCGTCTTGAAAATGGATTGGAAACTCCGTCTTGAATTTCACTGTGGGAGGCGCCATTTTCTTCAAATAGGATAAGCTATAATTAAACTAATTACAACTATTTGATGGTACGCAGACCATATTTGAATTGAAAAACAAATTTGGTGCTTTAGACCAATTACATTCAAATTAATGGTACGCAGACCATATTTTCTATCCTATTTGGGCCATACTAGTCACTTCATAACCTGCAAAACAGTACATATACAATATATACCATTCACCCATTCATTATCATGAATGGCCCACATAGCTGGTTAGTAAAAACACGTTGTATGCATCACATAAATATTTGCAGCAATTAATCAAGGGCACCAATAATCTACCAATTATTCAGTGCTTATTAATTCTAATCAAGTTGTTTAACCTTAAAGGATTTGTAGACCTAATCAAGAGTTTATGACTAAAAATACTCCCACTTAAACCAATAACTTTATATGCTTTACTAATTTTAAACATAAAAATTTATTTCTAGTCTAACCGGAAACATACAAATTTAATTAAAATTTAAAGCTCATATAAAATTATAATTGAATCCATTTATTTAATTTATTTTTCAGTTGAATTAAATGAATTTAAATTAATTCAAGGTTTAATTTTAGTAAAATAATTAGTATAAATTAAAATTTATAATAATTATAATATTCAAAATTAAAATCCGAGAAAACAATTTAAATAATTAATTTTAAATTTAATTAAAATTATTTCCGAACTGAAAATTTAAAATTAAAACGAAACGCATCAATACTTTGCAAGACGAGGTACTTGGGCTTGCGCCCAAGCCCCTCGAGCTACGAGGCCCATGCCCCGTGCCTATTGATCGTCGCACATAGCCCGCACAACCATACCCACCCACACCCATGCCACGCACACACGCAGCCTTGCGGGCTACGCTGCGCGCAGCATTGTTGCGTCGTGGCTGCTGCTCTTTGGCGAGCTTGGTGCGTTGTGGCGCAGCGTAATGCTGCCCACACGCATCTAGCTCATCGTTGTGTGCCTTGCCCTCGCCCATCGTACTGCGCGCATGCCAAGGCGTAGACCCTTGCGTGCCGCACAGCTCGTTGCTCGTTGCATTTGTACCGCACGGGCAACGAGCTCCCTTGCTCGTCGTCGCGTGCCCGCACTATACAACACCCCTTAAGGGTAACACGTAGCTTCCCTTGCTTTGTGCGTGCAACATTTATGGGCGTTTTCATAAAAATTTAAAATTTTTAATTTAAAATTAATGACAAATTAATAAATCATATTAATTTCATAATTTTAGGGCGAAAAATCGAAAATTTATTAATCAATTAATTTCCGATTAACATGGATTCAAATATAGGTCATAAAAATTTAAAATTTAACATACATTAACAATTTTTATGGTGGTTTTTAATCATGGGTACCTAATTAAATTATTAATTAATTATGAAAAACAAATCAATTCTAAATTATTCGAATTTCAACAAATTAATCATAATTACAAATTAGGTTGTATAATTAACAAGGCTAGGCATTCAAACTTGTTAAACATATACTGTAGGTCAATCAAAAATTCAAGATTTATCAACAAGAATCGCAAATATTCAATTTAACATCTTAAATTTACAAACTTTTGCGTTCGAAAAACTTAAACCTCCGAAAAGTCATAGTTAGGCTTCGAATTTGGGAATTCATTGGTTCGGCCAATTTTTTTTTTTTTGTCAAAATTTTAGAATGCCTTTTACATGCGAAATTGACACAAAAATCACTCGATTTGGTTGAGTAACGAATATTCTGCCGAAAACCTGCGTACATATAATTAAATAAACGCAATTTGCAATTAATTACGAAAACTAATCACCCCTTTAATTCCTTGCAAATTTGTAAAATTTAACCATGTTCATGCAATTTAGATTATGAAAATAATAAGAGGCTCGTGATACCACTGTTAGGTTATGATACATATGACAAAACATAAATCATGCGAAAAACCTTAATGTCAGGAAACATATTATTTACACGTAATCATTTAGCATAATTCAGATGCATACACTTTGTAGGGTGCCCTCCCTAGCTGGGCCCGAACCGAACAAGAACAAGTTTTTAGGACTCCAAGTGTCGTCCCTCCGTAGATAGTACACAGCACGTCCGGATCCGCCTTAAGCTTGACCAACTAGAATCGCCCTTAAGGTTCTAAGAATTTCGGCTAATAGGCTACAAGTGTTTGGCTGATTTTGTTCCAAAATCTTACCTGTGAATACTTCAAAATTGTCTCTCTAAATATGTGACCCTAGGCCCTTATTTATAGAGTTTATGGAAAGGAATTATAATCCTATTAGAATACCAATTTAGTTTAATTAGAATCCTGTTAGGACTCTTATTAAATAAATCTATCTACTAGGATTAGGATTTAATCGTAGAAAAAATTCTAATAGCTTTAGGATTTGTATTGCACACAACCGTACACGAGCACGAGCACGAGCACCACCCGCGCAAGCCTTATGGCCCACGCGAGTCTGCACTCGCTCGCAGCCCAAAGTCGCAGCCCACATGATTGCTCTGCGCGCGCCAAGGCCTTGCTGGGCCTGGCCTTGCGGTGGGCTTGGCGGGGTTTGGTTGTGTGTGATGCGTGTGGCTTTGCTGGGCGATGGCCCGGCTTCGTGCTGGGCCTTCGTCTGGCAGGCCTCGTCCGATGCTAATTCGTACGATACGCTTCCGATTAAATTCTCGATTCCGAAATTCATTTCCGATACGAACAATATTTAATATTTCTGATTCCGGAATTAATTTCCGTTTCGAACAAATATTTAATATTTCCGTTTCCGGAATTATTTTCCGATTTCGATAATATTTCCGATTCAGACAATATTTCCGTTTCCGGCAATATTTCCGATTCCGCCAATATTTCCATTTCCGATAATATTTTCCGATACGTACCATGTTTCCGTTTCCGGCAACATCTACGACTTGGATAATATTTATATTTCCCATACGATCCATATTTTCGTTTCCGGCAATATCATCGTTTCCGGAGTATTCACTTGCTTGCCTTTGACGATCTCAGCTCCCAAGAAACCAAGATCCGTCGATTCCGAATATCCATAGATGGAGTATTTAATGCCATTAAATACTTGATCCGTTTACGTACAATTTGTGTGACCCTACGGGTTCAGTCAAGAGTAAGCTGTGGATTAATATCATTAATTCCACTTGAACTGAAGCGGCCTCTAGCTAGGCATTCAGCTCACTTGATCTCACTGAATTTATTAACTTGTCAATTAATACTGAACCGCATTTATTAGACTTAACATTAAATGCATAGTTGGACCAAGGGCATTATTTCCTTCATTTCCACGACAGATATCCCTCAGATTCTTGATGAACATGAAAGGTTCGTAAGCTACAAACCTCCTAGCCCATTCATCAGGGATGTTGTTCAGCATGAGACTCATAACCTTTTTGAGATCTGCATCCCAGGCGGCATGTCTTTCCGGGGTCATGTCTCTGGCATAGTAGCTTGGCATTGGATTGAACAGTACATACTCAAACCCATCGAGTCTGACTACTTCGACTAGCTTAGCTTCCCATTCAAGAAAATTTGTTAGGTTCAGCTTGACCATAAGCACATAACCCATGATGATGTTTTTAGTTTTTCTGCCATGGTCAAAACTACAATTGAAAAACAATAAACAAATAAATAATCATTCACAGTTTCTCTTAATAAACATAAATTCTAGTATATATGCATAATTTATCATTTATTAAGCATTTTATTCAAGTTATGTGTTCCGGCAGGTTTTAATAAAATGATTCCAAGATCCTTAAATCATTGAAGAATTAAGAACATTATGTATTTAGACTCAATTCTAAAATATTTAAGGTAAGCAAGGCCTTTGCTAATAATCTAGAAACTACTCTTGGTTGATAGGTACGTCTAAGAACTTATTAGGTAAACCTATCTCATTTGCCACGACATAAAAGGACTCCTTACTTATATCGTTGAATTTCACCAAAACTAACATGTACTCACAATTATTTGTGTACCTTACCCCTTTAGGATCAATAAGTAACACCTCGCTTAGGCGGAAAACTAATACTAAGATTGATGTAAAGGTCATCCAAGTAAGTGTTATTTTGGCATCGCACCTTTTAACTCAATTTTTAAAGTTTAGAACTTAAGGCTCTTACTATGTTGATTAGATTTTAAGTGAACGAAAATCCTTAATCATGCAACATAATCAAGCCACAATCTCATTCATAAGTAAGACATATTTAAAGCAATAAATAACTTAAAGCATGCATAAGATATAAATGTGATCTAGTATGACCCGATTTCATCTTGAAGCTTCAACTTCAAACTCCGTCTTGAAAATGGATTGGAAACTCCGTCTTGAATTTCACCATGGGAGGCGCCATTTTCTTCAAATAGGATAAGCTATAATTTAAACTAATTACAACTATTTTAT
Source organism: Spinacia oleracea (assembly GCF_020520425.1). Taxonomy (NCBI): domain Eukaryota; kingdom Viridiplantae; phylum Streptophyta; class Magnoliopsida; order Caryophyllales; family Amaranthaceae; genus Spinacia; species Spinacia oleracea. The sequence goes on from NC_079487.1 coordinate 31,306,371, forward strand.
GGTATGCAGACCATATTTAAAGCAATAAAATTTGGTACTTTAGACCAATATTACATTCAAATTAATGGTACGCAAACCATATTTACTATCCTATTTGGGCCATACTAGTCACTTTCCATAACCTGCAAAACAGTACATTTACAATATACCATTCACCCATTCATTTATCAATGAATGGCCCACATAGCTGGTTAGTAGAACATATTATGCATCACATAAATATTTGCAGCAATTAATCAAGGCTTCCAATAATCTACAAATCATTCAATCCTTATTAATTCTAATCAAGTTGTTTTAACCTTAAAGGAATGTAGACCTAATCAAGAGTTTATGACTAAAACGCTCCCACTTAAACCAAAAAATTTACATGCTTTACTAATTTTAAACATAAAATTGTATTTCCTAGTCTAACCGGAAACATACAAATTTAATTAAAATTTAAAGCTCATATAAATTATTATTTGAATCCTTTAATTTATTTTCAGTTTATTAAATTAATTAATTTAAATATAATCATGGTTTTAATTTTAGTAAAATAATTAGTATAAATAAGATTTATAATAATTAAATTATTCAAAATTAAATTCCGAGAAAAAATTAAATTACAAATTTTAAAATTAATTAAAAAACGTTTTCCAACTGAAAATTAAAATTAAATTCAAAGCGCATCAATCGGATAAAGACGAGGCCATGGGCTTGCGCCCATGCCCCGTCGAGTCACGAGGCAGCAGCGCTCCTCACGAGTGATCGCACAGCAAGGCACGAGCAGCAGCCACACGCAAACGCAGCAAGCCAAGCCACGCTTGCGCGCAACAATGCTTGCTGGCTTCGTAGCGCAGCAGCTGCTTGGCGAGGCAGCGCTCGCTGTGCGCGAGCCATCGCTCGCTGGGCGAGGCAGCGCTTGCTGCTCGCGCGCGCGCCTGCCTTGCTCGCTTGCCTTGCTTGTTCGCCCATCAGCCCATGCCCATAGCAGCACTCGACGCAAGGCATGGCTACTGCCTTGTGCTCGCGTGCCACTCGTCTTGCTCGCTGCATTCGTACCGCATGGGCGACGAGCTCCCTTGCTCGTCGTCGTATGCCCGCACTATACAACACCCCTTAAGGGTGACACGTAGCGTCCATTAGTTTGTGCGTGGAAGATTCATGAGCGGATTATATAAAAATCAAAACTTTTTATTTCAAATTTATAGACAAATTAATAAATCATATTAATTTCATAAATTTAGGGCAAAAATCGAAAATTTATTATTCAATTAATTTCCGATTATCATGGATTCAAATCTATGTCATAACAATTTAAAATTTATCAAAAATTAACAATGTTTATGGTGGTTTTTAATCATGGATTCCTAATTAAATTGTCAAATAATTATGAAAATCAAATCAAATTCTAAATTATTTGAATTTCAACAAATTAATTACAATTACAAATTAGGTTCTATAATTAACAAGCTTAGGCATATAAATTTGTTAAACATATACAGTTGGTCAATCAAAAATTCAAGATTTAACAACAAGAAGCGCAAATATTTAATTTAACATCTTAAAATTACAAATTCTGCGTTCGAAAAACTAAAACCTCCGAAAAGTCATAGTTAGGCTTCGAATTTGGGAATTCTTGGTTCGGCATCAAATCTTTGATTTTAGCCAAAATTTTAAAACGCCGCTTACATGCGAAATACACTATAAAATTATACGATTCCGACCATTATTGACTATACTGCCGAAAATTCTGCGAACATATAATTAAATAATCACACGAATTTGCAATTAATTACAAAAAATCAAAATTAATCACCCCTTTAATTCATTGAAAATTTATAAAATTTAACCATGTTAAATAATTATTATGAAATGTCCGTTTATGTTTGTTGTTCGCCTCGAAGACTTTCGAGGTCTATTTTCTCCCACTTGTCATTTTGGAAACGAATCTCCAAAAGGACATTATTTCGAGCAAACAAACATTATGTTCTCAAAAATTCGTGGTAGAAACAATACCCTTGTGTCTCATTTGAATAAATCACAATGAAACATATATCTAGACATGGGCCTTAGTTTGTTGAATAACAAACACTAAGCTCCCACTGAGTTTAGCAACTCTTTAGATATATATTTATGAAAAGATATTCTGAAATTACTTTTCAATAGCTTTGACGAATTTGGTTTAGTTTGGTGGTAGTTGAGCATTTTGTTTTAGAAATTATAGGAAAATTCTTTATGATTCATCATTGATCGAATCAAGTACTAATTGACTTCGATCATTCCAACTTAGATATTCCATATCTTATGGAGCTAGATTGTGAAGTTACAAACACAATAATTGATGATCATTTTTGGTCTCAAGTAATCATCAACATGATCTAACCTAGATCTTTATGATTTCTTGCCAAGTTGGTTTTATACTTCTGAATCTTTGAACTAGCCAAACAAATTCAAACTTATATCACATTTGAGTAAATAAACCTATATTTACTCAAATCTATGTGAAATAATAAAGTCATAAAATCTTTCTTTAGCTTTGAACTCTATTGTCTAGGTGTTCTAACAATAGTTCATATCTTTTGTTACTTTCAACAAGTAAGACTTGCTTGTCTTAAATTGATCTAGAAATCAACCAACTTTCAAAAGTCCATTAAAATAGAGCTTTTGAATGTTAACTTGTTGATATGGCCTAAGTAACAATGCCAAAGATTTGTGGAACTCAAATCAGGAGATTGATTTGAACCTAGTAAAGTTCTTATTGTTAAAGAGTTGTTTGTTTTAATCAAGCATATTGACTCAACCCGTAAATGACCATTTCATTCAAATAAACAAACAAACATTGTTTTTGTTTTTCTTGAATGTGAGTCTTTCTGTGTTTGAAGCAGAAATTTAGGTATGCTGATTATGGAACAAAATAGCCATTAAGTTCCAGCCTTTTGAAAGGACTTAAAACAAACTAGATGACCCTACAACTAATGTAGCATTGCCATGCTTCATTTCCCACTTGTAGGCCATTAGTGTAGCCTAGCTTCCATTGTTTGAGTTATTACCGAAGTAAGAACCTCAAGCGGTATATGATACCAAGGAAGTTTGATTGCTAGGACACTTTTCTTTAAACATAAACTTATAGATAGAAACGGAATCGTAAATTCCTTTCATTTGTTCCTTGTTTTCCTATTTCTTGTACCCTTTCTTATAGTCTTAAGAATTGAATTCTTTAGTGTTGACTATTATACTTTGTTTAGACATGTCCAATGTCATTCCAACAAAGTTCTTACCATTTTATTTATGTTGAATATTCCGTTTCAACTAGATGATCTTACCAGAAGCTTCTAAAGTTCTCTAAGCATTGATCTATTCGAATGTCTAGGGACTGGACTCATTCGAGAAATAAATGGACAAAGATATTAGGTTGTTAACCATTGGTAAAGCTGAGCGTTTAAACTCAATGCTTTATGATCTCAAAACTACATTGTATTTTGAATTCACAAGCACCAATCGGTTTGCCACTCGACTTTGATACTCGAAAACAACCATAAAAGTCTCTAAAAGAAACGTACATTTTAAATTGCTCATTCTCTCTCATTTCCGTGAATCGTTCTTGGATTCACTACCAATCGAGGAAATTTACTGTTACCTTTCTAAAAGGATTTACTGCAGTGCAAGATATTTAATTATAAACAATAACTAAATAATACATTGAAGCATGCAAAGTCTAAACATTAATCATGAGTAATAACTTGAAAATTAAAGCAATCATGCAATTTAAACAAGTCATTTGCATTTTATTCAAATTTATGGTTCCGGCAGGTGTGAATAAAATGATTCCAAGAACCTAAAACCCATTGAAGAATTAAGCACATTATGTGTTTAGACTCAATTCTAAAATCTTTTAGGTAAGCAAAAGCCTTTTGCTAATAGTCTAGAAACAACTCTTGGTTGATAGGTACGTCTAAGAGCTTATTAGGTAAACCTATCGATTTTGCCACGACATAAAAGGACTCCTTACTTATATCGTTGAGTTTCACCAAAACTAACATGTACTCACAATTATTTGTGTACCTTACCCCTTTAGTATCGATAAGTAACACCTCGCTATGGAGGAAACCCTATTACTAAGATCGATGTAAAGGATATCCATGTAAGTGTTATTTTGGCATGGCACCTTTTAACTCAATTTTTAAGTTTGGAACTTAAGGCTCTTACTATGTTGGTTAGATTTTAAGTGAACTAAAATCCTTAATCATGCAACATAATCAAGCCACAATCTCATGCATATTTAAGACATATTTAAAAGCAATAAATAACTTAAAGCATGCATAAGATAATTGTGATCTAGTATGGCCCGACTTCACCTTGAAGCTTCAACTTCAAAGTCCGTCTTGAAAATGGATTGGAAACTCCGTCTTGAATTTCACTGTGGGAGGCGCCATTTTCTTCAAATAGGATAAGCTATAATTAAACTAATTACAACTATTTGATGGTACGCAGACCATATTTGAATTGAAAAACAAATTTGGTGCTTTAGACCAATTAACTTCAAATTAATGGTACGCATACCATATTTTCTATCCTATTTGGGCCATACTAGTCACTTCATAACCTGCAAAACAGTACATATACAATATATACCATTCACCCATTCATTATCATGAATGGCCCACATAGCTGGTTAGTAAAAACACGTTGTATGCATCACATAAATATTTGCAGCAGTTAATCAAGGGCACCAATAATCTACAAATTATTCAGTCCTTATTAATTCTAATCAAGTTGTTTAACCTTAAAGGATTTGTAGACCTAATCAAGAGTTTATGACTAAAAATACTCCCACTTAAACCAATAACTTTATATGCTTTACTAATTTTAAACATAAAAATGTATTTCTAGTCTAACCGGAAACATACAAATTTAATTAAAATTTAAAGCTCATATAAAATTATAATTGAATCCATTTATTTAATTTATTTTTCAGTTGAGTTAAATGAATTTAAATTAATTCAAGGTTTAATTTTAGTAAAATAATTAGTATAAATTAAAATTTATAATAATTATAATATTCAAAATTAAAATCCGAGAAAACAATTTAAATAATTAATTTTAAATTTAATTAAAATTATTTCCGAACTGAAAATTTAAAATTAAAACGAAACGCATCAATACTTTGCAAGACGAGGTACTTGGGCTTGCGCCCAAGCCCCTCGAGCTACAAGGCCCATGCCCCGTGCCTATTGATCGTCGCACATAGCCCGCACAACCATACCCACCCACGCCCATGCCACGCACACACGCAGCCTTGCGGGCTACGCTGCGCGCAGCATTGTTGCGTCGTGGCTGCTGCTCTTTGGCGAGCTTGGTGCGTTGTGGCGCAGCGTAATGCTGCCCACACGCATCTAGCTCATCGTTGTGTGCCTTTCCCTCGCCCATCGTACTGCGCGCATGCCAAGGCGTAGACCCTTGCGTGCCGCACAGCTCGTTGCTCGTTGCATTTGTATCGCACGGGCGACGAGCTCCCTTGCTCGTCGTCGCGTGCCCGCACTATACAACACCCCTTAAGGGTAACACGTAGCTTCCCTTGCTTTGTGCGTGCAACATTTATGGGCGTTTTCATAAAAATTTAAAATTTTTAATTTAAAATTAATAACAAATTAATAAATCATATTAATTTCATAATTTTAGGGCGAAAAATCAAAAATTTATTAATCAATTAATTTCCGATTAACATGGATTCAAATATAGGTCATAAAAATTTAAAATTTAACATACGTTAACAATTTTTATGGTGGTTTTTAATCATGGGTACCTAATTAAATTATTAATTAATTATGAAAAACAAATCAATTCTAAATTATTCGAATTTCAACAAATTAGGTTGTATAATTAACAAGGCTAGGCATTCAAACTTGTTAAACATATACTGTAGGTCAATAAAAAATTCAAGATTTATCAACAAGAATCGCAAATATTTAATTTAACATCTTAAATTTACAAACTTTTGCGTTCGAAAAACTTAAACCTCCGAAAAGTCATAGTTAGGCTTCGAATTTGGGAATTCTGGGTTCTGCCAATTTTATTTTTTGTCAAAATTTTAGAATGCCTTTTACATGCGAAATTGACACAAAAATCACTCGATTTGGTTGAGTAACGAATATTCTGCCGAAAACCTGCGTACATATAATTAAATAAACGCAATTTGCAATTAATTACGAAAACTAATCACCCCTTTAATTCCTTGCAAATTTGTAAAATTTAACCATGTTCATGCAATTTAGATTATGAAAATAATAAGAGGCTCGTGATACCACTGTTAGGTTATGATACATATGACAAAACATAAATCATGCGGAAAACCTTAATGCCAGGAAACATATTATTTACACATAATCATTTAGCATAATTCATATGCATACACTTTGTAGGGTGCCCTCCTTAGCTGCGCCCGAACCGAACAAGAACAAGTTTTTAGGACTCCAAGTGTCGTCCCTCCGTAGATAGTCCACAGCACGTCCGGATCCGCCTTAAGCTTGACCAACTAGAATCGCCCTTAAGGTTCTAAGAATTTCGGCTAATAGGCTACAAGTGTTTGGCTGATTTTGTTCCAAAATCTTACCTGTGAATACTTCAAAATTGTCTCTCTAAATATGTGACCCTAGGCCCTTATTTATAGAGTTTATGGAAAGGAATTATAATCCTATTAGAATACCAATTTAGTTTAATTAGAATCCTGTTAGGACTCTTATTAAATAAATCTATCTACTAGGATTAGGATTTAATCGTAGAAAAAATTCTAATAGCTTTAGGATTTGTATTGCACACAACCGTACACGAGCACGAGCACCACCCGCGCAAGCCTTATGGCCCACGCGAGTCTGCACTCGCTCGCAGCCCAAAGTCGCAGCCCACATGATTGCTCTGCGCGCGCCAAGGCCTTGCTGGGCCTGGCCTTGCGGTGGGCTTGGCGGGGTTTGGTTGTGTGTGATGCGTGTGGCTTTGCTGGGCGATGGCCCGGCTTCGTACGATACGCTTCCGATTAAATTCTCGATTCCGGAATTCATTTCCGATACGAACAATATTTAATATTTCTGATTCCGGAATTAATTTCCGTTTCGAACAAATATTTAATATTTCCGTTTCCGGAATTATTTTCCGATTTCGATAATATTTCCGATTCTGACAATATTTCCGTTTCCGGCAATATTTCCGATTCCGGCAATATTTCCATTTCCGATAATATTTTCCGATACGTACCATGTTTCCGTTTCCGGCAACATCTACGACTTGGATAATATTTATATTTCCTATACGATCCATATTTCCGTTTCCGGCAATATCATCGTACATACTCAAACCCATCGATTCTGACTACTTCAACTAGCTTAGCTTCCCATTCAAGAAAATTTGTTAGGTTCAGCTTGACCATAAGCACAGAACCCATGATGATGTTTTGATTTTTGTTTGCCATAGTGAAAACTACAATTGAAAAACAATAAACAAATAAATAATCATTCACAGTTTCTCTTAATAAACTTAAATTCTAGCATATATGCATAATTTATCATTTATTAAGCATTTTATTCAAGTTATGTGTTCTGGCAGGTTTTAATAAAATGATTCCAAGATCCTTAAATCATTGAAGAATTAAGAACATTATGTATTTAGACTCAATTCTAAAATGTTTAAGGTAAGCAAAGCCTTTGCTAATAGTCTAGAAACTACTCTTGGTTGATAGGTACGTCTAAGAACTTATTAGGTAAACCTATCTCATTTGCCACGACATAAAAGGACTCCTTACTTATATCGTTGAATTTCACCAAAACTAACATGTACTCACAATTATTTGTGTACCTTACCCCTTTAGGATCAATAAGTAACACCTCGCTTAGGCGGAAAACTAATACTAAGATTGATGTAAAGGTCATCCAAGTAAGTGTTATTTTGGCATGGCACCTTTTAACTCAATTTTTAAAGTTTAGAACATAAGGCTCTTACTATGTTGATTAGATTTTAAGTGAACGAAAATCCTTAATCATGCAACATAATCAAGCCACAATCTCATTCATAAGTAAGACATATTTAAAGCAATAAATAACTTAAAGCATGCATAAGATATAAATGTGATCTAGTATGACCCGATTTCATCTTGAAGCTTCAACTTCAAACTCCGTCTTGAAAATGGATTGGAAACTCCGTCTTGAATTTCACCATGGGAGGCGCCATTTTCTTCAAATAGGATAAGCTATAATTTAAACTAATTACAACTATTTGATGGTATGCAGACCATATTTAAAGCAATAAAATTTGGTACTTTAAACCAATATTACATTCAAATTAATGGTACGCAAACCATATTTACTATCCTATTTGGGCCATACTAGTCACTTTCCATAACCTGCAAAACAGTACATTTACAATATACCATTCACCCATTCATTTATCAATGAATGGCCCACATAGCTGGTTAGTAGAACATATTATGCATCACATAAATATTTGCAGCAATTAATCAAGGCTTCCAATAATCTACCAATCATTCAATCCTTATTAATTCTAATCAAGTTGTTTTAACCTTAAAGGAATGTAGACCTAATCAAGAGTTTATGACTAAAACGCTCCCACTTAAACCAAAAAATTTACATGCTTTACTAATTTTAAACATAAAATTGTATTTCCTAGTCTAACCGGAAACATACAAATTTAATTAAAATTTAAAGCTCATATAAATTATTATTTGAATCCTTTAATTTATTTTCAGTTTATTAAATTAATTAATTTAAATATAATCAAGGTTTTAATTTTAGTAAAATAATTAGTATAAATAAGATTTATAATAATTAAATTATTCAAAATTAAATTCCGAGAAAAAATTAAATTACAAATTTTAAAATTAATTAAAAAACGTTTTCCAACTGAAAATTAAAACTAAATTCAAAGCGCATCAATCGGATAAAGACGAGGCCATGGGCTTGCGCCCATGCCCCGTCGAGTCACGAGGCAGCAGCGGTCCTCACGAGTGATCGCACAGCAAGGCACGAGCAGCAGCCACACGCAAACGCAGCAAGCCAAGCCACGCTTGCGCGCAGCAATGCTCGCTGGCTTCGTAGCGCAGCAGCTGCTTGGCGAGGCAGCGCTCGCTGTGCGCGAGCCATCGCTCGCTGGGCGAGGCAGCGCTCGCTGCTCGCGCGCGCGCCTGCCTTGCTCGCTTGCCTTGCTTGTTCGCCCATCCGCCCCTGCCCATAGCAGCACTCGACACAAGGCATGGCTACTGCCTTGTGCTCGCGTGCCACTCGTCTTGCTCGCTGCATTCGTACCGCATGGGCGACGAGCTCCCTTGCTCGTCGTCGTATGCCCGCACTATACAACACCCCTTAAGGGTGACACGTAGCGTCCATTAGTTTGTGCGTGGAAGATTCATGAGCGGATTATATAAAAATAAAAACTTTTTATTTCAAATTTATAGACAAATTAATAAATCATATTAATTTCATAAATTTAGGGCAAAAATCGAAAATTTATTATTCAATTAATTTCCGATTATCATGGATTCAAATCTATGTCATAACAATTTAAAATTTATCAAAAATTAACAATTTTTATGGTGGTTTTTAATCATGGATTCCTAATTAAATTGTCAAATAATTATGAAAATCAAATCAAATTCTAAATTATTCGAATTTCAACAAATTAATTACAATTACAAATTAGGTTGTATAATTAACAAGCTTAGGCATATAAATTTGTTAAACATATACAGTAGGTCAATCAAAAATTCAAGATTTAACAACAAGAAGCGCAAATATTTAATTTAACATCTTAAAATTACAAATTTTGCGTTCGAAAAACTAAAACCTCCGAAAAGTCAAAGTTAGGCTTCGAATTTGGGAATTCTGGGTTCGGCATCAAATCTTTGATTTTAGCCAAAATTTTAAAACGCCGCTTACATGCGAAATACACTATAAAATTATACGATTCCGACCATTATTGACTATACTGCCGAAAATTCTGCGAACATATAATTAAATAATCGCATGAATTTGCAATTAATTACAAAAAATCAAAATTAATCACCCCTTTAATTCATTGAAAATTTATAAAATTTAACCATGTTAACTAATTATTATGGAATTAATTAGAGGCTCGTGATACCACTGTTAGGTTATGATACATATAAATCATATATATTTCATGCGGAAAAACCATAAAGCCAGGAATCCAAATTTCATCTTATTGGATGATAAGAGCCAGGTTAAACTGGTTTACTGAAGGAGATAGGAACTCAAAGTTCTTTCAAACCTCAGTCTTGATTAGGCATAAAAGAAATAAAATTGAAAAGCTTTTCACTGATGTTGGGGAAGAAGTCCTTCCTGATCAAACAACGGGCCACATTGTCAATTACTTCAAAAGGCTTTTCTCCTCGGAATCATCCACTAGTTTAAGCCCTGATAACTATGACAATTCTATATGTATTGCACACCCACCCTCCCTGGCTGAAGTGCATTCGGCCTTGTTTTCCATTGGCCCCCTGAAAGCACCAGGAGTAGATGGGTTTCATGCAAATTTTTTTCAGGATCACTGGGGGAATATGTGGCAGGACATTCTAGCCTTTGTGCAGAAGTGTTTTTCTGATAAATCTTTCCCAACTAATGTTAATGACACCTCTATATGCCTCATCACAAACACCGATAACCCTCAAAATATCAAGCAATTCAGGCCCATAAGTCTTTGTAACACGAGCTATAAGATTGTCTCGAAAGTCCTAGTGAATAAAATCAGACCGAAACTTAATGGTATTATCTCTCCGAACCAAAACAACTTTCTCTCGGGGAGGGGGTGTGACACTAATTACATAGCAGCCTCGGAAATCCTTCACTCAATGAAACAAAGAAAGGGGAAAAAGGGTTGGTTTGTGTAGGGGAATACAGTTAAACATAATAACATGTGCGGAAACAATCCCCAAAGCCAGGAAACATGTATAAAGCACAGATTAAGCAAACTTACATTCGAAGCGTGTTTTCCACAATAATCTGTCAACGAACACAAACTTAGAACTCCAGTTGTCGTTCCTCTAATTGGTTCACCGACACGATCAGATTCATCTTGATTATCGTAGCTAATTAGACAATCGATCAAGAGTTTGTGCTTTTGGGATGAACACACTTTGGAGGCACAGAGAGAATTAGGGTTCTCTGTTTTCTCCTAGGGTTGTGTGTATGAATTGTGTTAAGTTGGAAAAGGGGTAAGAAGGTTATTTACATAACCTTACTAACCGACCAAGCCATAAGGCAAGGCAGGCCAACACTTCGTCCGCGCAAGCCCACACGCGCACAGCCAGGCGCTGGGCCTTGGGCCGCGCTGTGTGCGTTGCTGCTGCTGCCCCTTGCGTGCGCGCGCGCCCAGCCAAGGCGTGGGCCTTGCGCGCTGGCTCGTTGCTACGCCCAAGGGGCCTTGCGCGCTTGCGCGCCTTGGCTCGTTGGGCTGGCAACGTTGCCCCTTTCGTATCCGCGATTAAATATATTTCCGATATATTATTTATCGTTTCGTATACGACGAATCACCGTCGTACGATACGATTTATTCGTTTCGCCTAGCTTACGAATATTCGCGATACGATATACGATTCTGACGCAAGGTCGTATCGTATAATACGTTTTCCAACTAATTCTGGAAAAGCTATTAAATGAATTTCAGATTCATTTAATCCGGTGATCTGATACGTGTCATTGGTGTGACCTTGTAGGTTCAGTCAAGAGTAAGCTGTGAGTTTAATATCCATTAGAACTCACTGATCGGAAGCATTGCTCCAGCTAGCTGTTCCGATCACTTGATTTCACTGAATTGATTGTTCGCAATTAATCTGAACCTTGGTATTAGACTTAATGCACCTTGGGTGAAGGACATATTTCCTTCAATCTCCCACTTGTCATTTAGACAAGTGTGCATTCACATTCCTTTGTCACTTAGTGTTACTTACTGAACATAAGGTAAGATCCAAGCCATCCTTATTAGGTCCAGAAGTGTTTCTCGGATTACAGAGTTCAACTATCAAACTTTTGCAGAAGGTTAAGCCTAACCATTCTGAGCACGGCCATGCATTGTACAATATCTAACTCTCCGAGAGGCCTTGTTACAAAACAACACCATATCCTATCAAAGATAGGAGGACAATCCATTCTTGCAATCTATGAACACTCACTTTGATTCATAGTACGCCTGATAACTGCTTTTATAGCCTCCTTTTACGGTGCGACGTTTACCTAGCATCAAAGCGAACTAATTCTCAAACGAGCAGACATAATCGCTCATGTTCTGAGGAACGGTTTCTAATCACCATTAATGAGAACTACCTCTGACATGACTTTAATCTCTTAAAGTGTTCTCATCGTCAATCCGATACAAGATCCAATAAGTATCTATGCAAAAGATTCTGACATCCAGTCACTCTAGTTCAAGAAACAGAACTAAGTAATCTACTTGCAATCTAATCTTCATTAGTCATTGGTCGTCCACCTTTCAATGACCTGGATTAGGGATCCTTTGTGACTTCAATATTCAAGTTCACTTATGGGTGTTTCTTTGCCGAAGAATCCATCTTGACATCCCATTTGAATGATTTGAATCACATGGACTTATCATTTAATTCTAAACCACAATTAAATGAATATGAAATAATAAATTTCATAAATATGAAATGGTTAAACCAATTGTTTTAAACATAGATTTAACAGATGTTCTAAAACAATACTTAGAAAATCAAAGCCATTCTCCAACATGCTTGATTCCCATGGTTGCTACATGTGCGTTGTGTTTCACTTGTGGCAACGGTTTAGTCAATGGATCCGCGACGTTGTCGTCATTTCCAACCTTGCAAATCTCGATTTCTTTTCTTTCAACGATCTCTTGAAGTATATAAAATCGCCGCAGTACGTGCTTGGACTTCTGGTGGCTCCTAGGCTCCTTTGCCTGGGCAATGGCCCCGCTATTGTCGCAATACAAAGCCACTCGTCCTTTAATGGAGGGGACAACACCAAGTTCTTCGATGAACTTGCGAATCCGAACAGCTTCCTTTGCTGCTTCTGAGGCAGCAATGTACTCGGCTTCAGTTGTAGAATCCGCAATAGTGCTTTGCTTAGCACTTTTCCAGCTTACTACTCCGCCGTTGAGGCAGAACATAAACCCAGAATGTGATCTGAAATCATCTCTGTCGGTTTGAAAGCTTGCGTCCGTATAGCCCTTAACAATCAACTCATCTGTACCACCATAAACTAGAAACTGACCCTTAGTCCTTTTCAGGTACTTTAGGATGTTCTTGGCAGCAGTCCAATGCGCCTCACCTGGTTCTGACTGGTACCTGCTCGTTGCACTGAGTGCGAACGAAACATCCGGCCTTGTACAAATCATAGCATACATGATGGATCCAATAGCCGAAGCGTATGGAGTTCCACTCATCTTTCTACGCTCATCAGATGTTTTGGGACACTGATTCTTGCTTAGATATGTGCCATGTGACATGGGTAGATGGCCTCTCTTGGCTTCCATCATATTGAACCTAGCTAGCACTTTGTCAATGTAAGTGCTTTGGCTTAGTCCAATCATCCTCTTAGATCTATCCCTATAGATCTTGATGCCCAATATGTACTGTGCCTCTCCTAAGTCCTTCATTGAGAAACACTTCCCAAGCCAAGTCTTTACAGACTCCAACATAGTATGTCATCAACCTACAAGACTAGGAATGCAATTTTACTCCCACTGACCTTCTTGTATACACAAGATTCGTCCTGATTCTTGAGGAAGCCAAACTTATTGACTGCTTCATCAAATCGATTATTCCAACTCCTTGATGCCTGCTTTAGTCCGTAGATGGACTTCTTAAGCTTGCATACCTTTCCTTGGTTCTTTTGATCGACAAAACCCTTCGGCTGTGTCATAAACACAGTCTCTTCAAGAACACCGTTCAAGAAGGCAGTTTTGACATCCATTTGCCATATTTCATAGTCATGAAAAGCGGCAATCGCAAGAATTATCCGAATAGACTTAAGCATCGCGGCTGGAGAAAAGGTTTCATCGTAGTCAACGCCGTGAACTTGCAGGTAACCTTTTGCTACCAATCTAGCCTTGTATATGTATACAATTCCATCTTTGTCTTCAACTTGAAGACCCATTTGCATCCGATAGGTGTGTGTTAGGTTATGATACATATGACAATTCATAAATCATGCGGAAAAACCATTTAGCCAGGAATACATATTATTTACACATAATCATATAGCATAGTTTAGATGCATACTCTTTGTTGCGTGCCTTCCCTAGCTGCGCCCGAACCGAACAAGAACAAGTCTTTAGGACTCCAAGTGTCGTCCCTCCGTAGATAGTTCACAGCACGTCCGGATCCGCCTTAAGATTGACCAACTAGAATCGCCCTTAAGGTACTAAAAATTTCGGCACTTTTGAGCAAGGAATGTGTCTGAATTTTTCTCCCAAAAACTCACTTTGAATACTTGAAAAACTTGTTATAAATTGTGAACCCAGGCCACATATTTATAGGGGTATGGAAAGAGAATTGGAATCCTATTAGGATACGAATTAATTAAATTAGAATCCTAATGAAACTCTTATTTAATTAATTTATCAAATAGAATTAGGAATTTATTCATTAAACGAATCCTGTACGTTTTAGGTTTCGTATGTGAACACAAACACCCACGCACGCACAGCAGCCCACGAGGGGCGCCATGCGCGCGCGCGCACAGCCCGAGCATCGCAGCCCACGACTGCCGCAGCCTTGGGCGCGCGCTGGGCCTGCCTTGCGGTGGGCCTGGCGCAGCCTTGGGCTGGCGTGTTGTGGCGCGCGTTTCCCTTGCTGGACGTGGGCCTGGCTTCGTGCTGGGCCTTCGTCTAGCAAGCTCGTCCGATGCTAATTCGTACGACGCGCTTCCGATTAATTTTCCGATTCCGGAATTCATTTCCGATACGAACAATATTTAACATTTCCGATTCCGGAATTAATTTCCGTTTCGAACAAATATTTAATATTTCCGTTTCCGGAATTATTTTCCGATTCCGATAATATTTCTGATTCAGACAATATTTCCGTTTCCGGCAATATTTCCATTTCCGATAATATTTTCCGATACGTACCATGTTTCCGTTTCCGGTAACATCTACGACTTGGATAATATTTATATTTCCGATACGATCCATATTTCCGTTTCCGGCAATATCATCGTTTCCGGAGTATTCATTTCTTGCCTGTGACGATCTCAGCTCCCACTGAAACCAAGATCCGTCGATTCCGAATATCCATAGTTGGAGTATTTAATGCCATTAAATACTTGATCCGCTTACGTACTATTTGTGTGACCCTACGGGTTCAGTCAAGAGTAAGCTGTGGATTAATATTATTAATTCCACTTGAACTGAAGCGGCCTCTAGCTAGGCATTCAGCTCACTTGATCTCACTGAATTATTAACTTGTTAATTAATACTGAACCGCATTTATTAGACTTATCATTGAATGCATACTTGGACCAAGGGCATTATTTCCTTCAGTCTCCCACTTGTCCTTAGGGACAAGTGTGCATTTCCTAATTCCTTTGTCGCTCGATGCTTTCTCTTGAACATAAGGTAAGAGTTGTCATCCTTATTATGTCCAGAGGTGTTCCTCGGTTTCAGAGTTCAACTGATCAAATAAACAGATAATCATAGCCTATGATTCATCCGAGCACGGCCATGCATTTCACAGTTTCTAGCTCTCCGAGTGGCCTTGTACAACTTTTAAGCATCTCATCCCGATTTATGGGAGGACAATCCCAATCTTGCGATCTTGAGATTAGACTTCGTTTGATAGGTGATTACCTGAGCGTTGCCTTTATAGCCTCCTTTTACGGTGCGACGGTTGGTCAACGTCAAAGTAACCAGTTCTCAAACAAGTAATCTCAAATCACTCAGGTATTGAGGATTTAGTGTCTAATAATTTTAATGAAATTTACTTATGACAGATTTTCATCTCTTACAGTAAAGTTTCATAGGTCTTGTCCGATACTAGTCTTCACAAAGTAAGTATCTATGCAAATGATTATGACATTGCCATGTCCACATAGTTCAAGAAACAGAACTACTAGTCATCTTGCATTCTAATCGTCTAACGTTTTCTATGCGTCCAATTTTATAGAAAACTCCGACCAGGGACCATTTTCAACCTTTGACATTCAAGTTCACTTGATAGACATTTCTTAGTCACAGGACTGGTCCTGACAGTCTATCTTGAATATATTGTCAAATTGAAGGGACTCATCATTTAATAAACCACAAATTAAATGGTAAAATGAATTCTTTTCATTTATTGTGAATGATTAACCAATAATGTTTTACAAAGATTTAAACTCTAAAACTTTAAAACATTAAACAGGAATATCAAAGCCATTCTCCAATATGCTTGATTCCCATAGCTGCAGTGTGCGAGTTGTGCTTCGCCTGCGGCAGAGGTTTAGTCAATGGATCTGATATGTTGTCATCAGTTCCAATTTTGCTTATCTCGACTTCTTTTCTTTCAACGAACTCTCGTAGAAGGTGAAATCTACGAAGTACATGCTTGACTCTCTGGTGGTGTCTAGGCTCCTTTGCCTGTGCAATAGCTCCGTTATTATCACAATACAGGGCTATTGGTCCTTTAATGGAGGGGACCACACCAAGTTCACCTATGAACTTCCTTAGCCATACAGCTTCCTTTGCTGCTTCATGTGCAACAATGTACTCCGCTTCAGTTGTAGAATCCGCAATGGTGCTTTGCTTAGCACTTTTCCAGCTTACTGCTCCTCCGTTGAGGCAGAAGACAAACCCAGACTGTGATCTGAAATCATCTTTGTCGGTTTGGAAACTTGCGTCCGTATAGCCTTTAACAATTAATTCATCATCTCCACCATAGACCAGGAAGTCATCTTTGTGCCTTTTCAGGTACTTCAGAATATTCTTGGCAGCAGTCCAATGCGCCTCTCCTGGGTCTGACTGGTATCTGCTCGTAGCACTGAGTGCATACGCAACATCCGGGCGTGTACATATCATAGCATACATTATTGAACCAATCAATGATGCATATGGAATCCCATTCATTCGTCTACGCTCATCAAGTGTTTTTGGGCACTGAGTCTTGTTTAGAGTCATTCCATGAGACATGGGTAGGTAGCCTCGCTTGGAGTCCGCCATCTTGAACCTATCAAGCACCTTATTGATATAAGTGCTTTGACTAAGTCCAATCATCCTTTTAGATCTATCTCTGTAAATCTTGATGCCCAATATGTACTGTGCTTCTCCTAGATCTTTCATCGAAAAACATTTCCCAAGCCAAATCTTGACAGAGTTCAACATAGGAATGTCATTTCCGATAAGTAATATGTCGTCGACATATAATACTAGGAAAGCAATTTTGCTCCCACTGACCTTCTTGTATACACAAGATTCGTCTGCGTTCTTGATGAAACCAAAGTCACTGACTGCTTCATCAAAACGTATATTCCAGCTCCTGGATGCCTGCTTCAATCCGTAGATTGACTTCTTTAGCTTGCATACCTTTTTAGCATTCTTTGGATCCTCAAAACCTTCAGGCTATGTCATAAACACAGTTTCTGTTAAAACGCCGTTTAAGAAAGCAGTTTTGACATCCATCTGCCATATTTCGTAATCGTAATATGCAGCGATTGCTAACATTATCCGAATAGACTTTAGCATTGCAACTGGTGAAAAGGTTTCATCGTAGTCCACACCGTGGACTTGCCTGTAACCTTTTGCAACCAATCTAGTTTGAAAACTTCAAGTTTCCCATCCTTGTCCTTTTTCAGTTTGAAAACCCATTTGCTTCCAATGGCTTGGTAGCCATCTGGCAAATCGACCAAATCCCATACTTGGTTTTCAGACATGGAGTCTAATTCAGATTGCATGGCTTCTTGCCATTGCTTGGAGCTAGGGCTCGTCATAGCTTGTTTGTAAGTCGCAGGTTCATCACTTTCAAGTAATAGAACGTCATAGCTCTCGTTCGTCAAAATACCTAAGTACCTTTCCGGTTGAGATCTATATCTTTGCGATCTACGCGGGGTAACATTTCTAGTTTGACCATGATTCTCACCAGATTCTTCTAAAGATCTCTGAGTTTCATCTTGAATGTCATCTTGAGCATTCTCTAGAGTTTGTTGTTCAACTCGAATTTCTTCGAGGTCTACTTTTCTCCCACTTGTCATTTTGGAAATGTGATCTTTCTCCAAAAAGACACCATCTCGAGCAACAAACACCTTGTTCTCAGATGTATTGTAGAAGTAATACCCCTTTGTTTCCTTTGGATAGCCCACAAGGATACATTTGTCAGATTTTGGATGAAATTTGTCTGAAATTAATCGTTTGACGTATACTTCACATCCCCAAATCTTAAGAAAAGACACATTTGGAGGCTTTCCAAACCATAATTCATATGGAGTCCTTTTGACAGCTTTAGACGGAGCTCTATTTATAGTGAGTGCAGCTGTATTTAGTGCATGTCCCCAAAATTCTAATGGAAGTTCGGCCTGACCCATCATTGACCTGACCATGTCTAGCAAGGTTCTGTTCCTCCGTTCTGACACACCGTTCCATTGTGGTGTTCCAGGAGGAGTCAATTCTGATAGAATTCCACATTCTTTCAGATGGTCATCAAATTCATAGCTCAGATATTCACCGCCTCTATCAGACCGCAGTGCCTTAATCTTCTTGCCTAATTGATTCTCTACTTCACTCTGAAATTCCTTGAATTTGTCAAAGGATTCAGACTTATGCTTCATTAGGTAGACATAACCATACCTACTGAAGTCATCAGTGAAAGTGATAAAGTAGCTGAAACCACCTCTAGCATTTGTACTCATTGGTCCACATACATCTGTATGGATTAAACCCAATAGTTCATTTGCTCTTTCTCCAACTTTAGAGAAAGGTTGCTTTGTCATTTTGCCAAGTAAACATGATTCGCATTTACCATAATCCTCTAAGTCAAATGGTTCTAGAATTCCTTCCTTTTGAAGTCTTTCTAAGCGTTTCAAGTTTATATGGCCTAATCGACAATGCCACAGATAGGTGAGATCTGAATCATCCTTTTTGGCCTTTTTGGTATTTATGTTATATACTTGTTTGTCGTGATCTAATAAATAAAGTCCATTGACTAATCTAGCAGATCCATAAAACATCCCTTTAAAATAAGACGAACAACTATTGTCTTTTATTAAAAAGGAAAATCCCTTAGCATCTAAGCAAGAAACTGAAATGATGTTTTTAGTAAGACTTGGAACATGGAAACATTCTTCCAGTTCCAAAACTAGCCCGGAGGGCAACGACAAATAGTAAGTTCCTACAGCTAATGCAGCAATCCGTGCTCCATTTCCCACTCGTAGGTCGACTTCACCCTTGCTTAACTTTCTACTTCTTCTTAGTCCCTGTGGATTGGAACATAAGTGTGAGCCACAACCTGTATCTAATACCCAAGAAGTTGAATTAGCAAGTATACAGTCTATAACGAAAAAATACCTGAAGATGGAACGACTGTTCCGTTCTTCTGATCTTCCTTTAGCTTCAAGCAATCTCTCTTCCAATGCCCCTTCTTCTTGCAGTAGAAGCATTCGGATTCAGAAGTGGGTTGACTGACCTTCCTCTTTACAGATTTGGCGCCAGTTTGCTTAGTTGGGCTGGCCTTGTTGCCACCTTTCTTAGCATTCCTCTTCTTTCCAGATTTCTTGAACTTGCCCCCACGCACCATAAGCACATCCTGCTTATCACTTTTGAGCGTCTTTTCAGCGGTCTTCAGCATACCGTGAAGCTCAGTGAGCGTTTTGTCCAGACTATTCATACTGTAGTTCAGTTTGAACTGATCATACCCGCTATGAAGAGAATGGAGGATGGTGTCTATAGCCATTTCCTGAGAAAATTGCTGATCCAGCCGACTCATATTCTCAATGAGTCCAATCATTTTGAGAACATGTGGACTTACGGGCTCGCCTTTCTTAAGCTTAGTCTCAAGAATTTGCCTATGAGTCTCGAATCTTTCGACTCGAGCCAGATCTTGGAACATGTTCTTCAACTCACTGATGATTGTGAAAGCATCTGAGTTGATGAACGTTTTCTGCAGATCCGCACTCATGGTGGCGAGCATTAGACATTTCACATCCTTGTTGGCATCAATCCAACGATTGAGGGCTGTTTGAGTGACCCCGTCTCCTGCGGCTTCGGGCATCGCCTCTTCTAGGACATACTCGTTTTCTTCCTGCATAAGAACTATTTGCAAGTTCCTTTGCCAGTCAAGGAAGTTTTTCCCGTTCAACTTCTCCTTTTCGAGAATTGATCGAATGTTGAATGAATTGTTGTTTGCCATATTAAAAACTACAATTGAAAAGAATAAACAAATAAATAACCATTCACAGTTTCTCTTAATAAACTTAAATTCTAGCATACATGCATAATTCAATGTTTATTAAGCATTTTATTCAAGTTATGTGTTCCGGCAGGTGTGAATAAAATGATTCCAAGATCCTAAAATCATTGAAGAACTAAGCACAGTTTGTCGACTTAATCCTAAAACATCTTAGGTAAGCAAAAACCTTTTGCTAATAGTCTAGAAACTATTCTTGGTTGATAGGTACGTCTAAGAACTTATTAGGTAAACCTATCGATTTTGCCACGACATAAAAGGACTCCTTACTTATATCGTTGAGTTTCACCAAAACTAACATGTACTCACAATTATTTGTGTACCTTGCCCCTTTAGGACCAATAAGTAACACCTCGCTGAGCAAAAACTATTACTAGATTGATGTAAAGGATATCCAAGCAAGTGTATATTTTGGCATGACACCTTTTAACTCAATTTTTAAGTTTGGAACTTAAGGCTCTTACTATGTTGGTTAGATTTTAAGTGAACTAAAATCCTTAATCATGCAACATAATCAAGCTTATGATCTCATGCATTTTAAGACATATTTAAAAGCAATAAATAACTTAAAACATGCATAAGATAAATGTGATCTAGTATGGCCCGACTTCATCTTGAAGTTTTAACTTCAAAGTCCGTCTTGAAAATCTCCGTCGGAGGCACCATTTTCTTCAAATAGGATAAGCTATAATTAAAACTAATTACAACTATTTGATGGTACGCAGACCATATTTGAATTGAAAAACAACTTTGGTACTTTAGACCAATTACATTCAAATTAATGGTACGCAGACCATATTTTCTATCCTATTTGGGCCATACTAGTCACTTCATAACCTGCAAAACAGTACATATACAATATATACCATTCACCCATTCATTATCATGAATGGCCCACATAGCTGGTTAGTAAAACACATTATGCATCACGTAAACATTTGCAGCAATTAATCAAGGGCACCAATAATCTACCAATTATTCAGTCCTTATTAATTCTAATCAAGTTGTTTTAACCTTAAGGATTTGTAGACCTAATCAAGAGTTTATGACTAAAAGGGCTCCCACTTAAACCAATAAATTCATATGCTTTACTAATTTTAAACATAAAAATGTATTTCTAGTCTAACCGGAAACATACAAATTTAATTAAAATTTAAAGCTCATATAAATTTATAATTGAATCCAAAAAGTTTAATTTAATTTCAGTCGTATTTAAATTAATTCATGATTTTAATTTTAGTAAAATAATTAGAATAAATAGAATTTATTATAATTACAATATTCAAAATTAAAATCCAAGAAAATAATTTAAATTATTAATTTTAAAATTAATTAAAATTACGTAAACTGAAAATTTCAAATTAAACATTCAAAACGATCTAATCGAAACGCAAACACCCTACGCATCGCACGCCCATGGGCCACACGCACACAGCCATCGCTGGCCATGTGCGCGCAGCCCATGCGCTGCGTCGCATAGCTGCTGCTTCTACCCTTCGCAAGCAATCGCGCGAGTTGGTGCTCGCTGCGCGCGCGCCAGCGGTCGATGCACGCGAGCCATCGCTCGCTGTGCGCGCTCGCCAGCGCTTGATGTGCGCGCTCGCCAGCGCTCGCAGTGCGCGCTCGCCAGCGCTCGCAGTGCGCGCTCGCTTGATGCGAGCCAGCGCTCGTTGCGCGCGCTCGCCAACGCTCGCTTGTGCGAGGCATCGACGCTGGGCGCAGCACTCGTGGCACGCCAGCTTGCGCTCGCTGCGCGCGAGGCTGCGCGCGCTTGCGCGAGGCAGTGCGTGTTGTGGCGCAGCTCGCTTGCTGCCCACACGCGACTACCGTGCCTTGCCTTCGCCCATGCCCATTCGTCCATTGCTCATTGCCCACGACACAAGGCAGGGCTGCTGCCTTGTGCTCGTGCACCATGCCCTTGCTTATTGCATTCGTGCCGCATGGGCGACGAGCTCCCTTGCTCGTCGTCGCATGCCCGCACTATACAACACCCCTTAAGGGTAACACGTAGCGTCCATTGCTTTGTGCGTGCAAGTTATATGAACGAATCTCATAAAATTTAAAAAATTTATATTTAAAATTAATGACGAATTAATATTAATTTCATAATTTTAGGGCGAAAAATCGAAAATTTATTATTCAATAGATTTCCGATTAACATGGATTCAAGTCTAGGTCATAAAAATTTAAAATTTATCATAAATTTACAATTTTTATGGTGGTTTTTAATCATAGGTATCTAATTAAATTATAATTAATTATGAAAATCAAATTAATTCTAAATTATTCTAATTTTCAACAAATTAATCATAATTACAAATTAGATTGCATAATTAACAAGGCTTGGCATTCAAACTTGTTAAACATATACAGTAGGTCAATAAAAAATTCAAGATTTATCAACAAGAATCGCAAATATTTAATTTAACATCTTAAATTTACGAAATTTTGCATTCGAAAAACTAAAACCTTCGAAAAGTCATAGTTAGGCTTCGAATTTGAGAATTCTGGGTTCGGCAGAAAAATACTAGTTTTGTCAAAATTTTAGAAGTCCTTTTACATGCGGAATTGACACAAAAATCACTCAATTTGGATGAGTAACGAAGAAACTGCCGAAAAAGTGCGTACGTATAAATAAATAAACGCAATTTGCAATTAATTAACAATTACGAAAATTAATCACCCCTTTTAATTCTTGCAAATTTGTAATATTTAACCATGTTCATGCAATTTAGATTATGAAAATAATAAGAGGCTCGTGATACCACTGTTAGGTTATGATACATATGACAATTCATAAATCATGCGGAAAAACCATTTAGCCAGGAATACATATTATTTACACATAATCATATAGCATAGTTTAGATGCATACTCTTTGTTGCGTGCCTTCCCTAGCTGCGCCCGAACCGAACAAGAACAAGTCTTTAGGACTCCAAGTGTCGTCCCTCCGTAGATAGTCCACAGCACGTCCGGATCCGCCTTAAGATTGACCAACTAGAATCGCCCTTAAGGTACTAAAAATTTCGGCACTTTTGAGCAAGGAATGTGTCTGAATTTTTCTCTCAAAAACTCACTTTGAATACTTGAAAAACTTGTTATAAATTGTGAACCCAGGCCACATATTTATAGGGGTATGGAAAGAGAATTGGAATCCTATTAGGATACGAATTAATTAAATTAGAATCCTAATGAAACTCTCATTTAATTAATTTATCAAATAGAATTAGGAATTTATTGATTAAACGAATCCTGTACGTTTTTGGTTTCGTATGTGAACACAAACACCTACGCACGCACAGCAGCCCACGAGGGGCGCCATGCGCGCGCGCACACAGCCCGAGCATCGCAGCCCACGACTGCCGCAGCCTTGGGCGCGCGCTGGGCCTGCCTTGCGGTGGGCCTGGCGCAGCCTTGGGCTGGCGTGTTGTGGGGCGCGTTTCCCTTGCTGGACGTGGGCCTGGCTTCGTGCTGGGCCTTCGTCTAGCAAGCTCGTCCGATGCTAATTCGTACGACGCGCTTCCGATTAATTTTCCGATTCCGGAATTCATTTCCGATACGAACAATATTTAACATTTCCGATTCCGGAATTAATTTCCGTTTCGAACAAATATTTAATATTTCCGTTTCCGGAATTATTTTCCGATTCCGATAATATTTCCGATTCAGACAATATTTCCGTTTCCGGCAATATTTCCGATTCCGGCAATATTTCCATTTCCGATAATATTTTCCGATACGTACCATGTTTCCGTTTCCGGTAACATCTACGACTTGGATAATATTTATATTTCCGATACGATCCATATTTCCGTTTCCGGCAATATCATCGTTTCCGGAGTATTCATTTCTTGCCTGTGACGATCTCAGCTCCCACTGAAACCAAGATCCGTCTATTCCGAATATCCATAGTTGGAGTATTTAATGCCATTAAATACTTGATCTGTTTACGTTCTATTTGTGTGACCCTACGGGTTCAGTCAAGAGTAAGCTGTGGATTAATATCATTAATTCCACTTGAACTGAAGCGGCCTCTAGCTAGGCATTCAGCTCACTTGATCTCACTGAATTATTAACTTGTTAATTAATACTGAACCGCATTTATTAGACTTATCATTGAATGCATACTTGGACCAAGGGCATTATTTCCTTCAGTGTGAACCCATCTGGCAAATCAACCAAATCCCAGACTTGATTTTCAGACATGGAGTCTATTTCAGATTGCATGGCCTCTAACCATTTAGTGGAGCTTGGGCTCGTCATAGCTTGCTTGTAAGTCATAGGTTCATCACTATCCAATATGAGACCGTCTAAGTTTTCAGTCAAGAGGACGCCTGTCCATCTGTCCGGCTGAAAAATAGTTCTATTTGACCTACGAGGGGCAACAACGTTTTGAGGAACTACTCCCACTGGCTCTTCTAAAGACCTTGGAGGTTCATCAACCTGAACTGCTTCTAAAGAGTTCTGAGTTCTTTGTTCGTCTCGAATCTCTTCAAGGTCTATTATTCTCCCACTTGTCAATTTGGAAATATGATTTCTTTCCAAAAAGACACCGTCTTGAGCAACGAAAACCTTGTTGTCTGACTTGTTGTAGAAATAATACCCCATAGTTTCTTTTGGATACCCAACGAAGAAACATTTGTCAGATTTAGGTTGTAGCTTGTCCGAAATTAATCGCTTGACATATGCTTCGCAACCCCAAATCTTCGGAAAAGACAACTTTGGAAGTTTCCCAGTCCATAGTTCGTATGGAGTCTTTACAACAGCTTTTGACGGAGCACGATTCAATGTGAGTGCTGTAGTTTGCAACGCATGTCCCCAGAACTGTAAAGGAAGTTCGGCCTGACCCATCATTGACCTGTCCATATAGAGTAAGGTCCTGTTTCTCCGTTCCGACACTCCATTCCATTGATGTGTCCCCGGAGCAGTCAATTCAGAAAGAATACCGCATTCTTTTAGATGGTCATCAAACTCGTGGCTAAGATATTCACCTCCTCGATCCGATCTTAGAGCTTTGATTTTCTTGCCATGTTGATTCTCTAGTTCATTTTGAAATTCTCTGAATTTCTCAAACGATTCAGACTTGTGCTTCATTAAGTAAATATAGCCATATCTACTGAAGTCGTCCGTAAACGTTATGAAATAGCTGAACTCACCTCTAGCTTTCGTACTCATAGGCCCACATACGTCCGTATGTATTAGCCCTAGTAGTTCGCTTGCTCTTTCTCCCACCTTTGAGAAAGGTTGCTTTGTCATTTTGCCAAGTAAACAAGATTCGCATTAATCAATCTTCTCTAAGTCGAATGATTCTAGAATTCCTTTCCGTTGAAGTAATTCCATGCGCATTATGTTTATATGGCCTAATCGACAATGCCACAGAAATGTGAGATTCGAATCACCAGTTTTAGCCTTTTTGGTATTTATGTTATAAATGTGTTTGCTCGTATCTAGCACATAAAGACCGTTTTCTTGTTGTGCTGAACCATAAAACATTCCATTCAAAGTAAAATAACAACTATTGTCTTTAAATTGAAAACTAAAACCTTTAGAATCCAAACTTGAAACGGAAATGATGTTTCTGGTGATACTAGGAACATAGTAATAGTTTTCTAGTTCCAAAACAAAACCACTAGGCAAAGAAATAAAATAAGATCCTACGGCTAATGCAGCAATCTGTGCTCCATTTCCCACGCGTAGATCCATCTCGCCTTTATCAAGCTTTCTACTTCTCCTTAGTCCCTGCGAATTGGAACATAAGTGTGAGCCACAACCAATATCTGATACCCAAGAAGTAGAATTAGCAAGATTACAATGTATAACATATATACCTGAAGTAGAAGCAACGTTTCCGTCCTTCTTCTCTTCCTTTAGTTTGGGGCAATCTCGCTTGTGATGACCAATTTCATTACAATTGAAGCATTGCGATGTAGATGGAGAACGATCCTTCTTCATCTTCTTCTTGGATGGCGCCACTTGCCTTCCTGAAGTAGATGTAGATGCACCCTTGCTCTGGATCTTCCCCGGAACCTTTTTCTTGATTTTCTTACTCTTTACTTTTAGTGATGCTTGCTTATCACTTACAAAGTCCAATTCATACTGATCAAGCAAGTATATTAGTTCACTAAGAGTGTTTTCCCTTTTCTTGGAAAAATAGAGTAGTTTGAATTTCTTATAACCAGGGTGAAGAGAATTCAAAAGTATTCCCAAGCTGCAGTATCTGGGAATGGATCACCAAGTAACTCAAGCCGGTTGAGAAGCCCAACCATTTTCTTTGTATGAGTTCTGATTGGCGTCCGTTCTGTCATTTCAAGATCAATGACCCTTTCCCTTGCTTTTTGTCTTTCGACGTCAAAGCAACAACCCAGTGGAGCATTAAGCTTTAGATCCTCAAATGAATTTACCAATTCAAAAACATTTTGGTCGACATGTTGACCACCATGTTGGAATCTACCACGACATATATCCCTAAGATGTCTTAGGAGTGCCCATGGCTCGTATGCAACGAACCTTGCACTCCAACCATTGGGGATAGATCCAAGAATAAGATCCATCACTAGCGACATGTGGTTCGCCCACGCACAGTGCTTTTCTGGAGTCATATCCTTTGAGTAATAGCTGGGGATGGGATGGTCAACTACATATTCAATGTTGTTCCACCCGAGGACTTGCCGAAGCTTCCTCTCCCAATCAAGAAAGTTTGATAGGTTCAATTTTACATCCAGAATTTCAGTTACTTTGAGTTTTGTTTTGATCGCGGCCATTTTGATTACTACAATCGAAAAGAATTTGCAATAAATAACCATTCATATAATTCAATAACTTCTAAATAAAAGCAAACATGCAATCATTAAAGCTATTAAAACATTTCATTCATGCAAAAAGCAAAAACATGGTCCAAAATGAATGAAACGATTCCAAGACCCCAAAAGTCCTAAATCCTTAAGCAACTTTAGCATGTCTTAAGTAGTTTAAGATTTTAGGTAAGCAAAACCTATTGCTAGTAATCTCCAAATTACTCTTGGTTAATAAATTAATGTCATAATTAATCCCATTGCCACAACATAATGCCATTGTTGTTTGAGTTGTAACCACAATCAACGTGCTCCTTTAGGACGCCTTACCACCTAAGTCAAGTAAAATAGCACCTCGCTTTAGCGTAAATCTACTATCTTAGATCCTTAAATTTTTGTAAGTGCTTGATTTGGAAGACAATTTTTTTAAACTCAATATTACTTGGACCTAGTTGTTTCTATGTTGGTTCAATTACTTAGTGAACTTAATCTAATCGAGTCATATGAAACAACTTGTTCATGCAAAGCATACATACATACATACATTCACGCATAATATATATATATTAAATTGCATAAAGAAATGGTGATCTAGTATGGCCCAAAACATCTTGTCTTGAAGCATCCAATCTTCATCACCTCCTTGTTAGCTTGGCATCGTCTTGAATCTTCGTTCAAATGCTAACTTAAAGTTCTAAACTTAGAAATACTTGAAAATAATAAAATTACATCAAAATTTCCATGGTACGCAGACCATATTTAAAACTTTACATTCAAAGATAGAACGGTACACAGACCGTATTTAACTATCCTAAATTTGGCCATACTAGTCACTTGGAGTACCTGCATTACATAAAATATACATCTATGCATTCATCCATTTGTGTGCTAAAACGAATGGCCCATGTAAATATGCAAGTATTTACGTGAATTAATTAAAATTCACGTTCACATAATCGCGCCCATGTAAATATGCATTCATCAATTTCCAAATTATTAATCCTTAGACTTTATTCTAATTAAAATTGAATTTAATTAAAATAATGCGACCTACGAAAATAATTAAAAATAATTATTTCATTTTAATTTCATTTAGTGGCTCCCACTCAAACCAATAATTATTCCAGATAATTAATTATGAAATATTAAATTAAAACTCGCGGCCCCGCCCAAGAAAATAAAATATTAAATTAAATATCCCGTTAGCCCAAATTAATGCAAATATGCGAAGCCCAACGAAATAAACAATTTTCAACGAAAACGTTCAATTACGTAGTTGGGCTAGGCTTGCGCCCAGCCCAATGCCCTTGAGTTGGCCTACGAGGCGACGAGCAAGCTCGCACACCCCAGGCCCTCGCACGCGCGCGTGCCTGCAGCCATCGCTGCCCCTGCGCTGCGTGTTGTGCGTCGATGCGCTGGACGTCGCAGGGCCTTGTGCCTTGCTTCGTCGCAGCCCCAAGCATACGCCTGCCCCTTTGCTCGCCCAGCGCGCACGAGGCACGCAACACGCTTGCTGCTGTCCGTGTCGCTGCGGCTCGGCCATCGCATAGTAGCCCGTATGGCTCGTCGAGCCATACGTCCACCACACTTGTGTTCGTGCCTTTGGTTCGTGATACGGACCAACTTAATTAAAAATAAATTTAATTTCACGAACTTGCATTAATATTATTTTTCAAAAAGTTACGATTTTTATTTTCGAAAAACAACGATTTTTAACCATTTAATAAATTCCAACGACAATCCAATTTCGTAAAATATTAAATCAAAGGCTAACATTATTCAAACTTTTAAGAAAGAACGAATCAACATTAAAGTTTGAACTTTTAATTAATAAAATCCGAAGCTTTAAATCGTTCACTAACATTTAAATTTCAGATTTTTAATAATTTGGTATAAGTGCGAATAAAATTAACGAAACCATTCAAAATTAGCCACTGACCCATTAAATTATATCCCCTTTCCCAATTAACCTAATTATTAAACCAAAATTAATTAAAATTCAATTAGGGTTTCAAATTTTACGAATTGAGGAAAGGCATAATTTGGGTTTATACTTATCGGAAATATCTGAAATTTTTACCATAGATAAATAATATAACCAGAAACATTGTGTCAAAAGTTCAAGCAATTCCGAGTAGTTTAGGTCGACCTTTTAATTGAATTACTATCCGACACTTTTAATTTTTAATGAAAAATTAACAAAAACGCCCAAAAAACAAAACTTCGAGACCTGTTTTTGCAATTCCGTTCGCATGAGTTGATCTTAGAAAATCCTTTTCAATCAGATTAGGGTTTTAAAACTCGAAAAATGAATATTTTTGATTTCGGACCTGATTATTACGCAATTCATCCAATAATTCGTAAAAATTCCGAAAATTCAAATAAAAATTCAAAATTTTCGACAGATGCAAAAACAATAAATCATGCTAATTCATGCTTTGAATACATAAGGCTCATGATACCACTGTAGGGGAATACAGTTAAGCATAATAACATTTGCGGAAACAATCCCCAAAGCCAGGAAACATGTATAAAGCACAGATTAAGCAAACTTACATTCAAAGCGTGTTTTCCACAATAATCTGTCAACGAACACGAACTTAGAACTCCAGTTGTCGTTCCTCTACTTGGTTCACCGACACGATCAGATTCGTCTTGATTATCGTAGCTTAGACAATCGATCAAGAGTTTGTGCTTTTGGGATGAACACACTTTGGAGGCACAGAGAGAATTAGGGTTCTCTGTTTTCTCCTATGGTTGTGTGTATGAATGGTGTTAAGTTGGAAAAGGGCTAAGAAGGTTATTTACATAACCTTACTAACCGACCAAGCCATAAGGCAAGGCCGGCCAGCACTTCGTCCGCGCAAGCCCACACGCGCACAGCCAGGCGCTGGGCCTTGGGCCGCGCTGTGTGCGATGCTGCTGCAGCCCCTTGCGTGCGCGCGCGCCCAGCCAAGGCGTGGGCCTTGCGCGCTGGCTCGCTGCTACGCCTAGTGGGCCTTGCGCGCTTGCGCGCCTTGGCTCGTTGGGCTGGCAGCGTTGCCCCTTTCGTATCCGCGATTAAATATATTTCCGATATATTATTTATCGTTTCGTATACGACGAATCACCGTCGTACGATACGATTTATTCATTTCGCCTAGCTTACGAATATTCGCGATACGATATACGATTCCGATGCAAGGTCGTATCGTATAATACGTTTTCCAACTAATTCCCAAAAAGCTATTAAATGAATTTCCGATTCATTTAACCCGGTGATCTGTTACGTGTCATTGGTGTGACCTTGTAGGTTCAGTCAAGAGTAAGCTGTGAGTTTAATATCCATTAGAACTCACTGATCGGAAGCATTGCTCCAGCTAGTTGTTCCGATCACTTGATCTCACTGGATTAATTGTTCGCAATTAATCTGAACCTTGGTATTAGACTTAATACACCTTGGGTGAAGGATATATTTCCTTGAGTTTTCCCTAAAAGACTTAGAAAAGGCCTATGATAGAATTGAGTGGAGTTTTATTCGCTTTTGTTTGCATAGGAATGGGTTTGACAAGGACTCCACGGACTTAATAATGAACTGTGTCTCCTCCACTTCTTCTAGAATTCGTATTAATGGAGTCCTCTCTGAGAAATTCAATGCTACTAGGCGTTTGCGTCAAGGGGACCCTATTTCCCCTTACCTGTTCATAATTTGTATGGAATACTTGTCCTCCTTAATTTGTGAAGCCCAGGCTACTGGCATGTGGAAGCCTTTCTACCTCAAAAAGAATGGAACCCCGATATCCCACCTCATGTTTGCCGATAACTTACTCCTGTTTGGAGAAGCATCCCAGGAAACTCTCCATGGCATGACCAGTACCCTTAATACCTTTTGGGAGAGTTCCGGCCAAAAAATGAACCCGGAAAAAGCAAGCTGTATTTCTCAAAGAACACCCCTAATGAAGATAAGGAGCTCTTCACCTCCTATCTAAACGTTCCACGGAACCCAGACTTAGGTATTTATCTTGGATTTCCCTTGACAGATAAGAGACCCACAGCAAATCAAGTTAGCCACATAGCTAGGAAAATTAGGAGTAAACTAGCCACTTAGAAAGCCAAATGCCTATCTAAAGCCGGGAGACTTGTGCTAATAAAATCCACCCTTTCCACCGTTGCTAACTACTCAATGCAATCTCTGGCATTACCCAAAAAAGTGCTCCATAAAATTGACAGTCTGTGCTCCAATTTTTTTTGGGATTCCTCAACAGAAAAGAAAAAAA
Organism: Spinacia oleracea; assembly: GCF_020520425.1. Lineage (NCBI taxonomy): Eukaryota > Viridiplantae > Streptophyta > Magnoliopsida > Caryophyllales > Amaranthaceae > Spinacia > Spinacia oleracea. The sequence continues at coordinate 31,337,831 of NC_079487.1, forward strand.
AAACCCATCTTGTCTCTTGGGATAGAGTATGTGCACCCACTAACTTGGGGGGTCTAGGGGTAAGGAAAGCAACGCTTTTAAATAAGTTAGACATGATAAAATTGTGTTGGAGGTTGAATAACTCCAATAACCTTGCAGCTACCCTGATTAGAGATAAATATATATCCAATAGACAATACCCTGCTAGCTTTAAAATCGGGTCTCATGTGTGGCAGGATGTGGGAAAAGGGTGGATTGATTACTCCAAATTCTCTGTGTGGTGTCTTGGGAATGGGCATGAGATTAATCTATGGGATGATAACTAGACCGGGAAGGGTTCCTTAAGATATTTGATCCATGGCCCTTTACATGAGAACGAAGATAGTCGAACAGTTAGCACCTTAATTAGGAATAATGCTTGGTTTCTTGAACATATTTCTTTACCTATTCCTGTGCATATCAAGCAGTGGATTTTGGCAACCCCCATTCCGGCCAAAGGTAGAGACTTCTCGGTGTGTTCCTTAGGGAAGGGGAAATTCTTTGACTCAAAATCAACATACTCCTACCTCTGGGAACAGGACTTCCATACTTTACAGGGTAATAGTGGGGACTGGGATATACCGTGGAAGGTTGAGTGCACCCCGAAAATTAAACTTTTCCTTTGGCTTGTCATGTGGGGAAGGGTACCCTGTGCGGCTCACTTGGCTCATAGGAATATAATCCCCAATCCAAACTGCCTTTTTTGTTCTAATGTTGAGGAGGACATGAATCACCTTTTTAGAGAATGCCCCAGAGCCTGTGAGTTTTGGAATGAGGCCACCAAGGAAAATTACCCCTTTGTTAATGTTTCCCTCCCCTTTAATGAATGGTTCGAGTGTAATATGAAATTAAAAGACCCCCCAAACCATTCTTCAGCACGCAGGTCAACCGTGTTTGCTTACTCCCTGTGGGGTATTTGGTTGAGGAGGAACTTGTGGGTGTTTAGACAAGAGTCTAAGCCTAGTGCGTCGGTGTGGAAGAAAACTCTATGGTTAGCCAATGAATTTTCTTACAAAGGCCAAATCAAAACTAAAACCCCTTGCTCTGTCGTATTGGAAATGGTTAGTTCTAACTTTTATATCCAGGTTGACGCTTCCTTTTGTCATACATCTCTAGAAACAGGGTATGCAGCTGTGTGTAGGTACAAAAGTGGTCGATGGAATGCAGCGAAGGCTGGCAAAACCTCATCAACAGATGCACTATGTGCAGAATCCATAGCCATCTTCCAACCGCTGAAATGGTGCAAGGACAATGAATGGTGTGATGTTACTATCACTTCGGATTGTCGGAGAGCGGTACTAGGAATCACAAACGAAGACAGCCCAACGGATATGATGTCTAACATATACTTAATGTGTAGGGAGTACCTCGGAACAATTCAAGGAGGATCCTTAAAGAACGTGCCGAGACAAGGAGTTAAGGATGCAGATTATGTAGCGAAAGCAGCTAGGAACATGGATTGCCCTCATTTTATGAACTCTAATATTCACCCACCCCCCAACATTTATGGTAGTATTTGTAAGGACAATGATGTCCCCTGTTTGTCTCCTCCTTATGATGCTTCAACAGGTGGAGAAGGTGTTTCCAACCACACACATTTCTGTAATTTCCTAAGTTAATTTGATGCTTGGTACTCATTTATAACCAAAAAAAAAGGAATCCAAATCGATTGCCACATAATAATTAGCATAATTTAGGATACATACATGTGAAGCGTGCCTTCCCTAGCTGCTCCCGAACCGAACAACAACAAGTTTAGGAATCCAAATGTCGTCCCTCCATAGATAGTCCACAGGACGTTCGGATCGGCCTTAGATTTAATTAACTAGAATTGCACCTAAGGTATTATGTTATTCGAATAATTTGAGGCAAATTAATATTAGTTTTAATCCTTAAAACTATGTGAATACTTGAAATTATGTGTTCATAAATTGTGAATGCCATCACATATTTATAGGGTAGGAATAATGGAATTAGAAGTCTACTAGGTTTCAAGTAATCTAATCCTATTAGAATTAGACATTAATTAAAACTAGTAACTTTATGAAATTAATCTTTTAATCTAATCCTAATTCCTTAAGGATTTGATGCATGCACGAACTTCAACACACACACGCGCACGGCCCACAAGGGGCCCAGGCCATGCGCACGCGCGGAGAAGCCCACGACTGCTCGCAGCCCATGGGCGCGCCAGCTGCCATGCGCGCGAGCGGAGAAGCCCACGACTGCTCGCAGCCCATGGGGGCGCCAGCTGCCATGCGCGCTGGGCCTGGCCTTGCGCTGGGCCTTGCGTGTCTTGGTTGCTGCTGCGATGCCTTGCGCGCTGGGCTTGCTAGGCGCGGGCCTGGCCTCGTGTTGGGCCTTGCGTCTAGCAAGCTCGTCCGATGCTTATTTCGTACGACGCGCTTCCGATTAATTTTCCGATTCCGGAATTCATTTCCGATTCGAACAATATTGTAACGCCCCGACCTTTAATTCAATTTTTAAAGCATAATTAGCAGCGGAATTTACCTAATTCGGTCGGGACATTACCTGCCGTAACTCCCTCTTGGGAATTACAAGGCAACCATTAATCATATTCCATTAGAACTCCCAAAATAATATAATAGTCCTTTTTATAAACCAAAATAAAAGTACATAACTTACTAAAAGTCTTTAATTAAACTATTAAAACACTAAGCATAAACTAAGTGAACGTTATTATTGTGAATTTCCTCGCCACTAATCGTTTCCATCGTTCCCCGCGGTACCTAAAACAGAAAACAAAACGGTGAGCCGAAGACTCAGTAACGACTATCCTAGCAACGTAAATTCATTTTAATTCGTTTTATTTAATAACACAGGGAGAATAGAATATAGTAAAACATTTTATAAAGTCCTTTATTTAACTCATTCATAGTTTTAAGGTGCACATGCTAGCCGTGGCAAGTATGACATGGTGGAACGTCTTCCACGATGGACCGCTGTCCATAAAACATGGGGCCTTGGCCTGGAAAACATGAGAGCCTTGGCTCAATGGGCGGATGCCCCATGGGTACATGCATGACCGAAAATCGTAACCTATGAACATATACTGCCAAACGGAGTAGGTCTTTCACTTTCCTTTATCATGTTTCGTTTAATTTTACATTTTAGCCTTTTTAATTTATTTGAAATAACATAATTCCTTTTGATCAAGTGATCAACATAAAACATCATTTCTTTCATGGTTTTTCATAAATACTATTTTATAAGAAATTCAATCAATCATATTATAAGAAATAATTTCATCAAATCATATTATAATGAATAATACAATCAAAACATAACTTAATTCCCATAATTCAATAAAACATGTTAACACATTCAGTTCATATATTCAATCATATTGTCATAATTTCATAAACATATTTAGAAGGGAATTGCGGGTACTAGCAATAGTCGTTACCTCAGCTCCGCGATTTTGCTAAGGATTTTCCTTGGTTCGTTCGTCCTGAGCTCCGATTCCAATTTCTTTCAAAATTATAAATCATTGGATTAGTACTAAATTGATAAATGATTTCAAATCAACATCTTATAAATAATAATTTTTATAAATAATGGTTTTATTAATAAATATAATTTCATAATTTAATGAAAATAGAATTAAACGAAATTTTAATCAAATTATATTTATATAAATCGATTTACATGAAAATAGTATATAAATTCGGTTTTTGTTGAGTAAAGCTAAAAATTTATTTTATTAAATTCGATAATTAAACCTGAAAAACATTAAACAATTTATTAGAAAATATATATATCATAGAAATTCATTAAAACATGAGAACTAATAAATTGGAACAATCTGAAATAACAAGTTGGTTTCTGACCCAAAAGCCCAAATGAGTATGGCCCAATATAATTTGTGGGTTTTAAGGATAATATAACCAAAAACTAAAAATTGGTTTTGGTTTTGGTTTTCTGAGAGCAGGACACGAAACAGGGGAGGGGGAAGGAAATGGACGAGGAGGAGGGAAGAGGAGAGAGGAAGGGAGGCTGGCTGGGGTGGCTCGACGCCGGGAGGCGACGGTGATGGCGGTGGTTTGGTGGCGGAGGAACGGTGAGGGAGACAGAGAGTGGGGCACGAGATGGGCGAGCAAGCAGGGGAGTCTTTGTGGGTTTTTCGACCGGTTTTGGGGGAAAGGAAGGGTACTTCGCCAGAAATAGGGAGTTGGAGATTGGTTGTCAAGGTGGTGGTGACAGTTGGGAGTGGTGATGCGTGGTGTTGGTGGTGCAGCAAGGCGGGGGAAAGGGAAGAGACAGAGGAGTATGTCGAGAGGAGGGAGTGGGAAGGCGGTGGTGAGTGCGGTGGTTCTGGAGGAACGACGGTGGTTGCGGTGGTTGTGTGGTGTTGGACGGAGGTGGAAGTGGTGGTAGCCGGTGGTTGCAGTGGTGTTTGCTGTGGTGGTTCGAAATAACAGAAACAAGGGGAAGTGGAATTGGAGGTTTTTATATTAATTGTTGAGGAAATTGATGTCTGATGGTTGGGTTTGTAAAGGAAGAGGACAAAGAGTTCAATTTGAACTTTGCAAATGAATATGTATCAGATTTGAGGGAAAAGAAGAAGGAGAGAAGAAGTCGGCTTCTTCTTCTTCTAGTTCACGTGAAAAACAGGAAAAAGAATTGAAAAAAAATGAATTTTTGTTCTTGAGGGCATTTTGGTCATTTCACAAGGTTAGGCCTAATTCTGAAATTTGTTGCTATTTTGGAAAGCTACTAAAAAAATAGAAATGTTTATTTAAATAATTCTTAATAAAAGTATCGTTAACGAAACATAATCGAATAAATTTTCATTTATAAATTAAATCGTAAAAACATTTAAATTACCGAAATTCGATTATTCGTAATTATTTAAAACGAAATCAAGCTAATAAATATTTTTAATTTTCATAGATCAAGTTTAAAAATTTCGGGGTATTACATCCTTACCCCCTTAGAAAAAGTTTCGTCCTCGAAACTGGAGCTCAGTCGAACTAGCCATCCAGAGAAGTCATACAATTCGTACTTAATCATTCTATTCATTACACAAACATGACATAATAACATTATAACATAATCATTTAAATAACATATTAAAAATTCATACATCTCATCGTTTCTAAGCGAATAACTGGGGATATTTGAATTTCATCTGCGCTTCAACTTCCCATGTGGCTTCAGATGTCAAGTGATTGGCCCACAAGACTTTAACCATTGGCTTTACTTTGTTTCTCAATCGTTTCTCTCTTCCTTCAAGAATTTCAATTGGTTTCTCCTCGTAAGTCAGATCGTTTCGCAACATCAAGGGTTCGTGGATAATCACATGGCTAGGATCAGGAACATATTTTCTTAACAGGGATACATGAAATACATTATGCACCTTTTCCAAGTCGGTCGGTAAAGCAAGTCGGTATACTACTTCTCCTATTCTTTCTAATATCTCATATGGCCCGATGTATCTTGGGCTCAACTTCCCAGCTTGACCAAACCTCATTATTCCTGTTGTTGGTGAAATTTTCAAGAACACGTGATCTCCAACTTCAAATTCTAATGGCCTTCTTCGTTGGTCTGCATAACTCTTTTGCCTACTTTGTGCTGCCTTCATTCTCGATTGAATTAATCGAATCTTGTCAGTAGTTTCTTGAATCAATTCTGGTCCTATAACACGTGCTTCATTGATATCACTCCAAGATAATGGTGTTCGACATTTCCTTCCATAAAGATCTTTGTACGGTGCCATACCAATGGTGGCCTGGTAACTGTTGTTGTACGAGAATTCAACCATAGGTAGAAACTTCTCCCAGGTTCCTTGAAAATCCAAAATACATGCTCTCAACATATCCTCGACAATTTGATTGGTACGCTCTGTCTGTCCATCAGTCGTTGGGTGAAATGCAGTACTAAAGTTAAGTTTCGTCTCAAGAGCTTTCTGCAATTCTTTCCAATAGGTTGGTTGATACCTTGTATCACGATCAGAAACAATCGAACTAGGCACTCCATGCAATCGCACAATAGTGTTCACGTACAGTTCAGCAAGTTGATCCAAACTTGAATTGTTCTTAATTGCTAGAAATGCGCTGACTTTGTTAATCGATCAACAATGACCCAAATAGCATTCATCCCCTTGGTTGACCTAGGCAACCCTACGATAAAATCCATTGAAACTGAATCCCATTTCCATTCTGGCACGTCCAGGGGTTGCAACAAACCTACCGGCCTTTGATGCTCGATCTTGATTCCCTGACATGTCAAGCATCTAGCCACATACTCTTCCACTTCTTGTTTCATATTGCTCCACCAATACACTTGCCTCAAATTCTTATACATCTTATTTCCTCCAGGGTGAATCGAGTATGGTGAACTGTGAGCTTCTTCTAAGATTCTCTTTTTCAACTTTTCGTCGTTTGGTACGCTTAATCTCCCTTGAAATCTCAACGTGCCATCTTCTTCTACTACAAAACCAGGTGACTTCCCATTTTGCACTTCGTTTCATATTCTTTCTAATTGCAAGTCCTGACATTGTGCTTCCTTAATCTCATCAATCAAAGTAGCTTCATTACCAACGTATACAACACATGCACTTCCTTTCTTAATGAACTTAATTTTCATCTTTTGCAGATCATCTTGGTTGGATCGAGAAAAAGTTAGGATTGAGTTTAGGTGAGCTTTCCGACTTAATGCATCGGCAACAACGTTAGCCTTTCCGGGATGGTATTGAATATCAAGATCATAATCTTTATGGAGTTCTAGCCACTTACGTTGTCTCATGTTAAGTTCTTTCTGGGTGAAAATATACTTAAGGCTCTTATGGTCAGTGAAAATTTGACACGAAACTCCATACAAATAATGTCTCCAAATCTTAAGGGCGAAAACAACAGCTGCAAGTTCAAGGTCATGGGTAGGGTAGTTTTGTTCATGGACTTTGAGTTGGCGTGAAGCATAAGCTATGACTTTTCCATTTTGCATTAAGACACATCCTAACCCATTCTTAGAAGCATCACTATAAATCACAAATCCCTCAGTTCCAGATGGAAGGGTAAGAACAGGGGCAGTGGTAAGTCGTTTCTTAAGTTCCTGAAATGCACATTCACAATCATCATTTCTCACAAATTTGGTATTCTTCCTAACTAATCGGGTTATAGGTAAGGCAACCTTAGAAAAGTCTTGAACGAACCTTCTATAATATCCAGCTAAACCCATAAAACTCCTTACTTCAGGGACATTAGTTGGTCTAGGCCATTCCACAATTGCTTTTATTTTCTCAGGGTCAACGGATACACCTTTCTCAGAAATAATATGACCTAAAAATGATATTTCCTTAAGCCAGAACTCACACTTTGACAACTTGGCATACAATTGTTTTCAATCAATGTTTCTAACACTTTTCTCAAATGAACCTCATGTTCCTCATTACTCTCGGAATATACCAAAATATCATCAATAAAAACAACCACAAACTTATCAATGTATGGTTTAAAAATACGGTTCATCAAATCCATAAATACAGCTGGTGCATTGATCAACCCAAAAGGCATTACAACAAACTCATAGTGACCATATCTAGTTCTAAAGGCTGTCTTTGGAATATCCTCAGGCTTAATTCGAAGTTGGTGGTATCCAGACCTCAAGTCAATCTTTGAAAACACTTTCGCACCTCGAAGTTGGTCAAACAAATCATCAATATTGGGTAAAGGATACTTATTCTTAATAGTAATTTTGTTTAACCCTCTATAGTCTATGCATAACCTCAAAGTTCCATCCTTTTTCTTCACAAATAAGACAGGGGCTCCCTAACACTAGGTCGAATATATCCTTTTTCAAGTAGCTCATCTAATTGCTTCTTTGATTCTTATAACTCAGCTGGTGCCATTCTATATGGTGCCTTAGAGATGGGGGTGGATCCTGGAATTAACTCAATGCTAAAGTCTAATTCTCTTTGTGGGGGCATACCAGGTATTTCTTCTGGAAACACATTTGGGTATTCACAAACAACGGGTATGTTGGTAATGGAAGATCCAGGGGTATTTAAGTCAACAACACTACACAGATAACCAGAAAAACTACTCTCAATCGTTTTACTGGCTCGCAAAGCATGGACAATCTGGATCGTTGGTTTTCTTACTAACTTATGGAATAAAATTCTATCTCCATTTGGCGTTCTAAGGGTCACACTTTGCCTCGAACAATTAAGGTTAGCTTCATACTTAGTCAACCAATTCATTCCCAAGATTACATCAAATTCAGATAGGTCAAAAGCTATTAAGTCTGCTAGAAACTCAACTTCCTCTATTATAATAGGACAATCCTTATACATGGTTCTACATTTCACAATTTCTCTGCTAGGAAGGGCAACACTCATAGCATGAAAGTCACAACATGGTTTCAAATTTAAACATTTAGCAAACAATGGAGAAATAAAAGAATGTGAAGCACCGGAATCCAAAAGAACATGAGCAGGTGAAGAATGGATAGAAAAGGTACCAGTGATAACATTGTCATCCTCATCTGCTTCATCTTTTCTCATCAAAAAGATTCTTCCAGTTGGCGGGGGTCGTGGTGGATTGCGGTTCGAACCTCCTGCATTGTTGTTCCGACCACGATCGTTGTTAGTTGGAACTGGTCCTCTCATGGTTGGCGTCACTTGATTTGGGAAATCTCTGACATAATGATCATGGCTTCCACATCGATAGCAAGCATTTGTGCCAACACGACATTCACTCTCAACTTGACTCCTTTTTTCGCATTTAGCACATCCTTGTGACCGATTGTTTTTTCCTTGAATTCCTTGTCCCCTATTATTTCCTTGACTACCATCATTCCTCCTTGGATTTCCTTGATATCCTTGGTTAGGCTTCTTCGCTCCTCCTTGACCTTGGTTATCATTTCTCCTTTTATACACAACTTTCTTCGCTTCCCGAAGCAGTACAACTCGCTCTACATTAGCTGCAATATCAACCATATCTTGATAGGAAGTAAACCTTTGAGTGGACAACCTATCCTGGTACTTAAGGTGCAGACCTCGCTCGAAACGGTTCATCCTGGACTGCTCTATCGACACCAGGTCTGGTGCGAACCTTGACAACTCCATGAACTTATTTGCGTACTCCAGAACACTCATTGTTCCTTGCTGCAAGTGCAGAAATTCATCTTCCTTTTGCTTCCTCAATGATGGTGGATAAAACTTATCTTTCATTAACTTCTGGAGTTGGTTCCAACCAAATCCCGGCACATTCTTTCGTTCCTTGTTAACTTTCCACCATAATCCTGCTTAGCCTGTTAAATAAAACACGGAAAAGTCAACTCTCCATTTCTCCGGGCATTGTAGGGTTTCAAACAACTGATCGATGCGACTTATCCAATCCTCGAACTAAAGTGGATCGGGCTTGCCACCGTAGGATGGTGGGTTGAGCGATGAAAAGTTCTTGAACATCGTTGCGCTCTCGTTCCCACTTACATCTTTCTTTTTCCGGGAATCTTGGACTAATTCGGCCAACATCGCACTCACGTTTTCCAATCGCTCCATTCTTTCCTCATGGCCGTCGGCATGGACATATTCCTTGTGGATCGTGTCGTTATCATCATGAACATGGTGCTCGTTGTGAGCTCCGTTGGTAACATCATTGTTAGCTTCGATAGTCGACATTATGCATGACATGTCTTATCAGATTGAAGCGAATAATCAATAGAAAATAAGCCCTTTAACCCGTTCCTACATTCACACTCATATTCATTTTAACTTAACTTAATCATGATTTAGAGAATTCTTTTTAATCCATTCCTTAAAACTCTTTGCTTAAAGCCTAATGATCTAATTACGTGCCAAAACCCGTGAGGTTTAGCACTAATGGTCCAGAACCTTTGCTCGGATACCAACTGTAATGCCCCGACCTCTAATTCAATTTTTAAAGCATAATTAGCAGCGGAATTTACCTAATTCGATCGGGACATTACCTGCCGTAACTCCCTCTTGGGAATTACAAGGCAACCATTAATCATATTCCATTAGAACTCCCAAAATAATATAATATTCCTTTTTATAAACCAAAATAAAAGTACATAACTTACTAAAAGTCTTTAATTAAACTATTAAAACATTAAGCATAAACTAAGTGAACGTTATTATTGTGAATTTCCTCGCCACTAATCGTTTCCATCGTTCCCCGCGATACCTAAAACAGAAAACAAAACGGTGAGCTGAAGACTCAGTAACGACTATCCTAGCATCGTAAATTCATTTCAATTCATTTTATTTAATAACATAAGGAGAATAGAATATAGTAAAACATTTTATAAAGTCCTTTATTTAACTCATTTATAGTTTTAGGGTGCACATGCTAGCCGTGGCAAGTATGACATGGTGGAACGTCTTCCACGATGGACCGCTGTCCATAAAACATGGGGCCTTGGCCCAAAAAACATGAGAGCCTTGGCTCAATGGGGGGATGCCCCATGGGTACATGCATGACCGAGACTCGTAACCAGTGAACATATACTGCCAAACGGAATAGGTCTTTCACTTTCCTTTATCATGTTTCGTTTAATTTTACATTTTAGCCTTTTTACTTTATTTGAAATAACGTAATTCCTTTAGATCAAGTGATCAACATAAAACATCATTTCTTTCATGGTTTCTTATAAATACTATTTTATACGAAATTCAATTATATTATAAGAAATAATTTCATCAAATCATATTATAATGAATAATTCAATCAAAACATAACTTAATTCCCATAATTCAATAAAACATGTCAACACATTCAGTTCATAAATTCAATCATATTGTCATACTTTCATAAACACATTTAGAAGGGAATTGCGGGTACTAGCAATAGCCGTTACCTCAGCTCCGCGATTTTGCTAAGGATTTTCCTTGGTTCGTTGTTCCTGAGCTTCGATTCCAATTTCTTTCAAAATATTAAATCATTGAATTAGTACTAAATCGATAAATAATTTAAAATCAACATCTTATAAATAATAATTTTTATAAATAATGGTTTTATTAATAAATATAATTCCATAGTTTAATGAAAATAGAATTAAACGACATTTTAATCAAATTATATTTATATTAATCGATTTACATGAAAATAGTATATAAATTCGGTTTTTGTTAAGTAAAGCTAGAAATTTATTTTATTAAATTCGATAATTAAACCTGAAAAATATTAAACAATTTATTAGTAAATATATATATCATAGAAATTCATTAAAACATGAGAACTAATAAATTGGAACAATCTGAAATAACAAGTTGGTTTCTTACCCAAAAGCTCAAATGCGTATGGCCCAATATAATTTGTGGGTTTTAAGGATAATATAACCAAAAACCAAAAATTGGTTTTGGTTTTCTGGGAGCCGGACACGAAACAGGGGAGGGGGAGGGAAATGGACGAGGGGGAGGGAAGAGGAGAGAGGAAGGGAGGCTGGCTGGGGTGGCTCGACACCGGGAGGCGACGGTGATGGCGGTGGTTTGGTGGCGGAGGAACGACAAGGGAGACAGAGAGTGGGGCACGAGATGGGCGAGCAAGCAGGGGAGTCTTTGTGGGTTTTTCGATCGGTTTTGGGGGAAAGGAAGGGTGGTTCGCCGGAGATAGGGAGTCGGAGATTGGTTGTCAAGGTGGTGGTGACAGTTGGGAGTGGTGATGCGTGGTGTTGGTGGTGCAGCGAGGCAGGGGAAAGGAAAGAGACAGGGGAGTGTGTCGAGAGGAGGGAGAGGGAAGGCGGTGGTGCGTGCGGTGGTTCTGGAGGAGCGACGGTGGTTGGGGTGGTTGTGTGGTGTTGGACGGAGGTGGCAGTGGTGGTAGCCGGTGGTTGCAGTGGTGTTTGCTGTGGTGGTTCGAAATCACAGAAACAAAGGGAAGTGGAATTGGAGTTTTTGATCTTGATTGTTGAGGAAATTGATGTCTGATGGTTGGGTTTGTAAAGGAAGAGGACAAAGAGTTCAATTTGAACTTTGAATGAATATGTATCAGATTTGAGGGAAAAGAAGAAGGAGAGAAGAAGTTGGCTTCTTCTTCTTCTGGTTCACGTGAAAAACAGGAAAAAGAAGTGGAAAAAAAATGAATTTTTGTTCTTGAGGGCATTTTGGTCATTTCACAAGGTTAGGCCTAATTCTGAAATTTGTTGCTATTTTGGAAAGCTACTAAAAAAAATAGAAATGTTTATTTAAAATAATTCTTAATAAAAATATCGTTAACGAAACATAATCGAATAAATTTTCTTTTATAAATTAAATCGTAAAAACATTTAAATTACCGAAATTCGATTATTCGTAATTATTTAAAACGAAATCAAGCTAATAAATGTTTTTAATTTTCATAAATCAAGTTTAAAAATTTGGGGGATTACAAATATTTAACATTTTCGATTCCGGAATTAATTTCCGCTTCGAACAAATATTTAATATTTCCGGTTCCGGAATTATTTTCCAATTCCGATAATATTTCCGATTCTAACAATATTTCCGTTTCCGGCAATATTTTCGATTCCGGCAATATTTCCATTACCGATAATATTTTCCGATATGTACCATGTTTCCGTTTCCGGCAACATCTACCACTTGGATAATATTTATATTTCCGATACGATCCATATTTCCGTTTCCGGCAATATCATCGTTTCCGGAGTATTCATAATTTTGCCTTTGACGATTTCAGCTCCCACTGGAACCGAGATCCGTCGATTCCGAATATCCATAAATGGAGTATTTAATTCCTTTAAATACTCGATCCGTTCACGTACTATTTGTGTGACCCTACGGGTTCAGTCAAGAGTAAGCTGTGGATTAATATTATTAATTCCACTTGAACTGAAGCGGCCTCCAGCTAGGCATACAGTTCACTTGATCTCACTGAATTATTAACTTGTATAATTAATACTGAACCGCATTTATTAGACTTAGCATTAAATGCATACTTGGACCAAGGGCATTATTTCTTTCAAAAGCGGCCCCAGCTTATTTCATTCTCCCATGAATGAACAAAAGACTAATCGTTTAAGGCCTAAGAAGCGGCTTAGATTAGCACCCTTACTAGGCTGATCACCTAGAACACAGGGTATATTCCTAAAGGCTATATACGAAAATAGTATAGATGCTTTAGACCTTAACAAATGCATAAGGCACACTGGTGTCGTCCCTGTTCAGGGGGAAAACCATATTGGTTGAGTGACAACACATAATAAAACAAATAAACATGCATGAAAAATTATATGGTTAAAACATCCATTCTATGGTAGAAAACGTACAACCACCAAAAATCAGTAGTAATTACAAAAATTAGTAGTAATTACAAAGTATGCACAAAATGGCTTTAGGAAGGCCTAAAAACAATACACCTGACGAAAAGATTACCTTCAACCTAAGCTCACAAAAAGGAAAAACGACTCATTCGTCGTCATCTTCAGGAACAAACTCGGGGGGAGGGCGTCATTCCTTCAAAGCCTTCTCCACTTCCATGTGGTAGTCAATAATCTTTCCAAACCAGCTGAAGTACGTGATTCCGCAAATTTCTTATTCCTAGTCAGCTCCACTTCCCCCTTGATCGACTGCTCCCCCAGGGCGACTGACTGGGCACACACTTCCTTGGAGCTAGCCACCTCCTGACGAGCTTCCTCTAGTTGAGCTCCATTAAGCCAAACTTGGTGCTTCATTGCATCAACTCTTCCTCTTTCTTCTTGCGCTCCCTAGCAATATCTTCCATCTCCTGGAAGTTCTTGTCAATCTGTTGAAGACGCTTTTTATTATCAGCGCGAAGAGTAGCCAAGGACTTGGCCAAGGAATCAACCGTCTCTTGCATGGTGAGACGGAGTCCCTCCAAGGAGGCATAATGTTGATCGCCACATTGGACGGCGAGGTTACGAGCCCTGCTCTCCTCCCTCACCAAGGCAGCGCTCCATTCCTTCAGCGAATCTAGCTGAATAAACATCTGCAGACCAGCAAAAGTGAGATTGCGAACATAAGAAAAGAAGAACGTCACAAACTGCGGAGTGAAATAACTTACATCTAGCGCATAAGATTGTAAGGTAGCCAGTTGAGTCTCAGCCGCCTCAGGAAGACTTTGCGCATATTCTGTCGGTATAGCATTACGCATTAAGCCCATAACTTTAACCCTATCCCAGGAAGTAAAACGGCCCTACGAGGGGATCTACAAGCTCAGCGGCTATTGCTTTCTAAGGATCAGGTATCACTACAGGAAAAACAATAGCCTTAGAATCCCTGGGTGAGACTATAGAACTTCCAGACAAAGAACGACAAGTGCTTACCAAGGTTCAGATTAATTGCGAACAATTAATTCAGTGAGATCAAGTGATCGGAACAGCTAGCTGGAGCAATGCTTTCGATCAGTGAGTTCTAATGAATATTAAGCTCACAGCTTACTCTTGACTGAACCTACAAGGTCACACCAATGGCACGTAACAGATCACCGGATTAAATGAATCGGTAATTCATTTAATAGCTTTTCGGGAATTAGTTTTGGAAAACGTATTATACGATACGACCTTGCATCGGAATCGTATATCGTATCGCGAATATTCGTAAGCTGGGCGAAACGAATAAATCGTATCGTACGACGGTGATTCGTCGTATACGAAACGATAAATAATATCCGGATCGATATTAACTCGCAAATACGAAGAGCAACCCACGAGCCGAATGTGCGAGGCACTCAAGGCCCATGGGCGCTCGGCACGCAAGCAACGCAAGCACATCAGCGCTGGACCAAAGCCGAGCAGCTGCCTGTGTGCGCGGGCCAAGGCCACAACGCAGCAGCAGCAGCGCGCGGCCCACGGCCCAACTGGCTGCGTGCACGCGTGTGTGTGTGTATCGCGTGGGCTTGTTGGCCGGTCGTGGCCTTATTGGCTTGGCCGGTTAGTAGGTTATTCTAATAACCTACTCACCCAAGTTTTCCTAACACAATTCAATCATACTCAAACCCTAGAGACTCAGAGAACCCTAATTCTCTCTGTGCCTCCAAAGTGAGTTCTTCCCAAAAGCAAACACTCTTGATCGATTGTCTAAGCTACGATTATCAAGACGGATCTGATCGTGTCGGTGAACCAAGTAGAGGAACGACAAGTGGAGTTCTAAGTTCGTGTTCGTTGACAGATTACTGTGGAAAACACGCTTCAAACGTAAGTATGCTTAATCTGTGCTTTATACATGCTTCCTTGCTTTGGGGATTGTTTCCGCACATGTTATTATGTTTAACTGTATTCCCCTACAGTGGTATCAGAGCCTTATGTATTCAAAGCATATTTTAGCATGTTTTATTTGTTTTTGCTGCTGTCGAAATTTTGGAATTTTTGGTGATTTTTTCGGCTTTTTTATTGGATTATTGAATTAATCGCATAAGCTGTTCCGAAATAAAAAAGATTCGTTTTTTGACTTTTCAAACCCTAATCTGATTGAAAACGATTTTCTAAGATCAACTCATGAGAACGGAATTGCAAAAACCGGCCTCGAAGTGTCTTTTTTTGGGCGTTTTTGTTAATTTTGTAATAAAAATTAAAAGTGTCAGATAGTAATTCAATTAAAAGGTCAACCTAAACTACTCGGAATTTCTTGAAAGTTTGACACAATGTCACTGGGTATATTCTTGATCTATGGTAAAAATTTCAGATATTTCCGATAAGTATAAACCCTAATTTTTCTTTTCCCCAATTCGTAAAATTTAGATCCTTAATTGATTTTTTTAATAATTTAGATCTAATAATTCGGTTAATTGGGAAAGGGAATATAATTTCATGGGTCAGTGGATAATTTTAAAAATTATTGGATTAAAATTTTGAATGGTTTCGTTAATTTTAATCGCACATAAACCTAATTATTAAAATCTGAAATTTAAATGTTTAAATAACGATTTAAAGTTTTGGATTTTATTACTTAAAAGTTCAAATTTTTCAGTTGATCCGTTCGTTCTTAAAATTTTGAATAAAGTTAGCCTTGATTTAATATTTTACGAAATTGGATTGTCGTTAAATTTTATTAAATCGTAAAAATCGTTGTTTTTCGAAAATAAAAATCGTAACTTTTTATGAAAAATAACATTAATGCAAAGTTCGTGAAATTAAGATTTTTTTTAATTAAGTTGGTCCCTAGGCACGAACCAAAGGCACGAACATAAGGGTGTGGTGGACGTGTGGCTCGACGAGCCATGCGGGTTGCCATGCCTGTGCCGAGCCGCAGCGACGCGGGCAGCAGCAAGCGAGCTGCGTGTCGCGCGCGCGCTGGCCGAGGAAGGGGCAAGCAAGGCAGTGCATTGGCTTGCGAGTGCTGCGACGAAGCAAGGCACGAAGCCTGCGACATGCAGCGCTGCGATGAGCACGACGAAGGGCGCAGGGCAGCGACGAGCTGTGGGAACGCGCGCGCACAGGCTGCGGGGTATGCGAGCTTGCTTGTGTGCCTCGTAGGCCACACAAGGGCGCAATGGGTTGGGCTCAAGCCTAGCCCAACCATGCACTTGGACTTTTTTCCTTGAAAATTGTTTAGTTCGTTGGGCTTAACATGTTTGCACTCATTTGGGCTAATGGGATATTTAATTCAATATTTTATTTGCTTGGGCCGGGCCCCGAGTTTTAATTTAATATTTTATAATTAATTATCCGGAATAATTATTGGTTTGAGTGGGAGCCAATAAATGAAATTAAAATGAAATAATTATTTTAATTATTTTCCTAGGTCGCATTATTTTAATTAAATTCGATTTTAATTAGAATAAAGTCTAAGGATTAATAATTTGGAAATTGATTAATCTTTTAGGACGCGTTTACGTGAACGTGAATTTTAATTAATTCACATAAATACTTGCATAATTATATGGGCCATTCGTTTTAGCATACGAATGGGTGAATGCATAAAATGTATATTTTATGTAATGCAGGTACTCCAAGTGACTAGTATGGCCATTTAGGATAGTTAAATACGGTCTGCGAACCGTTCTATCTTTGAATGTAAAGTTTTAAATATGGTCTGCGCACCATGGAAATTTTGATGTAATTTTATTATTTTCAAGTATTTCTAAGTTTAGAACTTTAAGTTAGCATTTGAACGAAGATTCAAGACGATGCCAAGTTAACAAGATGGTGATGAAGATTGGATGCTTCAAGACAAGATGTTTTGGGCCATAGTAGTTCACCAATTATTTATGCATTTTGATATATATATTATGCTTGAATGTATGTATGTATGTATGCTTTGCATGAATAGGTTGTTTCGTATGGCTCGATTAGATTAAGTTTCACACTAAATAATCGAACCAACATAGAAACAACTAGGTCCAAAGTAATATTGAGTTTAAAAATTGCCTTCCAAATCAAGCACTTACAAAAATCTAAGGATCTAAGGTAGTAGGTTTACGCCAAAGCGAGGTGCTATTTTAGTTGACTTAGGTGGTAAGGCGTCGCAAAGGAGCACGTTGATTGTGGTTTCAACTCAAACAACAATGGCATTATGTTGTGGCAATGGGATAAATTATGGTATTAGTTTATTAACCAAGAGTAATTTGGAGATTACTAGCAATAGGTTTTGCTTACCTAGAATCTTAAACTACTTAAGACATGCCAAAGCTGCTTAAGGATTTAGGACTTTTGGGGTCTTGGAATCGTTCATTCATTTTGGACCATGTTTTGCTTTTTGCATGAATGAAATGTTTAATAGCTTTAATGATTGCATGTTAGCTTTTATTTCAAAGTTATTATTGTCAGGTTATGATACATATGAACAACATAAGTCATGCGGAAAAACCTATATGCCAGGAATCAAATTAATTGCACATAATCAAATAATTAGTCTAGGATGCATACACTTTGTAGCGTGCCCTCCCTAGCTGCGCCCGAACCGAACAAGAACAAGTCTTTAGGACTCCAAGTGTCGTCCCTCCGTAGAAAGTCCACAGCACGTCCGAATCCGCCTTAAGATTGACCAACTCGAATCGCCCTTAAGGTACTCACTATTTTCGGCTAATATGGGCAATATTATGACTGAATTTTGCTCTCAAAATGTCACTCTGAATACTTAAAAACTCGTCCATAAATTGTGAACCTAGGCACATATTTATAGGGCTATGGAAAGGGTTTTGGAATCCTATTAGGATACTAATTAGTTTAGTTAGAATTTTATTAAAACTCTTTTAAACTAATTCTATCTATATTAGGAATTAATCAATGAACGAATCCCATTAGCTTTAGGATTCGTATCGAACACAAACGCACACGAGCACGAGCATGCCGCACAGCCCACGCAAGCCTTGCGGCCCACGCGAGCAGCGCAGCTTGTAGCCCATGTGCGCGCGCCTTGGCCTGCTCGGCCTGGCCTTGCGCTGAGCCTGGCGTGGCCTTGACTGCGTTGTGTTGGGCGCTTGGCTTGCTGGACGCGGGCCTGGCTTCGTGTTGGGCCTTCGTCTAGCAAGCCTCGTCCGATGCTAATTCGTACGACACGCTTCCGATTAATTTCCCGATTCCGGAATTCATTTCCGATACGAACAATATTTAACATTTCCGATTCCGGAATTAATTTCCGTTTCGAACAAATATTTAACATTTCCGGAATTATTTTCCGATTCCAATAATATTTCCGATTCCGACAATATTTCCGTTTCCGGCAATATTTCAGATTCTGGCAATATTTCCATTTCCGATAATATTTTTCGATACGTACCATGTTTCCGTTTCCGGCAACATCTACGACTTGGATAATATTTATATTTCCGATACGATCCATATTTCCGTTTCCGGCAATATCATCATTTCCGGAGTATTCATTTGTTTGCCTTTGACGATCTCAGCTCCCACGATTCCGAATATCCATATATGGAGTATTTAATGACATTAAATACTTGATCCGTTTACGTACTATTTGTGTGACCCTACGGGTTCAGTCAAGAGTAAGATATGGATTAATATCATTAATTCCACTTGAACTGAAGCGGCCTCTAGCTAGGCATTCAGCTCACTTGATCTCACTGAATTATTAACTTGTTAATTAGTACTGAACCGCATTTATTAGACTTAACATTAAATCATACTTGGACCAAGGGCATTATTTCCTTCAGTCTCCCACTTGTCCTTAGGGATAAGTGTGCATTTCCTAATTCCTTTGTCGCTCGATGGTTGCTCTTGAACATAAGGTAAGAGTTGTCATCCTTATTATGTCCAGAGTTGTTTCTCGGTTTCAGAGTTCAACTGATCAAATAAACAGATAATCATAGCCTATGATTCATCTGAGCACGGCCATGCATTTTACAGTTTCTAGCTCTCCGAGTGGCCTTGTACAACTTTTAGCATCTCATCCCGATTTATGGGAGGACAATCCCAATCTTGCGATCTTGAGATTAGACTTTGTTTGATAGGTGATTACCTGAGCGTTGCCTTTATAGCCTCCTTTTACGGTGCGACGGTTGACAACGTCAAAGTAAGCAGTTCTCAAACAAGTAATCTCAAATCACTCAGGTATTGAGGATTAGTCTCTAATAATTTTAATGAAATTTACTTATGACAGATTTTCATCTCTTACACTAAAGTTTCATAGGTCTGTCCGATACTAGTCTTCCCAAAGTAAATATCTATGCAAATGATTACGACATTGCCATGTCCACATAGTTCAAGGAACAGAACTACTAGTCATTTTGCATTCTAGTCGTCTAACGTTTTCTATGCGTCCATCTTTATGGAAAACTCCAACCAGAGACCATTTTCAACTTTTGACATTCAAGTTCACTTGATAGACATTTCTTAGTCACAGGACTGGTCCTGACAGTCTATCTTGAATATTTCGTCAAATTGAAGGGACTCATCATTTAATAAACCACAAATTAAATGGAAAAATGAATTCTATTCATTTATGAGAATGATTAACCAATAATGTTTTACAAAGTATTAAACTCTAAAACTTTAAAACATTAAGCAAGGACATCAAAGCCATTCTCCAATATGCTTGATTCCCATAGCTGCAGTGTGCGAGTTGTGCTTCGCCTGCGGCAGAGGTTTAGTTAATGGATCTGAGATGTTGTCATCAGTTCCAATCTTGCTTATCTCGACTTCTTTTCTTTCAACGAACTCTCGTAGAAGGTGAAATCTACGAAGTACATGCTTGACTCTCTGGTGGTGTCTAGGCTCCTTTGCCTGTGCAATAGCTCCATTATTATCACAATACAGAGCTATTGGTCCTTTAATGGAGGGGACTACACCAAGTTCACCTATGAACTTCCTTAGCCATATAGCTTCCTTTGCTGCTTCATGTGCAGCAATGTACTCCGCTTCAGTTGTAGAATCCGCAATGGTGCTTTGCTTAGCACTTTTCCAGCTTACTGCACCTCCTTTGAAGCAGAAGACAAACCCAGACTGTGATCTGAAATCATCTTTGTCGGTTTGGAAACTTGCGTCCGTATAGCCTTTAACAATTAATTCATCATCTCCACCATAAACCAGGAAATCATCTTTGTGCCTTTTCAGGTACTTCAGAATATTCTTGGCAGCAGTCCAATGTGCCTCTCCTAGGTCTGACTGGTATCTGCTCGTAGCACTGAGTGCATACGCAACATCCGGGCGTGTACATATCATAGCATACATTATTGAACCAATCAATGATGCGTATGGAATCCCATTCATTCGTCTACGCTCATCAAGTGTTTTTGGGCACTGAGTCTTGCTTAGAGTCATTCCATGATACATGGGTAGGTAGCCTCGCTTGGAGTCTGCCATCTTGAACCTTTCAAGCACCTTATTGATATAAGTGCTTTGACTAAGTCCAATCATCTTCTTAAATCTATCTCTGTAAATCTTGATGCCCAGTATGTACTGTGCTTCTCCTAGATCCTTCATCGAAAAACATTTCCCAAGCCAAATCTTGACAGAGTTCAACATAGGAATGTCATTTCCGATAAGTAATATGTCGTCGACATATAATACTAGAAAAGCAATTTTGCTCCCACTGACCTTCTTGTATACACAAGATTCGTCTGCGTTCTTGATGAAACCAAAGTCACTGACTGCTTCATCAAAACGTATATTCCAGCTCCTTGATGCCTGCTTCAATCCGTAGATTGATTTCTTAAGCTTGCGTACCTTTTTAGCATTCTTTGGATCCTCAAAACCCTCAGGCTGTGTCATAAACACAGTTTCTGTTAAAACGCCGTTTAAGAAAGCGGTTTTGACATCCATCTGCCATATTTCGTAATCGTAATATGCAGCGATTGCTAACATTATCCGAATAGACTTTAGCATTGCAACTGGTGAAAAGGTTTCATCGTAATCCACACTGTGGCCTTGCCTGTAACCTTTTGCAACCAATCTAGCTTTGAAAACTTCAAGTTTCCCATCCTTGTCCTTTTTCAGTTTGAAACCCATTTGCTTCCAATGGCTTGGTAGCCATCTGGCAAATCGACCAAATCCCAAACTTGGTTTTCAGACATGGAGTCTAATTCAGATTGCATGGCTCCATGCCATTGCTTGGAGCTAGGGCTAGTCATAGCTTGTTTGTAAGTCATAGGTTCATCACTTTCAAGTAATAGAACGTCATAGCTCTCGTTCGTCAAAATACCTAAGTACCTTTCCGGTTGAGATCTATATCTTTGCGATCTACGCGGGGTTACATTTCTAGATGGTCCATGATTCTCACCAGATTCTTCTAAAGATCTCTGAGTTTCATCCTGAATGTCATCTTGAGCATTCTCTAGATTTTGTTGTTCGACTCGAATTTCTTCGAGGTCTACTTTTCTCCCACTTGTCATTTTGGAAATGTGATCCTTTTCCAAAAAGATACCATCTCGAGCAACAAACATCTTGTTCTCAAATGTATTGTAGAAGTAATACCCCTTTGTTTCCTTTGGGTAGCCCACAAGGATACATTTGTCAGATTTTGGATGAAGTTTGTCTGAAATTAATCGTTTGACGTATACTTCACATCCCCAAATCTTAAGAAAAGACACTTTTGGAGGCTTTCCAAACCATAACTCATATGGAGTCTTTTCAACAGCTTTAGACGGAGCTCTATTTATAGTGAGTGCAGCTGTATTTAGTGCATGTCCCCAAAATTCTATTGGAAGTTCGGCCTGACCCATCATTGATCTAACCATGTCTAGCAAGGTTCTGTTCCTCCGTTCCGACACACCGTTCCATTGTGGTGTTCCAGGAGGAGTCAATTCTGATAGAATTCCACATTCTTTCAGATGGTCATCAAATTCATAGCTCAGATATTCACCGCCTCTGTCAGACCGCAGTGCTTTAATCTTCTTGCCTAATTGATTCTCTACTTCACTCTGAAATTCCTTGAATTTGTCAAAGGATTCAGACTTATGCTTCATTAGGTAGACATAACCATATCTACCGAAGTCATCAGTGAAAGTGATAAAGTAGCTGAAACCACCTCTAGCATTTGTACTCATTGGTCCACATACATTTGTATGGATTAAACCCAATAGTTTAGTTGCTCTTTGATAGGGCGTTTTTCCGTCGTTGATAGATCAACGCCACAATCAAACAAAATTTATAGAACCGCCAGACTAACCAACTATATGAACTATAGTGGCAAGTAAAGGGACCGTCCCAAAGAAACGATGGTTCTCGAGTTTAAATGTCAAGCTAATTCGAACAAGAAGTTTGATTTGAATTATCACTATGAAGCTAAACTAACAATTAAACTAGATTGAATCAAGGAAGGGAAACGTTAGGGAGTTGGGGATAGTCTAGGGAAATTGAGGGAAATGAACTACCATCTAGTAATCATGAATGATGCAATGAAATAGCACATAGGGGAATGAAAACAAATGACGTGCTCGCCACCTCTCGGATAGAGCACGCGAAGCAACCTAGCCTATAGAAAAGCTTCGCATAGTCCTAAGCTAGATAAGCTTGTATATAATAGGAACTATCATTCACTTGCATGAATTAGGCTCACAATGTCTTTCCAAACCTAAATCATACATTCCAATCTAATTTAATCAACTAGAATTTGCAACTACTACTCAATTGATCATGGAAAATCCTAGGACTAAATCAATTTAATCACATCAATCATTCATCAATCAAATCATCAAATTCCCCTAATTAGGCTTCTAGATTCTCCCTTTTCCCTAACCTAATTCTACTCACTAATCATACTAGAAATCAAGAAATCCATTAATTCTAGACTAGCAAGCATGGAATTGAAAGATTAGAAAGAGAGAATCAAAGACTAGAACAATCAATTGAACAATCAATAAGAGAATTAAGGATCAAAGTAACTAAAGTAAAATCAAGAAGAATTCAAGAATTGAAGGAATTAAAGAACAATCAACAATCACAACAAAAGAAAGAATTAAGAAATTGAATTGAATTGCACAAAATTAGAAGAAGAGTTTAGAGAATTACAAATTGATGCTTTAATGGAGGAGAGTTTCTCTCTCTAGAAATGCTGAAAAACTAACTTTGAGAATCTAAAAATGTCAACTAAAATTCTACACTTAACAAAATAAACGAAAAATCTATTTATAAGTTTCCCCAAATAGAAGCCAAAATTTGAATAAGAGCAGCCCGCGCAGCCATTCGGTCGCACAGACCCTTTGTGCGACCGAACGTAAAAGAACCGTTCGAGCAAACACTGGGACCTGTGCGAGCGAAGGCAGCGAAGAACACTTCCTTCGTCATGTGCGACCGAACGAAGAACCCTGTTCGGTCGAATGGGGTTTCTTTGGCTCATATCTCCTCTGTAGTATGATTCGCTCGAACAAAAGGACTTGTGTGGGCGCACAACTCTTGTGCGGTCGAGTAGAGAACCTTGTGCGGTCGCATCCCAAATTAGAGACATTCTGCCTCCAAAAAATCAATCCTGTGCGACCGAACAACAGAGCATGTTCGATCGCACAAAACCTGTGCTGTCGAGTAGAAGACCTGTGCGGTCGCTTTCCAACTTTGAGACATTCTGCTTCCAAAAACCCATTCTGTGCGACCGAACAACAGAGCACGTTCGACCGCACAGAACTGGATATTCCTTGATGCTATTTGCACTCCTCTGTTTGGGCGCACAAACCATCACTCGATCGCACAAGCCCTGTTTTGGCTTGATTCTACTTGTTTTCCATCACTTTTCATCATAATCACCTATAAAGCACAAGATGGAACGAAACTTATAAAATTCACACAAAAAGCTATAAAAACTATAAAAAAGTATAAAAACTAACATAAAATCCTAAGCTAAGAGCGACATAAATGTCGCTCTTCAAACTCCCCCAAGCTAAGCGTTTGCTAGTCTCTAGCAAACTAAACTCAACTAGGAAAGAATGAGCAACTATTAGAATCCTAAAAACTGACAAAAACAAAAAACCAGCAAATCTAATCAAGGCAAGACTAAAATGAAAAGCACAAACCAAGAAAAGAAAGAAAGAAAAGAAGGAGAAAAGAAAGGAGAAGAAAAGAAATTAAACTACAAAATCCAAGATAGGGCCTTTATTATGGAACGAGTATAAAAGAACACTAATATTACCAATCAAATAAATGAGTACACGCTAACTAATGTCCTAAATCGAGTGAAAGATTCAAGTGCCAAGCAAAGCGAACTAAGGGTGAACACTAATCAATTCCCCTTCAATCGAGCATACCACGTCAAATCTCTAGATCTTTTCCACCCTTGAGAGTGGCGTCTCGAGACACCGCGAAGGCGCTGGAGAAAATAAGATAGGCTACCCGACATCTTAGCATGACAATCCCATTCCATAAACTTGACTAAATCCTCCCTCCACCGACAATAACTCAACTCTAAAGGGTCAAGAGGACTTTTAGGGTGTAACGTAGGCTAGGGGTAAGGTGTGGAACAAATTTGGTAATTCGGTGCTCATACCTAAAGTGAAGCGCAATGATAGAACTCAACTCAAGCAAAACGAACCAAATACAAACTCATACCACTTATTTGGGGTACCCCCAAGCTTATTCAACAACTATTCTAAACTACAACTCTTTTTGCATCTTTTTTGATTTGATTTTCTCTTTTTTTTTGTGTTTCAATTGAAACTTTTCTGATGCCTTGTTTTTCTTTATTTTTGTCTTTTTCAAAACTTTTATTTCTCATTTTTGCTTTGCATCACTTATTCACTATATACAACACATTTCCCAAACTTTTCCATTCATACCAATAAACATCATTCCTCAAATATGCATAATCATTCAAAACCAACAAGCATCATAACTCTAAGCTTCACTATCACTTCTAAGGGTGAAAACAAAACAAAGGCTATTAGGCTTGTAATGTGCTCATAAGAAATGAAGGGTCAAGGCTCAAATGGCTAGCAATGGGGCAAATGCAAACAAAAATATATGAAAAATGGAAAATAAAGTCCTAAACTAAAAAGAAAAATAGTCACTGAAAGAAATGCCTCTATCGTCCCCTAAAGTAGTTCGGTCGCGGTCTTGGGAAGGAAATAGTCAAATTCGGGAAGTAAGAAAGTCAATGCCAAGGATCCATGCCACTCAAAATATATCTATATGTGTTTGGGCTAATTTGAACATGAACCTCACATGGGAGCAAAAACCACCCTCTCCGGTTTCAAATCACTAGAGAGATCGACACCATCTTACCACAAGCCAAGGGTTCAATACGCATGCTACCCAAAGTTCTAACCAACTTCCTTAACACCAAATCCTAAATTCGACCCAAGACATTAAAAACCGTGTAAACATCTACCAATTGGGAATAAAAGCATTCTAGTCTACAAGTTACAATTTTATTTGCCCAAATCAAGAATATTGCCTAAGAAAACCTAGAAAAACTTGCCTTGACAAAAGGAAAGGAAAAAGAAGAAAAAGAAAGAGAATAAGAAAACTCACCAAAAAGGAAAACAAAAAGAAACAAACAAAACAAACGAAAAGAAAAGAAACTAAAATTAAACTAAAAACAAAGAAACTAACATATACAAGTGCACATAATGGTATGGTTTCCAAGACATGAGCATCACAAATAGGCAACTACACAACAAAACTCCCCCCAAGCTAGAATTAGGCCATGTCCTCAAGGCCTAAAACTAAACAAGGAGGGGCACAGCTACCCATCCAACCAAATGCCCCAAATTCAAGATGCCCGTCCCAAAGAATGCATGTGAGATAGAAGGATATTACCGGAAATGTCGTGGGAGCAAGTCCCACAAAGAACCGGGAAAAACCGAACAAACTCACCAAAATAACGACGAACAAGGCATAGGTGGAAAGTGAGAACCCACATCAACGAAACCAAACCACAAAGACCACTAAAAAACAATCAAGAAAAATGTTAGTAGACAAGGCCAAATGGCCAAAACAAACACAAAACAAGCAAAAACCCATCATCATATATACAACCACATGAAGTGGCAAGAAGATCACACCAACAAACATCAAACACTCCCCATAACAAACCCCCACTCCGCATTTCTCCCCCAAGATAATCACAAGCATACCATCACATCAAGATGGGGGAGAAATGGAGTGAACCCTAAGAAAAAGGGCCCGGGGCATGCCCTTTACCCTTTGCATCACGAATCCTCCAATATTCATCGCGCTCAAGACGATGAGCACGAGCCGCGTCGTCGGTGAACGGGGTGAAATTGTAGGTGGGATCCACATCGGGACCCGAAGCATCGGTATAGGGTGGCCAACCATATTCGGGCACAAGGAGGTAGTTTCCATGGGGTGGCTCTCCTCGAGGGCCATCCCAACCACCCATATATCCCCTAGGCCACCCGGTGCAATCCTCGGGCCACTCACTAGGCCGATCCACAGGTGGGGTAGTGGGGTACATAGGGTCACCACGGTAGTCACTACCGCCAATCATAGTATAGTCGTAGGGCGGAAAGGAGGGGGGAGTGACACCAGGTTGGGATGGACCCGTCCAATACGGGTAGGTGGGTGTACGCTCCTCATTCCAACAAGGGATGGGCCCTTGTTGGGGAGGGTGGTAAGGGTAGTTGACATAGGGGGCAAAGTTCCCTTTGTCAACATGGTAGTCGTACACCCGCCTACCGTAGTAGGACGAGTCAAAATCGGGAAATGAATCCCCCGTGCGGCTCCCTTGAGGAGCAAGAGAAGCCAAGACACGTGCTTGGTCCTCTTGCCCTTGCAACATAGTCGCAAGGGTAGATTGCAAACCCGTCATCTCAAAAGGAGAGGAGAGAGGTATATTACCCACATTCGGGGGAGGAGGACTAGGAGACCGAGGAGGAGCTTGAGTAGAGGTACCAGTAGGCTCGGTAGTGGCGGCGGCGGCGGCCTTGACAAACTTTTGATGCCGCGGAAGCAAGAAGTGGACATTAGGGGACCACGAAGTGATGGGCGGGTGCGGAAGAAAGCACCAATCGTTCTTCCGCACAAGCCAAATCCATTGTGCCTCATTGGTGTTGTAGTGGAGCCAAGTGGCATGGTACATCGCCCGGATGTTTAAGAACTCACCACCGGCCACGGGAGGTAAATCCACCATCTCCTTGGCATGAGGGTTGTTCGGTAGAAGCCGAACAAGAAGAGTGAGCATGCCGCCAAGGAGGATGTCGGATTTATTCAAGTGGCTATCCCGAACGTCGATGATCCGGGAAATGAGCAATTGCCCGAAATCAAGTACCCCTTGCTCCTCTTGTGTGGCCAACCATAAACCACCAAGTTCCGTGCCCACAAGGCACCGGTAGAACCCTTAGAGAAAAGGGCATAGATGAGGAGTCGGCTCATGATGCGGATGGCCGGATGATGGAATGAAGAAGACTTGGCCGAGGCGGAGAATAAATCCCCGTCGTCTCCGGTGAGCTCTCTCCACCAACTATTTTCATCATAGTTGTTAGCACATTCGGACCTTGGGTTCGTGATGAAACCATGCTCTGAGTCGATGGAGAAGAGGGCATTGATTTGATTGTGATTCAACTTGTATTGGCGACCGAAGACTTGGAAGCTCAATTCCACCACATTATCACCATCCTCATCTTCTACAAGGTTCTTCCGAGCCGAGGAGAGGAACTCCAATGTCAACCTTTTATAGGTTGGGGCACTCATCTTTGCAAACTCTTCCCACCCTAGGCCCTTCATCAACTTGTGAACCTCGGCCTCGACCCCCAAGCTACGAACACTCTCCCGATGGAAGAACTTGGTGGGCTTAATTCTCCTCTTGGAAAGGAGCTCGAAGAAATCCCAAGATCGTTGCTCGGCGAACTCAATTCCGTAGGTCTCCATGTTCGGCGGGGTTGGTGCCTTCCTCTTTGATGAAGAGGTGGTCGCGGTCGCGGCCGCGGTGGGGTTCTTCTTTGAGCGTTTTGGTGCCATTGAGATGAGTTGAAGCTAAGCAAAAATCTACAAAACAAAGAGAACAAACCAAGACACACAAAGAAGAGTAAACTAAGTTAGTTCACAATCTAGGACAAACAAACAACTACAAGAGCTAAGGGTAAACTATCTCCATCAATTCTTCAACAAGCTCCAAAAATTACACCAACTTCTCAACAAGTATGAACTAACCACATTACTCCACACTAACAACCACAATAAATCAATCAACCAACACTTCCTCAAACAAGTATAATCAAAGTAGCCCAAAATCTCACAAAATCATCTCAAAAAGTCTAGAGCTTAATAGGAACAAGGAATCAAACATGCATAGCTCATCTAGACAATTAAAGATTAATCACAATACAAACATGCATCAACAAACACCCAAAAATCAAAAATTTCAGAAAAATCAAAAACAATATGAACATGGTGAAAATGGAATGAAATACAAGAATTAAGGGAAAGAAATCATCACCACAAGCAAAGGAAGTGGTTAGGATCGATCCCAAGTAGCCTCAAGAGTTCCAATTCACCACACACACAATTATGACCAATTTCACAAAAACCCTAGAAATTGGGGATTTTGCAAAAATCTGAAATTTTGGGGATTTTGGGGGTTGGGATGAATGAGATTGAGTGTATTTGATGAATGGGAAGTGAAATTTGTGAAGGGAAGTGAATGAATTTGATGAGGAGTAGTAGTAGTAAGTGAGAGAAGAGAGCAATGGAGAGGAGAGTTTGAGATGAGAGTCGAAGAAATGAAGAAGTGATTTGGGGTGTCGCGAATTTTTGAATTAAGGAGTTCAAAGGCAGCCCCGCCTGTCTGTGCGATCGAACAGAAAAAGCCGTTCGGTCGCACAGACCTGTGCGATCGAATTTTTCAAACTGTGTGATCGTTTTCCAAAAACTGGCCATTCTGCCTCAAAAACCAGTTTTGTGCGATCGAACGAGGTATTCTGTTCGGTAGCACAAAACATGATTTTGCAAATGATTCACAAGCTTCCCCTTTAAATCGAAAATTAAGCTAATTAATGGAAAACAAAGCATAAAATCAAATAAAAACTGAAACTAGGAGTTAGGCAACCGGGTTGCCTCCCGGGTAGTGCTCGTTTAACGTCATTAGCTTGACGAATCCCCCCAAAGCTCATGGGGGGACAAGAGAGGAAATGAATACACGGGTTGCCTCTCGGTAGCGCTCGTTTAACGTCATTAGCTTGACGGACCCCCCAAAAGTCAAGGGGGGTCAAACACCACAAACCTCGGGTCAACACTAGTCAACAAACCTTTCTTGGCCTCCTTGGGCACAAACAACTTACCCAAACCACCACTTATTGAGTGGGGACTAAACCAAGTCCTTTTAGGCATAGGATTGCCTTGCTTGGATTTCTTTCTCATACACCTCTTACCATTAGATGACGGA
The DNA here is from genome assembly GCF_020520425.1 of Spinacia oleracea. Lineage (NCBI taxonomy): Eukaryota > Viridiplantae > Streptophyta > Magnoliopsida > Caryophyllales > Amaranthaceae > Spinacia > Spinacia oleracea. The sequence goes on from NC_079487.1 coordinate 31,367,514, forward strand.
GTGAGTGACTTTACGTCATCAAGATCCATCCCAAATGTGTCGGGAATGGTAATGACGTCATCATAGGGATCACCTTGCACAAAGGAGCTCTCGTGCATATCCTTCTTCATTTTCCTATCAATCTCAAAATCACACTTAAGAACACAAGGATTGTTAGAAGCAATAGCACAAGAATGATTGTGCTTAACACAAGCAAGAGTGTCAACTTTCATACAACTTTTCATCTTAGAACAACAATGTTCATCAATTGCAAGCTTGAAACTAGCCTTGGCGTCTCCCGCTTTCAAGGTGATTAGTCCTCCTTGCACATCGATAAGAGCACCCGCGGTGGCAAAAAATGTCCTCCCCAAGATAATGGGGGTATGGGCATCCTCATCAATGTCCAAGACGACGAAATCCACAAGGAAAGTAAGCTCGCCAACAACTAGGGGAACATCCTCAACCTTGCCAATAGGGTACTTGACCGAACGGTCGGCAAGTTGCAAGGTGATGTTGGTTGGGACAAGATCACCAACTTCAAGCTTGGCAAACACCAAATAAGGTAGTATACTAACTCTAGCACCCAAATCACACAAGGCATTGCTTATTTCAAGCTCCTTAGTAGCACAAGGGATAGAAAAACTTCCCGGGTCTTTGAGTTCGGGTGGCGTTTTGTTAAGGATGATAGCACTATAATTTTCGGTGAGGTTCACCGTCTCCTTTACGTCAAAATCTCGCTTCCCACTCAAGATTTCCTTAAGGAATCTTGTGTAGGTTGGCATTTGTTTCAACGCATCCGTAAAGGGGATAGTGATATACATTTGTGGAAGAACCTCAAGAAATTTTGAGAATTGCACATCTAACTTGTGCCTATGAAATCTTTGGGGATAGGGGGGAGGAGGAGTTGGAAGAGGAGGAAGAGGAGTCTCCTTCGACTTATCACCATCACTCATATCATTGACATGAGACTTCTCTTCCGCATCAACATGGTCCGGGGACTCATTTCCCATAGAACTCTCACCCCTAGAGCTAGGAGCCTCAACATGCGAAGCACTATCATCTAAAGTCTTCCCATTCCTTGTCACAATTGCATACAATTGCTTAGGAGGTTGACCTTGGGGTGGGAGACTTGTACGCACTTGTTGCTCTTTGATAGTGCTAGAAATTTGTGCTAGTTGGGTCTCAATCATCTTCAAGTGAGTGTTGGATTGTTTGAATCCATCCTCAAACTCAACATTCTTCTTGGCTTGCGCCCCCACAAACGACTCCATGAGAGCCTCAAGATTAGACTTGAGAGGCGGGATTGGTGGAGGCGCAATGCCATAACCACTAAGGTTTGATTGATATTGGTTGCCAAAGGTCCTCGGTCCATTGAATCCGGGAGGTGGGATTTGAGATGCACCATAAGGACCTATCGAGTTCAAAGGATAACCCCCACTTGAGGCACCCCTAAATTGCCCATAAGAGTAGTTATAGCCCCCTCCACCTTGATGGTTGGGATTATAACTCCCTTGGTTGTATTGGCCTTGATTGCCAAAACCTTGAGGTTGACCATAGGGCGCTTGGCTTTGGTAGCCTTGTGCTCTATAGCCACCTCGATTTTGGCTATCATACCCACTTCCTTGGCCATAGCCTTGGTGGGAACCATACATGGGGGGCCCTCTAGGTTGCCTAGCAAAATTTTGATTTTTAGAGTTATCATTCCTAGACCTCTCATTTAAGGGTTTGGCATACTCCACATCAAAATCGCCTTCATACGAAGGGCCATAATCCACAAAACACAAATTATGAACTAAGGAGCATGCATTGGGGGAGTGACTAAAGTCTTGGCAATTTTCGCAAAAGGAGGTGCCCGGAGGCATTGTATCATAAGAACTAACCTTGCTCTTCCCCTTATTGAGAAGAGTGGCCGAAGGAGGTGGAATTGTAGATGGTGATGGCGGTTGGCTTGGTGTGTTTTCGAGCTTCTCCAATCGCGAGCTAAGCTTCTCTATCATCCGTGCTTGCTCCATGGCGTACACCGAACCCTTACCATCATCAATTCTACCTTTGCCATCATAATTCCTTGTGCCTACATGCCAAGATTGGTAGTTTTGAACTACATCCTCAATGATTCCCTCTATTTGATCCTCGGTTTTGTTCATGATGGGGCCTCCCGCGCCCGCATCAAGACTTGTCTTTGAACTTGGACTCAACCTCAAGTAGAATGTTTGAAGCAACAACCATTTAGGGATCCCATGGTGAGGGCATTCCCTTTGGTACTCCTTAAAACGATCCCAAGCTTCGAAGAGTGACTCATCTCGCCTTTGCTCAAAGGATTGAATCTTGTGGCGACACTCCGCCGTCCTCCCATGCGAATAGAATTTGTTTAAGAATGCACTCGTCACCTCGGTCCAAGTGCGAAGTGAGTTGGGCTTGACCTCCTTGTCAAGCCAATCACTTGCTCGCCCAAGTAGAGAGAACCGAAACAATGTCAACCTCACGTAATCCGATGTGACACCATTGTGCTTGATTGTATCACAATAGTGCTCGAACTGTTTGAGATGTTCGTGAGGTGATTCATTACTCTTCCCACAAAAGGGGTGGCTTTGGACCAAATTGATCAAGGTGGGCTTGATCTCAAAGTTATTGGCATTTGTTGTTGGGGCTTGAATACCGCATGTAGCTTCGAATGCCCCCGGTATTCCCAAGTTCTTAACCGGGAGCGCCATATTCTCAAAAACTTGCTCACTCTCTTGTTGTTCCTCACCAACACTCAACGATTCGAATCTGTTATGGCTTGATGAGCTAGACCGTACACGCCTTAGTCTCCTAAGTGTCCTCTCCAATTCGAGGTCAAGAGGATGGAGGGTCCTTTGACGAGCATGCCCCCTAACAAGCATACAAACTCAAGAAAACCGTGAGCAATGCCAAGGAAAAAGAAAGCTAAGCTAAATTGCAATGTTTTAGTATTTTCTAATGATGAACTAGTCTCAACTTAAACTCAAAAACAACAACCGTTCCCCGGCAACGGCGCCATTTTGATAGGGCGTTTTTCCGTCGTTGATAGATCAACGCCACAATCAAATAAAATTTATAGAACCGCTAGACTAACCAACTATATGAACTATAGTGGCAAGTAAAGGGATCGTCCCAAAGAAACGATGGTTCTCGAGTTTAAATGTCAAGCTAATTCGAACAAGAAGTTTGATTTGAATTATCACTATGAAGCTAAACTAACAATTAAACTAGATTGAATCAAGGAAGGGAAACGTTAGGGAGTTGGGGATAGTCTAGGGAAATTGGAAGAAATGAACAACCATCTAGTAATCATGAATGATGCAATGAAATAGCACATAGGGGAATGAAAACAAATGACGTGCTCGCCACCTCTCGGATAGAGCACGCGAAGCAACCTAGCCTATAGAAAAGCTTTCGCATAGTCCTAAGCTAGATAAGCTTGCATATAATAGGAACTATCATTCACTTGCATGAACTAGGCTCACAATGTCTTGCCAAACCTAAATCATACATTCCAATCTAATTCAATCAACTAGCATTTGCAACTACTACTCAATTGATCATGGAAAATCCTAGCACTAAATCAATTTAATCACATCAATCATTCATCAATCAAATCATCAAATTCCCCTAATTAGGCCCCTAGATTCTCCTCTTTCCCTAACCTAATTCTACTCACTAATCATACTAGAAATCAAGAAATCCATTAATTCTAGACTAGCAAGCATGGAATTGAAAGATTAGAAAGAGAGAATCAAAGACTAGAACAATCAATTGAACAATCAACAAGAGAATTAAGGATCAAAGTAACTAAAGTAAAATCAAGAAGAATTCAAGAATTGAAGGAATCGAAGGAATTAAAGAACAATCAACAATCACAACAAAAGCAAGAATTAAGAAATTGAATTGAATTGCACAAAATTAGAAGAAGAGTTTAGAGAATTATAAATTGATGATTCAATGGAGGAGAGTTTCTCTCTCTAGAAATGTTGAAAAACTAACTTTGAGAATCTAAAAATGTCAACTAAAATTCTACATTTAACAAAATAAACGAAAAATCTATTTATAAGTTTCCCCAAATAGAAGCCAAAATTCGAACAAGAGCAGCCCGCGCAGCCATTCGGTCGCACAGACCCTTTGTGCGACCGAACGTAAAATAACCGTTTGAGCAAACACTGGGACCTGTGCGAGCGAAGGCAGCGAAGAACACTTCCTTCGTCATGTGCGACCGAACGAAGAACCCTGTTCGGTCGAATGGGGTTTCTTTGGCTCATATCTCCTCTGCAGTATGATTCGCTCGAACAAAAGGACTTGTGTGGGCGCACAACTCTTGTGCGGTCGAGTAGAGAACCTTGTGCGGTCGCATCCCAAATTAGAGACATTCTGCCTCCAAAAAGTCAATCCTATGCGACCAAACAACAGAGCACGTTCTATCGCACAAAACCTGTGCTGTCGAGTATAAGACCTGTGCGGTCGCTTTCCAACTTTGAGACATTCTGCTTCCAAAAACCCATTATGTGCGCCCGAACAACAGAGCACGTTTGACCGCACATAACTGAATATTCCTTGATGCCATTTGCACTCCTCTGTTCGGGCGCACGAACCATCACTCGATCGCACAAGCCCTGTTTTGGCTTGATTCTACTTGTTTTCCATCACTTTTCATCATAATCACCTATAAAGCACACGATGGAACGAAACTTATAAAATTCACACAAAAATCTATAAAAAGTATAAAAAAGTATAAAAACTAACATAAAATCCTAAGCTAAGAGCGACATAAATGTCGCTCCTCACTCTTTCTCCAACTTTAGAGAAAGGTTGCTTTGTCATTTTGCCAAGTAAACATGATTCGCACTTACCATAATCCTCTAAGTCAAATGGTTCTAGAATTCCTTCCTTTTGAAGTCTTTTTGTGCGTTTCAAGTTCATATGGCCTAATCGACAATGCCACAGATAGGTGAGATCTGAATCATCCTTTTGGCTTTTTTGGTATTTATGTTATAAACTTGTTTGTCGTGATCTAATAAATAAAGTCCATTGACTAATCTAGCAGATCCATAAAACATCTCTTTAAAATAAAACGAACAACTATTGTCTTTTATTAAAAAGGAAAATCCCTTAGCATCTAAGCAAGAAACAAAAATGATGTTTTTAGTAAGAATTGAAACATGGAAACAGTCTTCCAGTTCCAAAACTAGCCCCCAGAGGGCAACGACAAATAATAAGTTCCTACAGCTAATGCAGCAATCCGTGCTCCATTTCCCACTCGTAGGTCGACTTCATCCTTGCTTAACCTTCTACTTCTTCTTAGTCCCTGTGAATTGGAACATAAGTGTGAGCCACAACCTGTATCTAATACCCAAGAAGTTGAATTAGCAAGTATACAGTCTATAAAGAAAATACCTGAAGATGGAACGACTGTTCCGTTCTTTGATCTTCCTTTAGCTTCAAGCAATCTCTCTTCCAATGCCCCTTCTTCTTGCAGTAGAATCATTCAGATTCAGAAGTGGGTTGGCTCACCTTCTTCTTTTCAGATTTGGTGCCGCATGGCTGCTTAGTCTGGCTGGCCTTGTTGCCACCTTTCTTAGCATTCCTCTTCTTTCCAGATTTCTTGAACTTGCCCCCACGCACCATAAGCACATCTTGCTTATCACTTTTGAGCGTCTCTTCAGAGGTCTTTAGCATACCGTGAAGCTCAGTGAGCGTTTTGTCCAGACTATTCACACTGTAGTTCAGTTTGAACTGATCATACCCTCTATGAAGAGAATGGAGGATGGTGTCTACAGCCATTTCCTGAGAGAATTGCTGATCCAGCCGACTCATATTCCCAATGATTCCAATCATTTTGAGAACATGTGGGGCTTACGGGCTCACCTTTCTTAAGCTTGGTCTCAAGAATTTGCCTATGAGTCTCGAATCTTTTGACTCGAGCCAGATCTTTGAACATGTTCTTTAACTCACTGATGATCGTGAAAGCGTCTGAGTCGATGAACGTTTTCTGTAAATCTGCACTCATGGTTGCAAGCATTAGACATTTCACATCCTTGTTGGCATCAATCCAACCATTGAGGGCTGCCTGAGTGACCCCGTCGCCCGCGGCTTCGGGCATCGCCTCTTCCAGGACATACTCCTTTTCTTCCTGCATAAGAACTATTTGCAAGTTCCTTTGCCAGTCAAGGAAGTTTTTCCCGTTCAGCTTCTCCTTTTCGAGAATTGATCGAATGTTGAATGAATTGTTGTTTGCCATAGTTAAAACTACAATTGAAAAAGAATAAACAAATAATTAATCATTCACATTTGCTCTTAATAAACTCAAATTCTAGCATACATGCATAATTTAATGTTCATTAAGCATTTTATTCAAGTTATGTGTTCCGGCAGGTGTGAATAAAATGATTCCAAGACCCTAAAACCATTGAAGAATTAAGCACATTATGTATTTAGACTCAATTCTAAAATCTTTTAGGAAAGCAAAAGCCTTTTGCTAATAGTCTAGAAACTACTCTTGGTTGATAGGTACATCTAAGAACTTATTAGGAAAACCTATCGAATTTTCCACGACATAAAAGGACTCCTTACTTATATCGTTGAGTTTCACCAAAACTAACATGTACTAACAATTATTTGTGTACCTTACCCCTTTAGAATCAATAAGTAACACCTCGTTATGGCGGAAAACTATTACTAAGATTGATGTAAAGGTTTATCCAAGTAAGTGTTATTTTGGCATGACACCTTTTAACTCAATTTTAAAGTTTGGAACTTAAGGCTCTTACTATGTTGGTTAGATTTTAAGTGAACTAAAATCCTTAATCATGCAACATAATCAAGCCATAATCTCATGCATAATTAAGACATATTTAAAAGCAATAAATAACTTAAAGCATGCATAAGATATAAATGTGATCTAGTATGGCCCAACTTCATCTTGAAGCTTCAACTTCAAAGTCCGTCTTGAAAATGGATTGGAAACTTCGTCTTGAATTTTCTTTAAATAGGATTAGCTATTATTAAACTAATTACAACTATTTGATGGTACGCAGACCATATTTAAAAGCAATAAAATTTGGTACTTTAGACCAATATTACATTCGAATTAATGGTACGCAGACCATATTTTCTATCCTATTTGGGCCATACTAGTCACTTTCAATAACCTGCAAAACAGTACATATACAATATATACCATTCACCCATTCATTATCATGAATGGCCCAAATAGCTGGTTAGTAAAAACACATGTTATGCATCACATAAATATTTGCAGCAATTAATCAAGGGCACCAATAACCTTAAAGGATTGTAGACCTAATCAAGAGTTTATGACTAAAGGCTCCCACTTAAACCAATAACTTTATATGCTTTACTAAATTTAAAACATAAAAATGTATTTCTAGTCTAACCGGAAACATACAAGTTTAATTAAAATTTAAAGCTCATATAAAATTATAATCGAATCCATTTAATTTATTTTCAGTTGAATTAAACGAATTTAAATTAATTCAAGGTTTAATTTTAGTAAAATAATTAGTATAAATTAAAATTTATAATAATTATAATAATCAAAATTAAATTCCGAGAAAACAATTTAAATTATTAATTTTAAAGTTAATTAAAATTATTTCCGAACTGAAAATCTCAAATTAAAAACAAAACGTATCCATCGTAGCAAGACGAGGCACTTGGGCTTGCGCCCAAGCCCCATCGAGCCACGAGGCTGCTGCGCCCCGTTCGACCAATCGCTGCACAAGACACGAGCAACAGCGCCACACGCACACGCAGCTATCGCTGGCCATGCTGCGTCGCGTCTGCTGCTGCTCTGCTTGGGCGAGCCACGCACGCTGTAGCGCAGCACCATCGCTGCCCACACTAGTGGAAAAAATACCTGTTGAGGGGGGCATTTTGGGCTTATTGAGGCGAACAAGGCCCGCTTCGACAGACGTGGCTTCAACAGCTCACATAGCTGTTGAGGCGGGCTTTGTTCGCCTCAACAGGTAGTCTGTTGTGGGGGGCTTTCAAAAGCCCGCCTCAACAGGCCAAAACCAAAGCGAAAAATAAGGACCTGTTGTGGGGGGCTTTACAAAAGCCCGCCTCAACAGACACCTCTGTTGAGGCTCACTTCTTAAATGCCCCCCTCAACAGACCTGTATTTTTGCGCCAATACCTGTACATTGGCGCCATAAATTCATATGTTGTCGAGGCGTACATTAAAAGCCCCCTTCAACAACATTATTTTTTTTTTCCAAATTCTTTTAAAATATAAAATAGGTGGCAATAACCAAATCTATATATATACACCATTGAGCATTGAAACCTGTACACGCACCAATCAACACCAGAATAGCAAATGTATGAATCTGCTTATTTTTATTAATAAATCATGAAATTAACTTCATTTATATTAACCCAATAGAGAAAAGCGTATAGTACGTACGTTTACAATTTTTAAACACCTAGCTAGCTAGTCTAACAAATTAACACTAATATTAACAAATAAAGACAAAAGGCTAGAGAGCTAGTCTAACAAATTTCTCTAATCCGGCCACTTAGCTCCCTTTAGATCATGCATTACAAACCTTAATTAAGGCCGTGTTGACTTTCTAATTCCAATCGACTCGATCCCTGCAAGTACCTTTAGCACAACCATAGGCTAAATATAGCAACAAATTGAGGTGGCTCCTTTCCTTGGAAAATACAACCCTGCACCAAACAAAACCTTTAAAATAGCCACCCACAAATTAGAATTTGCAATCATGCAATAAAAAGAAGTATGACTATACCAGGGCAGGTCTTCCTTTAAGTGAATTGCACATTGTGTTAGCCAACCTTGCTGCCATCTTCTGGTCATCCTGAAAATCAAAAGATAAAAAAAAAATGAAGCTCAACTTATTCTGAAGCAAAAGAAAGTAACAGAGAAAACTAGTAACATACTGGAGAGAGGGAGAGCATGTGTGTGGGAGGCTGTAGAGGAAGAACTCAATAAAAGAGTATTTTCTATTTTTGAGAGCCCCAAATTTATTCACATCCTACACCTAGCATCTCTCTCCTTGTTTGTCTCAGTGTTCATATGTTCTACTGCAAAGTAATGTGTACATTGAGAGTTTGTTATTCCAAAAGAAAGAAGTAGAAAGATGTCTACGTCTCCAGAAACCTAGATTTTTTTTATATCAACGAGCCACCGAGGACTAGAAGGATAGTTACAGGCTCAAACTACTAAAAGCCTTGAAAGCATGGCTTTCAAAAGAGCCGTTGGCCATCCTCCCTACTCCGTTAAACTTGTAGGATTTGGCAGGAGACGTCATGTTCAGAAAGAGGGAAGTAAACAAAATGTCATTGTCACCAAGACCTATGTTCGAGAGTTCTAAATCGGCCACCAGCAACTAGCAAGGTTTTGCAGGAAACTGCCTATAACCTCAAGGGCATGCTTTCACATTGTGATTGGGCTATCTACCCTTGAATAGATGACAAGTTCTAGCTCTTTACTCGTCTTTTATCCTAGAAACTCTTTACTTTCGTTTTATCTGCGCCAGGAAAGTATCAGCTTTGGAAAGAGGTGTCCGACAAGGATAAAATCCAAATTCCATGCGAAGCATAATAAATCATGGAGAAGCAGACATATACATGCAAAGTCCCTGGACTACTGTGGCAATGTGAAAGATAAAATAACAATGTAAGAAGATGCAAAATTTTCCGTACAAAAACCATAGGCCAGTGTATCTGTATGCAGTGGACTTAGTTAACCAAAATCACATAAAAGTCACCCCAAATCCAATAAAAGTCAACTTCACAAACGGGTTAAAAGACATGAATGAAATTTAGGGTACCAATCTTCGTTGTAAAACTACACCCGTTGTATATAGGACCTGTTGAAGAAACATTGCCAAGACTCAAAGAGTCACAGGACTGTTGTATAATACATAAAAAGCACTTGCCTAATGAAAACAAGGTATCAAACAACCCAAACATCACCTTGCATATCACCAAAGACATACTTTTATGCAACTTCATAAAAAGGCATTGAATACGCTTTATTAATTGTTAAAGTACGATAATCAAGTACTTAAAAGTAAAAAAATATAAGTAAAAAGAATTCATATCATAACAGAAAGTGAGAAGCAGCCACAGATATCTGCGAACTTACAACTGAAAATTGAGTTCCAGATTCATCCATAGTCACAATCTCACCATTCCAAGTGCCTAGCTTCTCCAATATAGTGGAAAAATTCTTCTCACCAACAGTAAGTCGAAGTCTCATTGGAGATCTTTTGATGGGAAATTTCTTTACAAGCCGGTGAATAACATCTAGTGCCTGTAATTCACGATGCATAGAATTAACTTATGAACTAAACTACACAATAAAACCATAATTTATCTCAACTTTATACTGTAATTTACAAAGTGCAACAATGAAAGATACAGCTAATCAAATGTCCCAAAATAAGACAAATCAGAAGAATTATGCATAGCAATACAGTAGATAAAACAGTGCTAAACCTGCTTTTTGGAACTGTTATAAGGATCAACAGCAAAATGGATGTCATGCATCAAACGTTCGATCATAGTTATCGAGTAAGGGCGTTTCGTGTCAGGATTAATGGTGTTTTCCATGACAATGGTGGCAATATCACGAAACTGAAGTGACAATTGAGCCTCCCTTTCTTTCCCTGCAACTTGAAGATCTCCTTTCTCCAGAATCTAACCAAAACAATCAAATATATAAAATCGTGTTCGCTAAATCATTATTAACTAAAACCTCCCCAAAATTACATAAGTTCAATCAAAGAATTCGATTTCAAGAAGATGAATCACCTCTAAACAAATTGTTGTTGCGTCATCTGTCAGAAATGCAGTCTTCAAATCCTTCAGTTTACTACACTGTCGTCATTCCATTTGTTTGCAGACATAACATTATAAAAGAACATTAATTCAGAAAGCCATGAGATGACAGCCAGGAATACAAGACATATGATGGAAATTGGAAAGCAGTATATGTATATACAAGCAAAAAAATGCATCAACCTATTTTCTGAAATTAAATAATTAGTAGAATACCTCTGTAATTCCACATTGAGCATGGTTGTGATCCTGAAATAAACCATACTGGTCATGACTACATATAACTCAGCTTTAGATGCTGCAGGACTTGGATATATAGCTGCAAAATAAAATCATTTGTCTTAAAGATCCTACACTTCGGTTGCTATGTGCTTTTGATTCAAATAGCTCCCAAGCCAAGTGCAAAACTCATGTATAAAAAGGTGGGAACTGGAAATCAGGACTTGTGTCTGAAAATGTTAAAAAAAATTCAACAAGCAAGCATCTTAGGAAAAATAGAACGAGGGAAGCTATTGTTGAAACTAACCTTAACGGAGTTCACACAACAAACTGTGATATAATTACTCTATGTCAATCATAACAATGCAAAACTAGAGCTGAGTACAGAAAACATGAGACAAAGACATCTGGGCAACTGTAAGGTACATAGCAAGACAAAAGGAAAAAAAACAAGATGAACACAAGACCATCAGGTAGAAAACATTAGCAGGCAGGAACAACAAAAGTAAAAATAAAAGGGATAACTGCCATACACTCATCTAGTGCTGCAAATTTACTAGTAAAAGAACAACTTTTAGCACATATTGCATAATTTCATAGTCTGCGCAAATTTACATCAAAATAAGAATGTAATAAATATCGGTTTTACAAATTCAGATTGCCCTGACATATTCATTGAAGTTGTCCAGATGTAGACATTGCTGCAACCATCTGATGGTCTTACAACAAGTTTCTCCAACAACATACTAACTAGCACTAAGATAAAGCATAAAAGTTCTAAATAGTACGGGCTTGATCCCCTGTTTAGTTGCCTGACTCTCTTCCAATTAGAAATCAAAGGAAATGTATGTTAGAAACTCATTAACGAATTCAGATTACAAACCACCACCACCGCAACTAATTTGAGACAAAAAACCTAAAATAAAAAACCTAAATTCACCACAATTGTAAATCATTAATTGGAACTGATGAGAGTAATTCCAAGAAGAAGAAGAAGATCTATTTACCACCGCAAGATCAGAGCCACCAGCAAGCCATCACCTTGCTTGCGTCGCCTCATCCGACCACCCACGACCTACCGAAACCCGAGCCGCACCTCCCGTTAGAAAATAAAAAATCGTTAAAATCAACAAAAATAATCAAAAACCTAAATTATAAATCAAAAAAGTTAATAAAAAATAATATGAAAAATCAAAAACCTAAAAGAATTGAAGAATGCAGGAGAGATGGAGAGAGATGAAAGAGTTACCTCATTTGGAGAACGACGCCGTCTTCCTCGAGAATGCTAAGTAGATGACGGTCGAATCGATATACCCTAGCTTGAGGAGGGAGACAAATCGACGAGTTTGAAGAGTCGAGGGAGAGAGGTCGCGGAGATACCCTAGCTTTGTAACTCTTCCATGGAAGGCGGAGGAAAAGCTTCCATGGAAGCCAACGACTGTGAGGAGAGGTAGCCCGATTTGTTGACGAAATAGCGGGTTTGAGGAGTTTTGAACCAGGAGAGAGAGGAGAGAGGAGAGCGAAGAGAAGAGAGAGAAATGAAACAGATGAAATGAGGAGGAGATAGAATTAAAACGCAGTAGATTGTGAAGACCTGTTGAAGCGAACAAACATAAGCCCGCCCCTTTAGACTAGTGTCTATTGAGGCGGGCAATCAAAAGCCCCCTTCAACAGTATCTATAGAAGCGAACCCCACAAAAGCCCGCCCCAATCTGTTAGTAAAATATTTGACCCGCGTTGATTGGGTGGTTATTGAGGCTCACTTATGTATGCCCCCCTCAACAAGGGGGCTACAATAGGCGTTTTTTCCACTAGTGCCACACGCGTCTTGCTCGTCGCTTGTGCCTTGCCTCATCGCCCTCGCCCATCGCATAGCACACACGGCCATCACCAATGCCTCGAACGCGCGCCATGCTATGTTGCTCGCTGCATTCGTACCGCACGGGCGACGAGCTCCCTTGCTCGTCGTCGCGTGCCCGCACTATACAATACCCCTTAAGGGTAACACGTAGCGTCCATTTCTTTGTGCGTGCAACATGTATGAGCGATTTTTATAAAAATTTAAATTTAAAATTAACGGCAAATTAATAAGTCATATTAATTTCATAATTTTAGGGCGAAATATCGAAAATTTATTAATCAATTAATTTCCGATTAACATGGATTCAAATCCAGGTCATAAAATTTAAAATTTATCACAAATTAACAATTTTTTGGTGGTTTTTAATCATGGATACCTAATTAAATCGTCAATTAATTATGAAAATCAAATCAAATTCTAAATTATTCGAATTTCAACAAATTAATTACAATTACAAATTAGGTTGTATAATTAACAAGCTTAGGCATTCAAATTTGTTAAACATATACAGTAGGTCAATCAAAAATTCAAGATTTAACAACAAGAATCGCAAATATTCAATTTAACATCTTAAAATTACAAACTTTTGCGTTCGAAAAAACTAAAACCTCCGAAAAGTCATAGTTAGGCTTCGAATTTGGGAATTCTGGGTTTGGCCGAAAAACAGTCTTTTGTCAAAATTTTAGAATGCCTTTTACATGCGGAATTGACACAAATATCACTCGATTTGGTTGAGTAACGAAGAAACTGCCGAAAAACTGCGTACATATAATTAAATAAACGCAATTTGCAATTAATTAACAATTACGAAAATTAATCACCCCTTTTAATTCTTTGCAAATTTGTAAAATTTAACCATGTTAAACAATAATGATCATGCAATTAATAAGAGGCTCGTGATACCACTGTCAGGTTATTATACATATGAACAACATAAATCATGCGGAAAAACCTATATGCCAGGAATCAAATTAATTGCACATAATCAAATAATTAGTCTAGGATGCATACACTTTGTAGCGTGTGAAGGAAATAATTCCCTTGGTCCAAGTATGCATATAATATTAAGTCTAATAAATGCGGTTCAGTATTAATTAAACAAGTTAATAATTCAGTGAGATCAAGTGAGCTGAATGCCTAGCTAGAGGCCGCTTCAGTTCAAGTGGAATTAATTACATTAATCCACAACTTACTCTTGACTGAACCCGTAGGGTCACACAAATAGTACGTAAACGGATCAAGTATTTAAAGGCATTAAATACTCCATCTATGGATATTCGGAATCGACGGATCTTGGTTCCAGTGGGAGCTGAGATCGTCAAAGGCAAGAAATGAATACTCCGGAAACGATGATATTGCCGGAAACGGAAATATGGATTGCATCGGAAATATAAATATTATCCAAGTCGTAGATGTTGCCGGAAACGGAAACATGGTACGTATCGGAAAATATTATCGGAAATGGAAATATTGCCGGAATTGGAAATATTGCCGGAAACGGAAATATTGTCAGAATCGGAAATATTATCGGAATCGAAAAATAATTCCGGAAACGGAAATATTAATTATTTGTTCGAAACGGAAATTAATTCCGGAATCGAAAATATTAAATATTGTTCGTATCGGAAATAAATTCCGGAATCGGGAATTTAATCGGAAGCGTATCGTACGAATTAGCATCGGACGAGGCCTTCCAGACGAAGGCCCAGCACGAAGCCGGGCCATCGCCCAGCAAGCCAGCGCGCCACACGAACAGCCAAGGCCACGCCAGGCCCAGCAGGTCGTGGCAGCGCGCGCAGCTGCAAAGCAGTGGGCTGCCAGCATTGCTGCTGCTCGCGTGGGCTTGTAGCTCGCGTGGGCCGAGCGGCCGTGTGGGCTGTGCGCGGGCATGGCCTGCACGCTTGCGGGTTATGCTCGTGTTGAGTTTGTGTTCACATACGAAACCTAAAGTATATAGGATTTGTTTAATGATTAAATTCCTAATCTTAAAAGATAAATTAGTTAAAATAAGAGTTCTACTAGGATTCTAATTTAATTAATTCATATCCTAGTAGGATTCGATTACTTATTCCATGGCCTATAAATATGGGTTAAGGGCTCATAATTTATACAAGATAATTTCAAGTATTCAAACAAAAAAAGCTAAGATTTTTAAGTAGAAAAATAATCCATATTCTTGCCCTGTTAGCCGAAAATATATAGTACCTTAAGGGTGATTCTAGTTGGTCAATCTTAACGCGGATCCGGACGTGCTGTGGACTATCTACGGAGGGACGACACTTGGAGTCCTAAAGACTTGTTCTTGTTCGGTTCGGGCGCAGCTAGGGAGGGCACGCTACAAAGTGTATGCATCTGAATTATGCTAAATGATTATGTGTAAATAATATGTTTCCTGGCATTATGGTTTTTCCGCATGATTTATGTTTATTCATATGTATCATAACCTAACAGCGTGCCCTTCCTAGCTGCGCCCGAACCGAACAAGAACAAGTCTTTAGGACTCCAAGTGTCATCCCTCCATAGAAAGTCCACAGCACGTCCGGATCCGCCTTAAGATTGACCAACTAGAATCGCCCTTAAGGTACTCAAGATTTTCGGCTAATATGGGCAATATTATGACTGAATTTTGCTCTCAAAATGTCACTCTGAATACTTAAAAACTCGTCCATGAATTGTGAACCTAGACACATATTTATAGGGCTATGGAAAGGGTTTTGGAATCCTATTAGGATACTAGTTAGTTTAGTTAGAATTTTATTAAAACTCTTTTAAACTAATTCTATCTATTAGGATTAGGAATTAATCAATGAACGAATCCCATTAGCTTTAGGATTCGTATCGAACACAAACGCACACGAGAACGAGCATGCCGCACAGCCCACGCAAGCCTTACGGCCCACGCGAGCAGCGCAGCTCGCAGCCCATGTGCGCGCGCCTTGGCCTGCTGGGCCTGGCGTTGCGCTGGGCCTGGCGTGGCCTTGGCTTCGTTGTGTTGGGCGCTTGGCTTGCTGGACGCGGGCCTAGCTTCGTGCTGGGCCTTCGTCTAGCAAGTCTCGTCCGATGCTAATTCGTACGACGCGCTTCCGATTAATTTCCCGATTCCGGAACTCATTTTCGATACGAACAATATTTAAAATTTCCGATTACAGAATTAATTTCCGTTTCGAACAAATATTTAATAATTCCGATTCCAATAATATTTCCGATTCCGACAATATTTTTCGTTTCCGGCAATATTTCAGATTCCGGCAATATTTCCATTTCCGATAATATTTTCCGATACGTACCATGTTTCCGTTTCCGGCAACATCTACCACTTGGATAATATTTATATTTCCGATACGATCCATATTTCCGTTTCCAGCAATATCATCGTTTCCGGAGTATTCATTTGTTTGCCTTTGATGATCTAAGCTCCCACTGAAACCAAGATCCGTCGATTCCGAATATCCATAGATGGAGTATTTAATGCCATTAAATACTTGATTCATTTACGTACTATTTGTGTGATCCTACGGGTTCAGTCAAGAGTAAGCTGTGGATTAATATCATTAATTCCACTTGAACTGAAGCGGCCTCTAGCTAGGCATTCAGCTCACTTGATCTCACTGAATTATTAACTTGTTAATTAGTACTGAACCGCATTTATTAGACTTAACATTAAATGCATACTTGGACCAAGGGCATTATTTCCTTCAATTAAAGTTTATGAATGGTTATTTATTGCAAATTCTTTTCGATTGTAGTAATCAAAATGGTCGCAAACATAACAACAATCATATCAGCTGAAATTCTGGATGTCGAGTTAGACTTGACTAACTTTCTTGAATGGAAAGGGAAACTTGTCGAAGTTTTAAAAGTTAACGACATACACTATGTCATTGAACAACCTTTTCCTAGCTATGATGCGCAAGGTATGACTCCTGAAAAGTACAGAAGTTGGGCACTTCACAAGTACCTTGTCACGGAGTTCATCCTTAAGTCTATTCCCGAAAGTTGGAGAGGGAGGTTCATTACTTTTGAGCCTCATGCTCTCCTAAGTCGTCTTGGGGATAGATGTCGTGCGGGGTTTCAACCCATGTGCCAAACTGGTGGCAAAAGGGTTGATGAATTGGCTAATTCAATAAATAATCTCAAACTCATTACCCCACACAAGTCATGCCTAGAAATCTAACTTCTAGAGGCACAAAAGCGCATTTACTCAGTCAAGATGGACAAAAACACACCAATTTGGTCTCATGTGGATATGATGTCTGGATTATTTTTCACAATCGAGAGACTTGGTGGTTCCGTCAAAGAGTCAATAGCTATTGCACTAGTGCTGAATTCTCTTCATAAGGATTATGAGGGGTTTAAGATCCACTATCTCTTTAATCAGAAAGAGAGCACATTCTGTGAACTTGTGGAATTACTCGTGAAATTCGAGAGAATCCTTAAGTTCAAGCAAGACCCTTTGAATGTGAGGTGCACCAAATTCAAGAAAGTGTGCAAGGGGCATCTTCATCCACTCCCGCAGGGCATCTGGCGCCTTCCAAGAGCAAGATGAGGAAAAATGCTTCTCCTTCTACATAGCAATGCTTCAATTGTAATGAGATTGTTCATTACAAGCGAGATTGCCCCAAACTAAAGGAAGAGAAGAAGGACGGAAACGTTGCTTCTCCTTCAGGTATGTATGTTATACACTGTAATCTTGCTAATTCTACTTCTTGGGTATTAGATACTGGTTGTGGCTCACACTTATGTTCCAATTTGCAGGGACTAAGGAGAAGTAGAAAGCTTGATAAAGGCGAGATAGATCTACGCGTGGGAAATGGAGCACGGATTGCTGCATTAGCCGTATGATCTTATTTTATTTCTTTGCCTAGTGGTTTTGTTCTAGGAACTAGAAATCTGTTACTATGTTCCTAGTATCACCAGAAACATTATTTCCGTTTCAAGTTTGGATTCTAAAGGTTTTAGTTTTCAATTTAAAGACAATACTTGTTCTTTTGCTTTGAATGGAATGTTTTATGGTTCAGCACAACAAGAAAATGGTCTATATGTGCTAGATACGAGCAAACACATTTATAATATAAATACTAAAAAGGCTAAAACTGGTGATTCGGATCTCACATTTATGTGACATTGTCGATTAGGCCATATAAACACAAAGCGCATGGAATTACTTCAACGGAAGGGAATTCTAGAATCATTCGACTTAGAGAAGATTGATCAATGCGAATCTTGTTTACTTGGCAAAATGACAAAGCAACCTTTCTCAAAGGTGGGAGAAAGAGCAAGCGAACTACTAGGGCTAATACATACGAACGTATGTGGGCCTATGAGTACGAAAGCTAGAGGTGAGTTCAGCTATTTCATAACGTTTACGGACGATTTCAGTAGATATGGCTATATTTACTTAATGAAACACAAGTCTGAATCGTTTGAGAAATTCTGAGAATCTTAAAATGAAGTAGAGAATCAACATGGAAAGAAAATCAAAGGTCTAAGATCGGATCTAGGAGGTGAATATCTTAGCCACGAGTTTGATGACTGTGAGGGGATCGAAAAAGCACGAGGCGAATGCGTGACCTTGTCCCTCGTGGGTGTGACGTTTCTTTTTGTCAAATCAAGTGTAATTGGATTTCCTGTGAGTTTACACCCAATTGACTAGTAATATAGGAGTCGCCATTCAGTTTTTAACGACAATGAGAAAAACTGACAAAACCCGGTTATCGTGACATAAAGGGAGTACAATTATGTTTGACCACGACGACCGTAGGTTCCCTTGTGATCCCTGGTGTGGGGATCTCTCAACATACACCCGCAAGGTAGAGATTGAGGGTTCGGGGGACTGTAACTACCGAGAGGAGTACTCGCTCTTCGATAACTCCAGAGGCAGGATATCCTTACTAGCCCAGCATAAATAATTGAAGGGACATGTGTTAACTATTAAACTAATCTGAGTTGATTTTAACAATATGCAACATATAGTACTAGATCGAGCACGATTATCTGATTTAGATTGTATTAAGGGACCTAGCATGATAATCCAATTTCCCAAAAATATCATATTTATTAGGCGTGATAGAACAATCAGATTTAGTTAGTTTAACAGTTCGTAAAAAGGGCGAGGAAAGCAATTAAATCATGGAAAAGGGACACATTACGACGCACCCTTGAGAGGTGCGTCACGGTTCTCAGAAAACTAACCACTTTGACTTTGCTATTTCTCCTTTTATTTAACAAATCTCAAGTTATGGGACAGGATACGTTCTGTTCGATTTATGGATCGATTGCGACAGAACGCGTGATCAGTTTTGCAGCGTGAGGCTTAGGCTTAGGGGTTTAGAGTCAATACTCAGAATAATAATTGTGTGTTCTGTTTTTCACGTCGAACTTGGGCTATATTTATAGAAAAGAGTTCGTGGAAAGATAGAATTGTAGAGCTCTAATCCACGGGGAATTAGGAAAAAACACGTACCATGTATTTTCAGCGTCCAGGGCTGGGCGTCAAAGATTTCGGCGCCCAGCTCTGGGCGTTGAAAATAGGATCCAGGCAATTTCAGCGCCCAGGGCTGGGCGTTGAAATTGATGTTTAGGCCGTTTCTTTGTCAGATTCGGATTCTTAGAATCCGGAGTGTATGAGACTTAATCGAGTGTTTTAGTGCGTATTAATTTTACGATGGAATTCATCTGGGCCCGTTACGAACTCTAGGCTCGTTAGGATTTTAATTAATACGTGACTCTTATTTTCGAATCATATTAGGAATAGGATTCTCTCGTTATCTCTATCTCATTTAGGATTTATGTTGGAGTGCAACACCTAATTCTGACAGGTTTCTATCTTTTATGACTTTCCACTTTTAACAACTGCCCATTACAGCGGTTACTATTTTTAGCAGGTTTCCATAAATAGCAGGTTTCTATAAATAGCAGGTTTCGGGTGAAATGAAAAGGGGTGATCGAGATTCGTTATTTTATAGGAGATGCGTTGTCAAGTGGAGATTTATGCTTTCATCATCGAAACTTCCCTTTCGGGAATGGGGACAAAAGTAGGTATCTACAATGACCATCTAAAAGAATGCGGTATTCTTTCTGAATTGACTGCTCCGGGGACACCTCAATGGAATGGAGTGTCAGAACGGAGAAACAGGACCTTACTCGATATGGTCAGGTCAATGATGGGTCAAGCTGAACTTCCTTTACAATTTTGGGGACATGCGTTGTAAACTGCAGCACTCACACTAAATCGTACTCCGTCAAAAGCTGCTGAAAAGACTCCATACGAATTATGGACTGGGAAACTTCCAAAGTTGTCTTTTCTGAAGATTTGGGGTTGCGAAGCATATGTCAAGCGATTAATTTTGGACAAGCTTGAACCAAAATCTGACAAATGTTTTTCGTTGGGTATCCAAAAGAAACAAAGGGGTATTACTTCTACAACAAGTCAGACAACAAGGTTTTCGTTGCTCGTGACAGTGTCTTTTTGGAAAGAAATCATATTTCCAAATTGACAAGTGGGAGAATAATAGACCTCAAAGAGATTCGAGACAAACAACGAACTCAGAACTCTTTAGAAGCAGTTCAGTTTGATGAACCTCCTAGGTCTTTAGAAGAGCCAGTGGGAGTAGTTCCTCAAAACGTTGTTGCCCCTCGTAAGTCAAGTAGAACTATTTTTCAGCCGGACAGATGGACAGGCGTCCTCTTGATTGAAAACTTAGACGTTCTCATATTGGATAGTGATGAACCTATGACTTATAAGCAAGCTATGATGAGCCCAAGCTCCACTAAATGGTTAGAGGCCATGAAATCTGAAATAGACTCCATGTCTGAGAATCAAGTCTGGGATTTGGTTGATTTTCCGGATGGGTTTACACCTATCGGATGCAAATGGGTCTTCAAGTTGAAGAAAGACAAAGATGGAATTGTATACATATACAAGGCTAGATTGGTAGCAAAAGGTTACAGGCAAGTTCACGGCGTTGACTACGATGAAACCTTTTCTCCAGTCGCGATGCTTAAGTCTATTCGGATAATCCTTGCGATTGCCGCGTTTCATGACTATGAAATATGGCAAATGGATGTCAAAACTGCCTTCTTGAATGGTGTTCTTGAAGAGACTGTGTTTATGACGCAGCCGGAGGGTTTTGTCGATCAAAAGAACCAAGGAAAGGTATGCAAGCTTAAGAAGTCTATCTACGGACTAAAGCAGACATCAAGGAGTTGGAATAAACGATTTGATGAAGAAGTCAATAAGTTTGGCTTCATCAAGAATCAGGACGAATCTTGTGTATACAAGAAGGTCGGTGGGAGCAAAATTGCATTCCTAGTCTTGTATGTTGATGACATACTGCTTATTGGAAACGACTTTCCTATGTTGGAGTCGGTAAAGACTTGGCTTGGAAAGTGTTTCTCAATGAAGGACTTAGGAGAGGCACAGTACATATTGGGTATCAAGATCTATAGGGATAGATCTAAGAGGATGATTGGACTAAGTCAGAGCACTTACATTGACAAAGTGCTAGCTAGGTTCAATATGATGGAAGCCAAGAGAGGCCATCTACCCATGTCACATGGCACATATCTAAGCAAGAATCAGTGTCCTAGAACATCTGATGAGCGTAAAAAGTTGAGTGGAATTCCATACGCTTCGGCTATTGGATCCATCATGTATGCTATGATTTGTACAAGGCCGGATGTTTTGTTCGTACTCAGTGCAACGAGCAGGTACCAGTCAGAACCAGGTGAGGCACATTGGACTGCTGCCAAGAATATCCTAAAGTACCTGAAAAGGACTAAGGATCAGTTTCTGGTTTATGGTGGTACAGATGAGTTGATTGTTAAGGGCTATACGGAAGCAAGCTTTCAAAACGACAGAGATGATTTCAGATCACAATCTGGGTTTATGTTCTGCCTCAACGGCAGAGCAGTAAGCTGGAAAAGTGCTAAGCAAAGCACTATTGCGGATTCCACAACTGAAGCCGAGTACATTGCTGCCTCAGAAGCAGCAAAGGAAGCTGTTTGGATTCGGAAGTTCATCGGAGAACTTGGGGTTGTCCCCTCCATTAAAGGACAAGTGGCTTTGTATTGCGACAATAGCGGAGCCATTGCCTAGGCAAAGGAGCCTAGGAGCCACCAGAAGTCCAAGCACGTATTGCGGCGATTTCATATACTTTGAGAGATCATTCAAAGAAAAGATATATAGATTTGCAAGGTTGGAACTGACGACAACGTCGCGGATCCATTGACTAAACCGTTGCCATAAGTGAAACACAACGCACATGTAGCAACCTTGGGAATCAAGAATGTTGGAGATTGGCTTTGAATTTCTAAGTATTGTTTTAGAACATCTGTTAGATCTATGTTTAAAACAATTGGTTTAACCATTTCATATTTATGAAATTTCTTATTTCATATTCATTTAATTTTGGTTTAGTATTAAATGTTAAGTCCATGTGATTCAAATCATTCAAATGGGATGTCAAGATGGATTCTTCGACAAAGAAACACCCATAAGTGAACTTGAATATTAAAGTCATAAAGGATCCCTAATCCTGGTCATTGAAAGGTGGACGACCAATGACTAATGAAGATTAGATTGCAAGTAGATTTCTTAGTTCTGTTTCTTGAACTAGAGTGACTGGATGTCAGAATCTTTTGCATAGATACTTATTGGATCTTGTATCGGATAGTTCTTATTAATGGTGATTAGAAACCGTTCCTCAGAACATGAGCGATTATGTCTGCTCGTTTGAGAATTAGTTCGCTTTGATGCTAGCTAAACGTTGCACCGTAAAAAGAGGCTATAAAACCAGTTATTGGGCGTACTATGAATCAAAGTGAGTGTTCATAGCACTAGTAGAAAAAACTCTTATTGCAGCGGGCTTTTAGACCCATGTTGCAGCGTACATCATATGCTGCAACTGGGGGGCCTGCAACAAGTATGAACTTGTTGCAGCGTACAATGTTCGCTGCAAAAAGTGGTTTTTTGCAGCGTACATATGTATGTACGCTGTAACAAGTGCCAAAAAATTGGCAAAATTTTGGACTTGTTGCAGCGTATGCTGTAAAAGACTCAACTTTTTGCAGCGTACATTTATTTGTACGCTACAACAAGTCTGGAATTTTGCGAAACTTTTTTCCTTTGTTGCAGCGTACAATATATATGTACGCTGCAACAAAGCAATTTTGGCGGGAAAATTCTAATCTTGTTTAGGGATACCTAGAGTGCCTTGCACCAAATATAGAAACCTGTCAAAACAATAATAGAATAACGCAACCTGTATAACAAATATAAAAACAACAACTGGAGTTTTGTATATATCCCAAAACCAAAAGTGCACATACCGATACATTTAAATATATTTACGTTCCAATTTCAACGTACGCATACATTTTAACATAAAAGATTGTTCTATAACATCTAAACCAACTCGATCAAGCGCCCTCAGGTCAATAATAAATACTTGGTGGTAAAAAACTTCGCCCATTGCTCACGAACCACATCAATTTCCTCACTAGCATAAGGCCCAGTCCTCGGAGTATAGACCTTACAAAAACAAAATTTTGAAGGGAACATTAGATAAAATGTCATTTTAGTTTAAATATGACCTATAACGACCCAATGAGCCTTAAATGTGCATAAATATATTAGAATGAGTATTGAAAACTTTGAAACTAAGCATATTAATCATGTAATAAGTTTGAAATAAGTCATTAGGTTTTTTAGTTCAAAGTTGGGAACGAAAATGTCATTTTAGTCTAAATATGATCTATAACGACCCAATGAGCCTTAAATGTGCATAAATAGATTGGAAGGAGTCTTGGAAACTTAAAACTAAGCAAATTAATCATGTAAATGGTTTAAAATGAGTCTTTAGGTTCTTTAGTTCAAGGTTAGGAGCGAAAATGTCTCATTTTAGCCTAAATATGACCTATAACGACCAAACAAGTCTCAAATGTGCATACTAGATCGGATTGAGTCTTGAAAAGTTAAAAATAATCATATGAATCATGTAATAAGTTTGAAACTATTTTTTAAGTTCGTTAGTTCAAAGTTGGGAGCGAAAATGTCATTTTAGCCTAAATATGACCTATAACAGCCAAAGAAGTCTCGAATGTGCATAAATAGATTTGATTAAGTCTTGGAAAGTTAAAACTAATCATATGAATCATGTATTAAAGTTTGACATGAGTTTTTAGGTTCATTAGTTCAAAGTTGGGAGCGAAAATGTCATTTTAGCCTAAATATGACCTATAACGGCCTAATGAGCCATAAAAGTGCATAGATAGATTGGAATGAGTGTTGGAAACTTAAAAATAATCATATTAATCATGTAAAATGTTTAAAATGAGTCCTTATGTTCTTTAGTTCAAAGATGGGAACGAAAATGCCTTATTTTAGCCTAAATATGACCTATAACGACCAAACAAGTCTCAAATGTGCATAAATAGATTGGATTGAGTCTTGGAAACTTAAAACTAATCATATGAATCATGTAATAAGTTTAAAATCAGTTCTTAAGTTCCTTAGTTCAAAGTTGTGAGCGAAAATGTCATTTTAGCCTAAATATGAACTATAACGGCCAAACAAGTCTCAAATGTGCATAAATAGATTAGATTGAGTCTTGAAAATTTCAAAATAATCATATGAATCATGTAGTAAGTTTGAAATGAGTTTTTAGGTTCGTTAGTTTAAAGTTGGGAGCGAAAATGTCATTTTCGCCTAAATATGACCTATAATGGCCAAACAAGTTTCAATGTGCATAAATATATTGGAAATAGTCTTGGAAACTTAAAAATAAGCATATTAATCATGTAAAGGGTTTAAAATGAGTCTTTAGGTTCTTTATTTCAAAGTTAGGAGCGAAAATGTCTCATTTAGCCTAAATATGACCTATAACGACCAAACAAGTCTCAAATATGCATAAATAAATCGGATTGAGTGTTCGAAAGTTAAAACTAATCATATGAATCATGTAGTAAGTTTGAAATGAGTTCTTAGGTTCGTTAATTCAAAGTTGGGAGCGAAAATGCCTCATTTTAACTGTATTCCCCTACAAGAAAATTCGATTGGTTTAACGAAATGCCACACAGATTACTACGTTGTATTAATATACTATGGAGTTTTAGATATTCATAAGAATAGAATGTTGAAGTACCTTATGTCCGAACAGATCCCGTATGTTTTCTATTCCATACAAGATCATCGTAGGCCTGCAAAAATAGAAGTTAAATAAGGAAACCGTCCTCTTTTGACAGTGGTCATGTATAATTAATTTATTCCATTTTTTGGGTTCGAAAAGAACCATACTTCTACCTTTTTATGTTGTTTCTAGTTATCTGTGGTCGTTTCTTTTGCAAGTTTGATGTAAGAATTCTATGAACTATAAAGTTTGCAACAATATATTGAAATCAGTAATGTAATTTTTATCCAAAGTCTCTGTCATATATACTTAGAATAATTTATACTTGGTATAGTTTTGTAATATGACCATTCCAGTCAAACTTGAAGAAACAAGACAAACCTACCTAAACGTGAAAAAAAATCATGCAGTACGCCGATGAAGTCATTTATATGCAACAAGAAAATTGCAGCCAAAGTTTGCCTCACAGGTGCCCAATTATTTAGAAATAGGAGTAAGAAATAAGCTCATCATAACCCATGTCAAAGCAGTCAATGCTAGGTGCCCACTCCACTAGTTAATAAGAAGTACTATATAACTCCGTTTACCTTCTATCTGATGGAATTCTGCCAGATGTGTCTTATCGACGGCTTCATTTCTGAACACACGATCTATTGAGAAGTATTTCTTCAAAATTTTCTTGGGAGCAAATGGTTCCTACAAGGATCAGAAAAGACATAATCATAAGAAAGATATATCAATCAAACTGAAAACTAAAATTAAAAGCAGTGAAGGAAAAATGAGTAAGCATACAATAGACACCAAATCATAACCTGAAGGAGAAGTAATGAAAAAGAGCTTGTCATATCCATGTATGTTAGGAACTAAATATGATTTCATGTCTTAACCCTTACCGGTAATTTTGTGATGCGTTAGGAAGCTAGACCATAGTTGATGCAAATTAGAGTTGGTGGAAATCACAATTTAACTTGGTTTAGTTAGTTGAGAAAAGTTTTGGTTACTTTACAATTAGCCGTTTCTTATTTGGCCCCTTAGGGCTTTGCTTTCCACGTTTAATATGTTTAGAATTCATAATTAAGATTTCTAAGGTTCATTTTTAGGGTATCTAAACATAGCAACAACCGCGTTATTTGGGTGTGCGTCTTTTAGATAATTTTCAGAGCTTTCATGTTCAAATATTGGTTAAACCCTCATAACCTGATTCGTTCTGCAGAATCTGCTCCATTCTTTTGCTGCTTAGGCAACGACAGGATGCGGCGCTCTTTGCCTCCAGGTTTTGAGGAGGCATTGCCATACCACACCATCTCTGCTACAGCTATGATCATACCCACGACCATGTGTATATTCAGACCCTCTTTTCCAAAGAAGATAAAACCGAGAATCAAAACAAGGATCGTCTTCATATGGCCAAGTACTTGAAAGGATACTTTATACTTTGGCTTCATTTAATTCTTTTAATGCAGGTGTTCGATCAGTCAGTGGAGAAATGGTGGGGGAAGGCTCGACATACGCCCTAAAATCCATTAGTAGACCTGTTAAAAATTAATCCAACCCGAAAATATTGAATCTTGAACAAGATTTTGAGACCTTGAACAAGATCTTGAATAACTGATGGCGAGTAAGGAAAATCTCAAGTTATTTGGGTCAGAGGTTTTCTTTGACATCTATTGGTTCTTTTTCCTCTATGGGTTCGTAAAATTCTTAGGAAATCTCACGGTATATACACACCAAAAAGATATAGTAGAAAATGACCTAAAGGAGAAGAAAAAAAATACACCAACCAATTAAAACATAGGGAATATACATTCCGCCAGAAATAACAATCTACAAATACTAGCACAACTGACTTACAGAAAAATTCTTCTAATTCAGTCAGAAGATACTAATAACTAAGTAATAATTTTCTCAAACACTAATCTCACAGTAACCTCACCAGCATTGATACTTTTAAAGCATTATCTCCAAAGAAGAAGCTAAATGAATGTTACCATGAGAGAAATGTAAATGGAAACATGAGAGTTGTAAGGTACCTCTAATGGGCTCGAGCTATACATTTTGTGAAGAACCAAAATACAATTGGATATTCTACCTCCTCAACCTGTTGGCTTTAGTACTGCAGTGACATTCGCAAAGTCATAAAAGTTCAGGAGCTATCATCATGAATTTATATTATTTGGCCACAAATTGATGGGAAAAAAACACAGACCTCCAAGACCAATTTCATTTATTTTATAGAATAATAATAAACAATGAAGGACATCGGCAACACAGAGCTAAAATAGAACTTTGATAATTAAAGGTACGGACTACCTCGGCTAATAAAAAACTTGCAAGAACATCTCTTAATCACTATGCAGTACATATAAACAACAAGTCTCTAACTTTAGAGCACATAATAACTTCTGCAACAAAGAACCACATGAACCAACTTCTAACATTCACAATACCTGTATTTATACAAATAAAATTCAAACCAACATAGACATTTAAAAATACCCAGACCTCCAAGACCAGCTTTATGCCTTTATCAATATCCATCACCTACAGCTAGGATTGCATTGATGACATTCACTAGATGCATTAGCTTCAGCTGACTGATTACAGCAGACATTATGTTCCTAATCCTCACAACATACACAATTTAGTATACATAAAAAATTGCACACAATAACAGTACTGGAAATTTCTAAATCAACCATAAAAGAAGAGAACAAAAAGTCTGGTTATTATTCATTTCAATTATTTTAGGGTAGGGAGTCTTTAAGCTTTGTATAGGGTCAAAATTATAATCCAGACTGCAGTTTACACAAGTACATATTAAACGGTTGATCCCCTTAAATACCTTCTACCTTTCAGCCCACATGTAGCATTGATAATTCCAAAACTTAAGCAGTATGAACGAACGAATAAACTTATTAATTGCTAACAACAGCAAAACATAGCATTGACAATTACAATTATACCAACTGGATAACATAACCTGGAGCCCAAACCACATAATTCAATAAGTACACCACCTAATTTCATTTAAATATGCCACAACAAACTAAGACATTCCAACATTACACCACAATTCATCCAAAATGCAGTTTGGTGGTTTAGATTCCCGCAACCTTATCCTGTGTTCATGTTCCCCAATTCTACCATAATTCTACCATGATCAGAACACAAAAATCTAAAATTCTAAAAAAACAATCAACTTTCGACTAAAGACACTTACAAATGCATTAAGAAGGGATGTATATTAGGGCTCTAATTACCAAAAGTAACACAATAGAGAGACAAAATCATGTGAATTAGACTGACTAATTGCTACTAAAATTCATCAATTAAATTCAACAGCAATTCAATCAATCCGTAACAGCAGTCAAATTCATCTTCTGTAACCCCCAAAAAAACACAATTTAATCAATTAAATTCAACAAAAACAAAATTTAATCAATGAAATTCGACAAACCAAAAAACACAATCAGCATCAAATTAAACGGTTGAATAAGAGAGAGAGAAAGGACCTGATTCTATCGAAGAAGAGCATCAACATAAAGTGAAATTTGGTGTTTTTGTCCAGAATCTCACCCTTAATATCAAACTGTTTAGCATAATACTCATCCTCAGTCAACCCCATCTCCTCCATCTTCTTCTTCTTGTAACTGGGTTTCAGCATCTTGAATGCCTCAATCGTGTCCGGGTTCTTCAATGTTACTTCCTCCCCCTCATTAAGCGAATTTCTGGCGAAATCCGCCTCAGGAGAGAAAATCTCCTCCCATGGCGCCCAACCTCGTTCGACCCAGTTCCTCTTTTGGGCTTCTTCTTAGGTTTCGGTGTCTTTCGGGCCGAATTGCTCGAGGAATGTCTCGTTGACGGGGAATTCATCAGAAGCGTAGGATTTGGGGGGAATTGAGAGA
The DNA here is from genome assembly GCF_020520425.1 of Spinacia oleracea. Taxonomy (NCBI): domain Eukaryota; kingdom Viridiplantae; phylum Streptophyta; class Magnoliopsida; order Caryophyllales; family Amaranthaceae; genus Spinacia; species Spinacia oleracea. Next base: position 31,396,445 of record NC_079487.1, read on the forward strand.
AGGGGAGAGGAAGAAGAGAGGAGAGAGAAATTGGGGTGGAAATTAGGGTTATTGTAAGTGGGAATTGGGGGTTTAAGAGGGGTTTTAGGGAGGAGAGAGAGTGGGAGGATTTGCATTTCGTTCAGAGTGAAGATGAAAATGGCTTCACTCTGTAAGTACCATCGGCGACGGGCGATGAAAATGGCTTCACGCAGGGAAAGCTAAGGGAAGAAGAGGGAGTACTGAGTGCTCGAATTTGGTCCTGAGGTTTGAGAAGAAATGTTTGTCTTCATTAACTTTGCAGCGAAAAAAAATTACGGAGTACATGTTATTGCAGGGGGCTTTTACATGTACGCTGCAAAATAAAAGGGCTATTGCAGGGGGCTTTTACTCTGTACGCTGCAAAAAAACTCTTTTGCAGGGGGCAATTAATTTGTACGCTGCAACAACATTTGACCCGCGTTGACCTACAGGTTGTTGAAGCGTATTAATACATGTACGCTGCAACAAGGGGGCTGCAACAGGGGTTTTTTCTACTAGTGTAGATTGCAAGAATGGATTGTCCTCCTATCCTTGATAGGATATGGTGTTGTTGTGTAACAAGGCCTCTCAGAGAGTTAGATACTGTAAAATGCATGGCCGTGCTCAGAATGGTTAAGGCTTAACCTTCTGTAAAAGTTTAACAGTTGAGCTCCGTAATCCAAGAAATACTTCTGGACCTAATAAGGATGGCTTGGATCTTACCTTATGTTCAGTAAGTAACACTAAGTGACAAAGGAATGTGAATGCACACTTGTCTGAATGACAAGTGGGAGACTGAAGGAAATATGTCCTTCACCTAAGGTGCATTAAGTCTAATACCAAGGTTCAGATTAATTGCGAACAATTAATTCAGTGAGATCAAGTGATCGGAACAGCTAGCTGGAGCAATGCTTCCGATCAGTGAGTTCTAATGAATATTAAGCTCACAGCTTACTCTTGACTGAACCTACAAGGTCACATCAATGGCACGTAACAGATCACCGGATTAAATGAATTCGGAAATTCATTTAATAGCTTTTCGGATATTAGTTTCGGAAAACGTATTATACGATACGACCTTGCATCGGAATCGTATATCGTATCGCGAATATTCGTAAGCTGGGCGAAACAAATAAATCGTATCGTACGACGGTGATTCGTCGTATACGAAACGATAAATAATATCCGGAACGATATTAAGTCGCGAATACGAAGAGCAGCCCATGAGCCGAATGAGCGAGGCACTCAAGGCCCATGGGCGCTCGGCACGCAAGCAACGCAAGCACATCAGCGCTGGCCCAAAGCCGAGCAGCTGCTTGTGTGCGCGCGGGCCAAGGCCACAACGCAGCAGCAGCAGCGCGCGGCCCACAGCCCAGCTGGCTGCGTGCTCGCGTGTGTGAGTGTATCGCGTAGGATTGTTGGCCGGTCGTGGACTTATTGGCTTGGCCGGTTAGTAGGTTATTCTAATAACCTACTCACTCAAGTTTTCCTAACACAATTCAATCATACTCAAACCCCAGAGACTTAGAGACCCTAATTCTCTCTGTGCCTCCAAATTGAGTTCTTCCCAAAAGCAAACACTCTTGATCAATTGTCTAAGCTACGATTATCAAGACGGATCTGATCGTGTCGGTGAACCAAGTAGAGGAACGAAAAGTGGAGTTCTAAGTTCGTGTTCGTTGACAGATTACTGTGGAAAACACGCTTCAAACGTAAGTATGCTTGTGCTTTATACATGCTTCCTTGCTTTGGGGATTGTTTCCGCACATGTTATTATGTTTAACTGTATTCCCCTACATCAAGGACGTCCCCGCCGCTAGAGACGGATCCACTACGAGATCCCGAGAAGTCCTGAAGCGTGGCTTGCCCATCCCTCCGGCTTTACGTCTTGCGGATGGCCTGGGCCACTGTCGTCAAAGCCTTCTTCAGCTCCTGATGAACCACGACATCCATGATTAGATAAATAATGTAGAAGGTCCAAACTGATGAACAAAGAAACTCACCTCCATGTCGTCCGCCTAAAGACTGGCCACTTATCTCTTTGCTCAGCCTCTTGCTTCTTCATAGCCTTGAGGGTGCTCTCCCTAAGCACCTCTACCAGCCAAGTCGGCATATTCACCTTACCCTTGGAGGCGTCGTCTAATTTCTCCGTAGCCTTATCTGCAAAAAGACAACCAGTCAGAAACTACACATAAAAGATGTAATGCGAGAAAAATCAACATAAAAGCATTACCTCCGGCATATACGGACACAAGCCCACAGCCGAGAGGAAAACAATGTCCTCAAACTGATCAAGGTGAGGTAGCCAGCCCTCAGGCACCCAAGCCCTCTTTGAACCTACTGAGAGCGGCTTGTCCTTAAACAGAGAGGAAATTCGCTTCTAGAGGGTCGCAGAAATGGGAGGAAGGGGATCGCTCTTCCCTACAAAGTTGGGTTGGCCAGCGAGTCATGCGCTGGCACATCACCTCGTCATTTGTATGAATGACAACCCAATTCTTCTGCCAGTGGTGCCACTTAGACACTTTCCCTACCACCGTCCTATAATGCCTTTTGTAGCTCAAGGCGAGTCAGCCCTCCGCCGCATGAGGGACCTTAGACAAAATTTCCAATCTAAGAAATGTCGGGAAGGAGGGAGAAATACCCTCGATCTCGCATCTGGCGATGTACCCAAACAAGCCAGCCAAAGACTTAGGCGTTATCTAATTAACGCCTATATTGTACCCTTCCAACATTTCCACAACAAACGGGTGAGGAGGAAATCTCAACCGAAGTTTTAGAGTGGAAATGTAGATGGAAAACTCGTCGGATACCAGGCCAATGCTGGAGCAGTCCATACCTCCAGGCATTCTTAGGCTGTAACCCTCACCCAGGTTTAGTGAGTCACTATAGTCACCCCCTTTGCCCTGGAAATAATTTAGCCATGACTGAAGAGGGAGGATTTCACACGGATGAAGATGCCCCTCCCCGCTCCTTGTTGAAGAAGGCACTGATCTTTCAGAACGTCCAGGCTCCATGACTTCCTCCTCTCCCACTTGGTATGAAGACTCACCCTCGAAATCAAGATCCTTGCTTATCCTCACCATGATATCCTGCACAAGGCAAAGAGCTGGCTCAGGACGAGGGGCATTAGCCTTGTTAAGGGGACGCCAAGTACACAAGGTCGTCGTCCTCGAACAAACCAGAACGGCTCGCCTCGACAATAAAAGAAATACAAATGACAAACAAACTCTGAAGACAAGAAAGTTACCTTTTGGATCAAAAGAACAAGTCCCTCGGAACAATTGCAAAAATCGAAGAAAAGAACTCCAAAGAACAAAGTATGAACACTACAGTGGAAATATATCGTCTGTTGGTGGCTGATGGATGCCGAAAATCGCCTTCTCTCATCAGCTCTCAAACGCTTCGAAAAAATGAGGGGGAGTGAAACTCGAAATGGAAAGGTATTTATAGAGGGGTAAGAAATTAGGGCCTCCAGCCACGTGTCACTACTGCACAAAAAGAGTCAAGAAAGGCAAAAACAAGAGGGGTTTTACACCCTTCTCGAGGGGCAAATAATGTGGCCATAACTAGAAGTCCACCTTGGACCTACCATAGAGTGACACATGGCATTCTAAAACTTACCAAGAAGATGAGCCAAACGTTCAAACATATTTTCCTTAAAAACAGATACAAGAGGCCCAAATACTTGGAAAGGCCCAAACACCCAAAAGGCACCTTAAGCCCTTTAATTCCAAGTATCAGATGAGGACACATGTCCCCATCTCTCATATCAGACAATCATATGGTTAAGGTCTTGGAACACTTCCCAAAACCCTAGTCCTATAAATAGTTCAGATCCCAAGGTAAGAGGTAATCAATTCATTCCTACCTACCTTAAACTATTCTGCTCTGCCTTCTCTCTAGAAATTACTTCTCTCTCTAGCCAATACTTACTTAGGCATCGGAGGGAATATTCCTATGGGAATATTCTTGTTTTGCAGGTTGCAAGAAGGTCATGTCAGCGCATACTTGATACCTCCGAGAAAAGGATGACACATCATCAATCACCAACAAATTTCCCACAACAACTTTTATTTTAGTGTACTGATGAATTAAAAAGTGATACCGTAAGTGCACGGCGTCTGTTGTTAGTATACTTAGAAAATACGGGTCGATCCCACGGGGAGACAAGTTCTATTAGTTTTTGCCCAATTATTGTAAACTATTTCAATAAACGAAGTATAGACTTTTGTTTACTAGCTAATGAACTAAGACAATAATATAAATATAAAATTTATCTATGAATTAAAGGTCTAGGGCATACGTTTGGTCCACCATGCTATACCAATCCAAGAACTCAAATCAATTCGATAATGAATAAACTAAGCCGAGTAATTAAAGTACACGTTAATCCTACGGTCGGGTCTTAACACTTTCAATCCAACATATGCAGGACGGTCGCTAACATAATCAGAATTTCCAATTGCACCAAGCCTCTAAGAATATGATCTTTCAATTCTAATTCCTATTAGCTAGATAATCAATCCACGATATTGGCCAATTACATGAATCAACAATTAAGCACAAATCAATTGGAATTACTCAAGAATAATCTATAAACTAACAAACTTTAATGCATAATAATCATTGTATAAACATGGCTTCCCTTACTTAACCCTAGAAAATTACTACTCGCTCATAATTAAATTTGCAAGCATGAAATAAATAATAACGACGAATTTCATAATCAACGGACAAATTAATCTAAGGAACGAAAATAATACGAATGCATTAAAGAAAAAGAAGTTATGAAATTACCTCTAAATTGATGAATGAAAGAAATAAGAAAATAGGGTTCAGCAATATGGATGAGAGAAAATAAGAATTAACCGCTTGATAGAGCATTCATCACCTCTATTGAGAATTCTGAAGTATTTATATGCTTCCTAAATTCAAAAATAAAATAAATAAATAAATAGAAGTCGCCAATGATTTGTCGATGGACGATGACGTGTCAATGAAATCCGAGCACGAGCGGGCCATCCAAGAGATGCACAAAGGCGTGTGTGTGAGGAGCAACAAAGCGGAAAACAAGATCCCTCGCTGCATCGAGCCAGCGCTCGCTGGGAGAGTGTGTGACGAGGAGCTGTAGCATGCGTGCATAGGCGAGGCATCGAGTAGCAAGGCCTGGTGCATAGGCGCGAGATCTCTCGCTGGGCGAGAGATCCCTCGCTGGCCCGAGAAGCATCCCTCGCTGGGATTTGTGCGCGACGAAGCATGGTGGGCGGCAACTCCAGCGCCTACGTTGGATTGCTAGCGTACAAGGCATAGACAACACAATTAGGGATCGACAAGCAAGCGTGCCCGCTGGCTGGGTGTTGGGTTTCGCGTTCAAGGGATGGCAAGAGATCTCTCAATGGCTGTCGAGCCATCCCTCACTGGATGTTTGAGCGTTTTGTTTATGTCATAACTCTCGTTCTACAATGCCCCTAGGGACGTGTGACCTATCGTTGGAAAGCTCTTTAAGCCTACTTTTGACCCCAATCAAAATCGTCTCATTCTGATATGTAGAACTTAAGATATCATCAAAAGAGTGAACGCTTGTCCGTTTTGATGCTTAGAAAAATAACGTTTAGCTTCGTTGTTGACTCAAAACTATCCCAAGAGACATGTAATTATCCTCGAGTCAACATCTCATTCGTTCATCATCCAAATCAACTTTGAACACTTCGATAGCATCCAAATGACTGTAAAATCACCTGAAATATTAAAGAAAACACGAGCGGGGCGTAATAGAGTACAATAACGACAACTTATGCAAATGTGACTCTAAATGCAACTAAAATGGGACGAATGCCTAGAAATGCAACCTAAATGCGCCTAAAATACCCTATACAAATATGATTCATCATGTATAAATATTTATTACTTATGCACCGCGTGTAAATAAAAATTTGTGATATTTAAATTCCCGATCTACTGAAATTTCCATTTACCGAAATAGATGGAGTGTTTTTAGAAACTCTCCGAGACAAATAGCCAGATAGGAAAGTGATTTGGAAGGACATTTTCGGGGAGGAAGTCTTGGCCTCAAGTGGCTTCCATATGGACACAAGTGAGTATCAATATTAATATTTTAGTACCAATAACACAAAATTACTTAAAAGTACCAATACAAGTCATTTTGTGTTATTGATACTTGTTTGGGTCCATATACATGGTCAGCCCAACTCGATATAAAAAGACGAAAATGCCCTTAAGTCTCCTGAATCAAGGAGGACAGCTGTTCATTAGAACTAGACGTAATTACAGAATTACCCCCGTGTAATCATATAAATACTCTGCTGTAATCATTTAAAAAATTTATCTAATCATTACCTAAAAAAACAAATAAGTTACTCTCTCTCTAGTTCTTCTCACTTAACAATCACTTATCTAATTTTAAGTATCACGAAGGTTCCTCGGACATATTCAGGGACTGTCTAAAAACGATAACACGGGTGGTTGGTTAATTATAAGGAAATCACGGTCAAATACGTCATCGATCAAGCTAATTCCCAAGATATTATATTTACAGTTTCTCCGACAGAAACAGTTTGGCGCCGTCTGTGGGGAACGCTTAACAAAAAGCCATGGTGAACACCAGACGTGCTCGACAACCGTCACCTATTCGTCACCCCTCACCTACCCAGTCTCCCTCTCAAGGAAGGTCCTCGGCCTCCAGACATGTCGACGATCAGCTGCGTCGAGGTCCAGTGTTGTCTTTTCGAACCGATCACGTGCTCGAGTCGATCCATGCAAGCGACCCGCAACCTCATGGAGAAGTTGAGGGACCTTTGCCTATCACACGGGAAGACTTAAGGAGACTGGCTGAACAGTTCAACGACACTTTGGAGCGAAGCCTCAAGGCCGCCGTGATGAACCTCCGGGATGGTAATGAAGGCCCATCTCGACCCAGAGGGCAACCATGGTCATCGGAGGAGGTACTAGCCTAGCGGGACACAAGATCACGCCTTCAGCCCCCCAGAAGCACACTCTCTACGAGAGGTCCTCCTCGGTCCGAAAGAGACCATGAATCACCATTGGATCCTCCTCGACACACAGGGAGACACCAGACATCGAGAAGCCTCCCCCCGCCACCCTAGAGGCATGGCCGAAGCGATGCTCAAAATGTGATTGTCCGACGAAGACTCAGGAGAGGTGAGCTCGACGCCCGCGAAATCATCAACTCTCGAAGAAACGAAGGGAGACAGGGAGATGTCGGGAGGGTCTCTGCTCACTCTCATCATGAGAATTCGAGAAGGTCCCTTGATCATCTTCGACGCTCCCCACCCCATTGGAACCTCTAAGATCTCGACACAGATCCTCTCGAGAACGGGATCAAGAAGAAAACTCAATCAGATCTGGAAGAAGGGTGGATAGACACACCCAAACAGGGAGAGAACCACCTCGGACTGGGAGACGGGAACCAACCCCCCCTCGAGATGAGGCACAACTTGGCAATCTCAGCTTCCTAAGTCCTTTTAGCAAACAAATCATTAAGCGCCAACCCCGAACAAAGTCAAGGTTCCCTCTATCGACCCATATGACGGGACCTCCGACCCAAATGATCACATGGATGCCTAAAAGGCTCGAATGACCGCCCAAACAGGAGATGAAGCGGCATGGTGTAGGTTCTTCCCTACCACTCTCAAAGGGATGGCTCTCTCATGGTTCTCTGGGTTATCGGCCGGTGTCATCACGAGATTCTCAGTACTCGAAGCTCTGTTCAAATCATAGTTCATCGCCGGACAAGTATACAAAAAGACCAGCATGCATCTCATGTCCGTCCAACAACAGCCAAATGAAAGCCTCAAAGAGTACATTAAGAGATTCAATGACGAGTCATTGAACATACCCAACTTGTAAGATTTTGTTGCCTTCACCACACTCGTGACGGGGCTAAAGGCGGGGAGCCTTCAGTTGGGTCTTGGCCAACGAGCAAATATCCACCCTCCCCCAAGCAATGGTCCAGGCGCAGAGATACATTTTATCCGCGGAGATTTGCAATCCGTCAGTCGAGACTGACCTTAAAAGGAAAAAAAAGTCGTTGGATGGGAAAAAGAGAAAAAACGCAGAGAAACTGACCATGAAAATGACCCACGGTACAACGGTAACAGGAGGGAAATATACCTCGACATCAAGGAAAAGTCGTTACTGCCGAGTCCAACCCCGATCAGGACCCCCGCATCCAAAAAAGACAAGAGTCTTTGGTGTGAGTTCCACAAAGAGTGCGGATACACCACCAAGGACTGTCGAGAATTGAAGAGGGCCTTGGACAGACTCACCGACGAAGGGAAGTTGAACAAATATTTGAAGGGTTCACCCTCTTGCAAGAAGGAGGATAACAAGGGATCAGATGCCCATAGTGATCATACCGAGGGATATGTTGGGGTAATAGCTGGGGTCTCGCATCTGGTGGCCTAACCGGCAACGCCAGAAAAAGACACTTGCACGCACTAACTCATCAGATCCTCGATGTCGGAGAACCTTCATCAGATCTCAAGTGTCCAACAATAACGTTTCAATTGGATCCCTCTCGAACTGTTTGCGCCCCGCATGATGATACCCTAGTCGTCGAGATTAAGTGGCCAACCGAACATTAAAAAGGGTGTTGATTGATAGTGGAGGCTCGGATGACATCTTGACTCTTGAATGTCTCGAAAGACTACGCTACAAGAAAAGAGACCTCATCGACATTAACCAGCCCCTCATAGGTTTCGGTGGTCAATCAGTATATCCCGTCGGCATGATCAAACTTCCCGTCCGGATCGGAGAGAAGAGAAAAGGAAGAAGCCTCCCCATTGATTTCATAGTCGTCGACACACCCTTACCGTACAACATAATAGTGGGGCGACCTCTTCTAAACAAAATCAAGGCGGCTATTTCAACCTACCAACTCCTTCTCCAATATGAAACGGACAACGGGTTAGTCGGAAAGCTCTATGGAGATCAACGATCTGCTCGACAGTGCTACTCCAACATCTTCAAGAATGAGAAAGTCTCAATATCTAGTGAAGAGCCTCCTCTGAAGAAGAAACGATCGGAAGATAAAGAACCATCGACTGATGATGTAGGTGTATTCCTTAGCGAGAACCCAAAATAATTAAGCCCACTCTAAACCAGCCGAAGAAGACGAGGAGATCCTACTCGACAAAGACCCACTACACACTGTACATAAGATTTCACGATACTCCAACGAAATGGTTCTCCCTCGACCATTGCATGAAGGAGATTGGGTACTGAGGAGAATCGAGGAAACCGGCCGACGAAGCACCCTCGAAAAAATGGTATCCAATTGGGAAGGCCCTTACAAGTTTGCGAAAGTCATGCGACCTGGCACCTAGAATCTCATCGACTCTAAAGGCAAGTACCTCCCTCGACCTTAGAGTGCCAAACAATCTTAAGAAATTCTATGTCTGAAGTACTTGGTTCGTATCTAAGTAACAATGATGTAAGTAGGGGCATAATAGGGGCAATGCCGCCGGTGATAATTTCATCATTGTAACTTTCGAGCTGAATTGGAATAAAAGAAAATTTTGAGCCAAAACATCGTAAAATGGCTTTAATTTCTTGAAAATGTTCTACTACAAAGGTCTAGATGTTCAAATATCACATCATACAAAGAAACATAAAAGAAAGGCATAAACACATGCCTAGGGGTCGACGACATCAACATATCTCCCAACACCATCATCATCATTGTTATCTCCCTCACTCGAATCAGAGCAAAACTACTAGCAGAGTCAGAGTTGTAAGAATCTGCCTCACCCTATTGTTAGCCTTAGCCCGCGAAACCCATCGAGCCCTTAGCTCCTCTTTCTCCTTGGCCAAGATATAATCATACTTCCCTTGGGATTTTATCCCAACCAACGCCCGGTACAAACTCATCCACAACAAACTGAAATTGACACAAGGTATCTGAAGGCACAACATCAATCGCCTCAAGGCCTATCTCAACGGTGTGAGCCTCGACCTCCTCTAAATTCTTCCACTCCTCGACGATTTTCCTTCAAAAGAGTTTTGGATCCTAAGATCTCACCAACCTTATCCTCGGTGGAAGCTGGACCTCTACGACCTCCAAGTCAGCCTCTACCTTCTTCAAATCCCAGTTCACGGAATCACGTTGACTCGTGTAAGTCGTTGCATCTTCCTTAGCCATGCCACATTGTCCTGGGTTTGTTGAAGCTCATCCCCATCGTCTTCGGTGCTCCTCTTAGCACGATCCAACTCAAACTCGGCCCAGTGAAGTTTCTTCCTCAGCTCACTCACCCCCATAAAATGCTTCTTCTCCTGAAGCTCGCTGATCTCACCTCTCAACCTCTCTACATCTCCCGTCGCTATATCGCAGCATCAACAGTGTAAGAGGACATCTTGATGGAAGACTGTTCAAATAAATATCCAAGTAACTATTATGTGCGGGAAAAAGGGCAATCGAAACCTCCCACTGATAAGGAAAATACTCCTCCTCTGATCCCCTCCAGAAATTGACTCATCTGACAAAGTTGGAAGGGGCATGGCATCGCGACCGCCGAAGGATATAATCATTATGATACAACATTGACTATTGTAATCCCTCCACTCTCATTTTCCGAGACAAGTCAAATTTCTCGTGGGAGGTAGGCGGAGTAATCGACTCGGACCAAATACCACGTTTATTCACAGTACAACGATATTCAGCCCGAGAAGAAACTCTTACTTACAAGAAATTATATGCTAAGAGAGAAATACAACGACATGTCTCTTGAAGCGTGCCTCGGATAGTGAAAAAGAACAAAGCTAGATAGGCGACAAACCCTCACGTCATTCCTTGACCAAACTAGAGAGCTTAGATCGAGGCCATTCTCCTTCCTCGACTGAATATTAAACTTCGGCTACCAAAGATGAGGTCACGACCAAAAAGATTTTTTCTACCAAGGACCTCAACCACCCAGTAAAAAAGTTCGTAGGCGAAGACGACACCGCGTCGAACGCGCTGAGCACCGCGCACGCTAAGGTTATCGACCGAACTTCTCAATAATTAAAAATAAAACTAGGGCAAAAGCCAGGGAATTCTCTCCAATAGTGGGGCGTCGTTGAAGCCCATCAAATCTTAAGGCCCACGAGAGCTTGATGATTTAATCCTCGACTCTAGGCGACATGACGACGTGGTCCACCGTGGCCTTACCTGGCGAATTTGCATGCCACGCCATCTCATATCTACCTTCTTCGAACAAGATGTGACATGGCCTTACATGGTTTACCATGGTCTTACTTGAAAGATTATCCTTCAAACAAGAGTTATACACGCGCTTCCTCAACAATCTCGTAGGAAGGCCTGAGGTGCTTCTTCGGCAAAGAAGATTGTAAGCCTCTCGTACAGGTCTTCCTTGGCTCGTAGGGCTCATTATCCCTATTCGAAGTCCAAAACTCGAAAAGGAAACACTTAAAACTAAATTAAGTGTTCAAAGACCTTCTATCAAGGCGTACTTAAGCATATCGTTTAAAGTATTAAAAAACCTTCATCCCAAGGCGCCTTCCTCTTATTGAGGTCAGATTATCCATTGGCCCGAGGTGCTTCTTCGACAAAGAAGATTGTATTTCTCTCGTACATGTCATCCTTGGCTCATGAGGCTCATTAGCCCTCTTCGAAGTCCAAAAATCAGAAAGGGAATACTTAACAATAAATTAAGTATACAAAGACCTTCTATCAAGGCGTACTTAAGCATATTGTTTAAAGTATTTAAAGACCTTCATCCCAAGGCACATTCCTCTTGATTGAGGTCGGATTATCCATTGACATCGAATCAAACCCTTGAGGGCTTATTAACCCCTCGTGAAATTCAAAATGTTAGAAGATGAAAAGGGTGTTATATGAACACATCGCCGACTAACCTTAGAGGTTTTTGATCCTTAAATCAAAACCCAGGAAGATTCCTCGACAGTATCTCTAAACTAAGGACCTCCCTCGAGCGTTTTCTACAACTCTATAAAAAAAAGGGTTCCTCGACATAAAGGTGAGACCCCTCAATGCTACGCAACCCATAAGTGAAAGGAAGGCGGCGTTCATCTCTTGCAATAGAGGGTATTTTTTCGTGAATCGTAAATCAAAACCATGGAAGGTTCCTCGACTATCATTATACATCTCTAAACCAAGGGAGGTTCCTCGACGGATAATATATATCTCTAAATCAAGGGAGGTTCCTTGACAGTTTTCTACGGCTCAACCAAAAAGAAAGTTCCTCGACATGAAGGAGAGACCCTTCCTCGGCCTAAAATTAGAGTTCGTCGACCAAGAACAAGATCAAGACTCCCTCGGAAAATTCATAGAAAGGTAAAGGGTACTTCCTCGGCAAATTCATAGGAAGGTTAAGGGTACCTCCTCGACAAAGCCCATCTCCTCAACCATTTACTACCGATCAGACGAAAGGGGGTCCCTCGACCGTTTGCTATCGGTCAATCAAAAGGAGGTTGCCCGGCGTGAAGGAGACACCCTTCAATTTCACGCGGCCCATAAGCGAGAGGAGCGGCGACATTTGTCGACATGTGAGAAGGTGGTCCTCGACATGGGAGGAATGAGTGTCACTCTACAACTCATATATAATCTCCATTATATATCAAGTGAAAGTCGATCAAGTTAAACTCCATGTAATAAGCTCGACAACGCTCAACCAAAAGAGAAGGTTCCTCGGCGAACTCAATAATTGTTCCTCAACTCCAAAAGAAGGGGTGGTTCCTCTACAATAATCAAACAAAGGTAAGCTCGACGTAGCAGGATTCGAAAGAAAAATAAGAAATGAGTGTACCTCGACACGGGAGAATTAACGTCCTATAGTTCCTCGACTAACGGGAATTAACTTTATGTTGGTGGAAGTCGAGCAAGCTGAGTCCACGCAACAATTATTTATAATGTCCAACAGATAAAAGAGGTCTCTCGGTCTAAGATAAGTAAAAAAAAAAAGGGGTATGGTTTAACGATATGATAATATCGTTCCTCGGCGTTAAAGTTGTCAGCACTTCAATCTGGCCAAGCAATAACGACGTCGCGGGTAGACACTTCATCGACACATCGGGCTGCTCATCGACACTTATACAAAAAAAAACATAAAATATCAAGGCCATAGAAATGATACAAGAGAAGAAAGTTCCTCGACAAAGGAGGAAAAAATTTCCCACTACCACTCACGATCCCCGCCTTCAAAGAAAGGTCGATCAAGTTAAATTACACACAAAACGTGTGACATTGCCCTAAAAGGAGGTTCTTCGACGAGCATAAGAATCGTCCCATGGCCCCAAAGGGAGGTAGTTCCTCGACATTCAACACTTCCCAGCGAGAAAAAAAAAGGAGAGGTTCCTCTACACCGACGCAAACAAATTAAGAAAAAAAAAAGAATTCGAGATAAGTATGAAAATTCACTCGACACACGACATACCGAAGACGTCATCTCCTACGTCAAGAGTGGGACTAATTGTTTGGGCCCATATACATGGTCAGCCCAACTCGATGGAGAAGAAGTATTGTTACAAAGTGACGCCCTCCTACGAACGCTTTCTCTGGCTCGTAGGGCTGATTAATTAGCCTTTTTCGAAGTCCAAAAATCGGAAACGGAAACACTTAAAACTAAATTAAGTGTTCAAAGACCTTCTATCAAGGCGAACTTAAGCATATCGTTTAAAGTATTAAAAGACCTTCATACCAAGGCGACTTCCTCTTATTGAGGTTGGATTATCCTACACACGTCGAATCTAGCTCTTGGGGCTCATTAAATCCCTCGGCAAATTCGAGATGTCAAAAAACAACTTGTCTCGCCTCGACAACCAAAAAGGACATTGTATGAACATGTCATCGGCTAATATGAGGGGTTGTCAACTCGTAGGCTCTTGACACGATTTACTATACATCCTCTGATGTCAAAATTGAAAATCCAAAACAAGGGATAATCATCCCTCACTATAGAGATGACTACTTCCTCGACCAAACATTACTACCCGATTGTATTGGGTGTCGAAAAACTTTACTCTTGGCATTCATATCTATTATGTCGAAGGACTCACTATCAGTCATCGCTTGGGGCTGCTCCTCGACCGAGGCCCTGTAGAAAGTCCCTTGACCGACCAAACTGTGGAGACCCTCGACCGAGGCGCATGAAGTTCCTCGGAAGCTCATTAGCCATTGCACCAATGAGCTCCTCGACCAAGATCCAAGGAACTTGACTCTTGGCATCCATGTTGTGGTTGTCGAGGAACTCACTATCCCTCTACGCTTGGGGTTGTTCCTCAACCGAGGCCTTGCGCGGAAGTACCTCAACAACTTGTTGCACTTACATTTTTATGCCGGGGAACTCAACACCCAACAACGCTCCAATTCGGCCAAGGCAACTACGACGCTGAAGGTAGACCCTTCGTCGACACACGGGGCTGCAGTGAGTTCCTCGACGAGTATAAACACAAAACCTTGGCACCAAAGGGCGATAGTTCCTCGAAACATGATGTTATTTACTCTATGGGTTCCTCGACATTTACATGCCCAGACAAGGGCAATACACGAAAGAAGGGTCCTCTACCCCCGCAAGAGCTATTCCTCGACACGAAGGAAATACCCTTCAAAGTCGCGGCCCATAAACAAAAAAATGGGCGACGTTCCTCGACCAAGTGACTGGGAAATCCATCGGCAATTCATTAGCTATCACATCAAGGAGCTCTTTAACTAAGGTCCAAGGCACCTTACTCTTCAACTAAGCTATCACATCATGGATGTCGAGGAACTCACTACCCATCGACGCATGGGGTTGTTTCCCGACCAAGGCACTGCACGAAATACCTTAGCAACTGGATGCACTCACATTGTTACGCCAAGGGACTCAACACCCAAAAACAAATAGGGTTGTTCCTCGACCGAACCTGATTAAACGCATGGGGTTGTTCCTCGACCAAGGCATTGCGCGAAGTACCCACAACAACATGTGAGGCTCCTTGACCAAGTGCCCCTGCTCGAACAAAGGGAAGTGTAGTACTGCTTAACTATATAAGGCGATCGACTCATACAAAGATTCCCCGACAACACCATGGACGACGCGCCACATTCGGGCAACCGTCGAGTGGGCAGCTGTATGTTCCTCGACCAAGACCGAAGATCTACTCGACCAAGGCAAAGCCTCATCCACGTAAGGGGGAGGGGGGCGTATTGTTAAGCCCCTAGACCGAATCCACAGGAAGTAGAGTTTCCTCGACCAGCTAATATCGCACAAGCATGAAAGGAGGTCCCTCGACAAACAAGCTTCCTCGACCAACCAACATCACGCAAACCCAAAGGGAAGCTCCTCGACAAAGGGAGTCCCTCGATCGGTCAATATCACATAACACAAGGGAAGTCACTCGACTAAGAGTTCCTACACGGAGGAAAAAGAAGCTCCTCGACGTCCACACAACGGAATCTAGAAGAAAAATAAAGCGGTTTGGGCCATCATACGTCCGACGCTCCTCGACCGGACAGAAGGAAGTTCGTCGGTCGGCTACTCGTTACAACAACGGTAAGCTCCTCGGTCGAGCACCCGAAACTCCCCAACCAAGGAGGCCCTCCATCGACATGTAGAATGACGTCATCAATGCTACTCGACCGAATCCATAAAGTTCCTCGACCAAGTGAACTCTTCACCAACACTTAGGACTACAACGTGTTCTTCGACATAGGAGGAATGAACATCCCTCTACAGCACGCAATCCCCGCTATTAGATGAAGGCCGATCAAGTTAAAGTCTACGCAACACACCCGACAGCACTCCGCCCAAAAGAGGAAATCCCTCGACGAACACAAGGAGTGCTCCTCGACTCCAAGAGAGGGGTGGTCCCTTGACGTTGGTATAAACAAAGAAGGAAAACAAATCCTGCTCCGTATGAAATTCGCTCAACACAAGATATACCGAAGACGTCATTTCCTATGTTAAGCGTGGGGCTAATTGTTTGGGCCCATATACATGGTCAGCCCAACTCGATATAAAAAGACGAAAATGCCCTTATGTCTCCTGAATCAAGGAGGACAGCTGTTCATTAAAAGTAGACATAATTACATAATTGCCCCCGTATAATCATATAAATACTCTGTTGTAATCATTTAAAAAATTTATCTAATCATTACCTAAAAAAACAAATCAGTTACTCTCTCTCTAGTTCTTCTCACTTAACAATCACTTATCTAATTTTAAGTATCACGAAGGTTCCTCGGACATATTCAGGGACTGTCAAAAAACGATACCACGGGTGGTTGGTTATAAGGAAATCATGGTCAAATACGTCGTCGGTCAAGCTAATTCCCAAGATATTATATTTATAGTTTCTACGGCAGACACATTACTAAAACATACTTCGTATGTACTTTGTATTCACCTGCTGACACAAGCTTAGAAATCCTCCATTTTCGGGTGTTGAGTTTTCCTGAACTAAAACGCTTCAAATATTCTTTCTAAACCCAAACTCGAATTTCTCACCAGTCATCACGATTAGCGACTATCTTTCTCAATATTTCTCAGCGTTTAAAATCAGTTCTCATTGGGGAGTTTGAAGGGCAGTCGGATGATTCTTTTGTTATTCTGTAAGTTTCTGTTCTTCTGTGATTTTAGTTCTATACTGTGATTGTTGAGTTAATTCTTCTATTTTCAAGCCAATTTGCATCTTCTAGGTTTGATTGTTGCATTTTGTTTTCGTCTTTTGGTTGGAAATTTCGATTTTTGCGTTAATTTTGCTAATCATGTTTTATTGGGATGCTGTTTATTCCAGTATTGTTTCAAGTAATTGGTGGAGGAAATTGTGATTGTTTGTAGCAATTAGGTGTATTTTGGGAAATACAATTTGAACTCTTTTGAAAAATCATTGGTGACGCAAGGGGAGATCAAGTTAATCGGTTAGAATTCTTAATTCATTACGGGCGCAAGTGAGGAACGACGGTATTGCCCGGTTAGACAAACACAATGTGGATCACTGATTGATTATTTCTTTCTAGGATTGTCTTGGAAAGCGAAGTATTGGAATAGGAGGGGGGGGGTGTGAAGCACATCCATTTTAGACCCAATTGGCCATTCCATGTCATTTAGGGCTTAAAAATCTGAGATATGGGTTATTGAATCATGAAAATTATTAGGTATTTTTATGCCCATTGATGGTCCCTACTAAATTTTCTCCTCATACGTAAGGAGAAAATGTGAGAGGGTACACCGTGCACCCGGGTGCATATAATATGCTCTCATTGAATCTGGTTAACAACTCTATCCTTCTAGAGCTTATTACATACACCCGGATGCACAGTGTACCCTCTCACATTTTCTCCTTACGTATGAGGAGAAAATGTGGTAGGGATCACAAATGGGCATAAAAATACCCTTGGGTACACGGTGCACCCGGGTGCACCTAATAATTTTCACTATCCTTCAGTTTCCAAGAAATAGCATTGCTTCCATGCTGATATAATATCCAGGGATCAGTCTCTAAGACTTATGCTTCTTAGTGAGGCAGTTTTATGACTTTATCATTGATGGAATTAGTGGAAGAATGATGAATCGGACATTTAGATCACAAAAAATCTGCCTCACACTGGTTTTATAAAATGAGTGCAATCCCTTTTTTGAGCTGTGTAGGCTTATTGGTGCCAGATGTTCATGCTTCTTTAATCCCTTTATCAGCACTGGGTGTGTGGATTGTTTTCGTGACTAGCAAGTTTGTTCCCTGTCTCCCTGCAAACAAGCACTGATGAAATGGACTAAAGTGTGCCAGCCTAGGAGTATGGTGGCTTAGGTTTAGTTAGCTTCAGGATTATTTTTGAAACTGCTTTTGAAAATCTTCATTCCGCTATCTCTTGAGGATAGACTGCGGATCGGTTATTCCATAGTTATTACAGCAAGCATACTGAATTTTGGGATGCACCTGCCCATTTGAGGACTCCTTGGATAATAGGAAGCTTATGGCTGGTGAGGTAGGAGTTGAGTTCCTAGGGAGTAGTAATTAACTGACTTATTCTATTAGGAAAGTCTGAAGGTCTAAATACCTTTATTCATGCAGATTGTTTGGTCTATGCGACTTACATTATGTGGTCCTTTGTGACGATCCTCAAGAAGAACCTCTGCCATTGGTTGAAGCCCGAAAAAGGTCATATATACTGCATGTTCTGTGAGCTGACGAAGAGACTTATCAGCAAATTCTCTGACTCCTTCAATCTAATTTCATTTGAAATAGGCTCTGTGTTTGGCAACACATTTGTTAGCTACAAAGTTTTCTGGTTTGCTCAAACCATGAAAGTGCATAGTGTTATTAGTGTGAGGCGATTCTTTTCAGCTGCTATAGCAGCTGCTCTTCAGATGTTTGGGATGTTAGAAATAGTAATATTTTCAACAGCAGACCTACTCCCAGCTTAAGTATACGACTAATGGTATAAAGGGGGTTATCTGGATTTTTTACACTAGGGCATAGACAAAAAATGTTATGCTCTGTTTGGATACATGGATTTCATTTGAAATCCCGGAATTGACCCAATTACCATGTTTGGGAGTATATGGAATTTGGATTTGGATTTGGGCCAAATCCCAGCCTTTCAAAAAATAAGTCCTAGGTAAGGAATTTGAAATCCAACCAAAATTCTGGTCATTTCAAATCCTTTATTTTCTCGATGTCCACTGCTCACGGCCGTCCTTTCTTATTCTTCTTCTTCCACTCTTCACTTTCTCTCTCCTCATCTTCCATTGATGAACTGCCAGATCTCGATCAACACTCTCCTCCTCTCAACCTCTATCAATTAGCTTTCCTTCACCATTCATTATCTCTCCACTATCACCCTAACTGTTATACAACTTCTTCGCATCGTCGTTATTGCCGCGAGGGAGGTGGCCCGTGGCCGAGAACCTGGGCAAAGCTGGGGGACAGAAGCAAGCCAGAAGGCGACACTGGTAGTGGCCGCTGCTCGAGCGAGGAGGGTAGAGGAAAGCAGGAAAGAAAATTGACCAGAAACCACCGTGCAAACAGAAATCAGATTGAAGGTTCAACCATGGAAGGAAGCTGGAGGAAGGAGAAGCAATCATTTGTTTAATTTTTGGTTTGGGGGATTTTTAGGTGTTGAATTTATTGAAGGCCAGAAATTATGGTAAATTAAAGGAAAAAGAAAATTAATTTCAGTAAATTAAAGTGAATTAGTCCATTAGATCTTTTAATTCGAATGGAGAACACAAATATTGGAATTGAAATTCTCATATTTGCCAAACAGATAATTTGGATTTGAAAGTTCGAATTTGAATTTCTATAATTGAAATGAAGCATTTGAAATCAATTAATAGTATCCAAACACTACCTTATGGGAATTGGTTGCCATAGTTTCATCTGTATAATGTCTGAGCCTTGTTTGCCCATCTTCAGTCTGGGGTGCTGTAATTAAAAAAATCTATTATATTATCACTGTTGAGTTGATTTTTATATTGAAGTACTTAATATGATGATAGGATTTTGTCGTATTTGATTAGTCTTAATTTGTCATCGCTGGTTGTAAATGCTGCATTATTAATTTAATTGTTGCATTAAATTAATTGGCATGGCCGAATGGGGTGATGTATATCAGGAATTGGTGTACTTGTGAATGACCTATTAAGTTGTTTTGTTTGTACAAGCATATAGATTTTTAGCATTAATCAAAAATCTAAGATGCATACCAGTACAAATTATATATGTAGCATTACCCTTTCCATTCAGTGAGAAAATTGTTAAGTCCTCCTCGAGTTTTTCTTGACCTTGTGATTGTTGTTGAAACTTGAAAGTAGGTATATTTTGGGCCATATACATTTACAGATCATAGTTTCTCCAAAATCCAGGACTGTGTGTATAATTGTATCGGATTTTTCATGAAATACCCCTGAGTTTTTGCGAAATTCACCAAATGCCCCTCGACTTTCAGAAATTCACCAAATGCCCCTCACATTTAACTTAATACCCAAACTACCTTACTAATGACGCGCCGTTAGTCCTCCGTTAGCCTAGTTTCAAATTCACCAAATACCCCTATTATAATATTTATATCACCAAATACCCATATTCTAAAACATAATTCACCAAATACCCATAACTTAAAATTACTCATTTTGATGCTCAACGGCTAGTTTTTGTGTTTGAAAATTAGCCGTTGCTTATTGTTTACATATAAATCCCCTTTTCTGACGATTTATTGTAGTTTAGAAATTGTTTATTGCATAACAACAACCACCAAGACAAACTTGAAGGTGCAACAAGTGTTTTCAACTGGAGCTAAATTGAGTTGTGCACTGATTGTATACTACAAATAAATAGATTTAGACCACAACTGAGGCTTATATTGATTGTGGCCTTCCCAACTTTCCAGTAGTACAGTTCGTAACATTCGATTCAATAATCACTCCACGGTGTAAAAATCACATTGAACTTAGACATAAGATAATCACATCACCCTAGAATGCTAGATAATTGGCTAATTGGCTTAGACACCAAATCTGACATTATCGGACCAAAAAAATCCAAATATTAAACAAGTACGTCATAAGACTCATAACCCAAATATGTTCTAAGATCCATAACTAAACCCCTCTTGAATGGCTCGTTGTCGGGTCTGGTAGACTGTGATTTTGTAAAGGAAGGATACACAATTTTGCTCTAAAACGATACCCTGCAAAACTTTTGTTGAGGTGTAGTCATTGCTTTGATAAAACTCAAAATACTCCGTATGATTTAGTTATCTTTGTTGGCCACCAATAATGTTAACAATGACTGGGGACCTTTGGCACCTTCAATAGAACATTTTCCCCTTTTTGTCGAGAATGGGCAGGCGGCCCGAAACGTCCCCCCATCCTTAAGCTCAAAATCCTCAAAGAACAATGAAGGCACCTCTCTCAAACCAGCAACCAACGCTTCTCCTTGTCCTCCAATATTATCAACAATATCCAAATTCTCTTTACTAATGTGATTACGAATATCCTCAAATCAAGCATAATGCTCCGAGATCGAATTAAAATACAGTTGAAAATCAGATTAATTAGAATCTAATTTAGGTTTGGAGGCATTAATCGGGGCGAATTCGGGCAAAATCACCGACGTCGGCGAAGACCACCACCCAAGCCACGACGAAGCGTCGCTAGAGCGAGAAGAGTGATGATTATTGAGAATTGAAGAGAGATTATGCTCGAAAATCGCCTTACTTGAAAGAGATGAATTTGAGCTTGTTCTTGAGATGATGTTCTCTCTTGATGGTGAAGATGATGATGATGAAGTACTCGTTGTTGCTGCTTCGTGATTGAACCTTCCCGAATTGGAAGGTCGTGACTCCATTATCAATCGATCGATTCTTTTTCTCTCTTCTCAGTGTTCGTCTACTGTGATTTCGACCGAATTGCAAAAACCCTAGAAATTCGATGACATTGATTGCGTTATCTTGGACATGACTGAGTTGCGGATCTTTGAAAAGTGAGAGAACAAAATTGCAGATTTTGCAGAAGTAGAAGGAAGACGAAAATGGAGGAGAGAGAAAATTACCTTGTTCACTCTCTCTCTCTCAGTTGAAGCTACTACAATGGCGATGTAGATCTGGGAAGGACATGACTGCAAATGTATGGCGCTTAAAAGAAAAATAAGGGCAACATAGTAAAATCATGCTAACGGCGACTTAACGCCTGTTAAGTGTAAGGGTAGTTTGGGTATTAAGTTAAATGTGAGGGGCACTTGGTGAATTTCTGAAAGTCGAGGGGCATTTGGTGAATTTCGTAAAAACTCAGTGGTATTTCATGAAAAATCCGTAATTGTATTATCCTTGGAAATTTGAGATTATTTTGAGGGCCTATCAATTCAGGTTAACAACTATATCTGTCAGTTCTCAAGTATGACCATTGGCTCTAACCCAAAATAATAATAATCTAGGGATCATTCTTCTCTAAGCTCGGGCCTGGGTACATCAAAGTGAGGCAACACTATGGTCTTCTTATTGATGGAAGTAGTGGCAGAATGATGGATTGGGCCACTAATGCTTCATGCTGGTTTTGCCCAATTAGTGCAGTCAGTTATCTTTTCCATGTAGGCTTATTGGAGTTAGATGTTAATGCTATTGGATTTGGCCTCTTTCAGCATTGAGCTAGCAGAACGTTTTTATGGACTAGTAACTGTGTTCCACTGCTCCCACAATCAAACAATGGTGAAACGGACTAGAGTCAGGTTAAGGAGTATGGTGGCTTTGGTCTATTTAGCTTCCATCTTTGGAATGAAGCTGTGCTTGAAAAACTTCTTTTGGCTACCTCGTAACTTTGTAAGAGGAAGACAGACTTCGAGTCAATCAAATCTCTAGTTATTACATCGAGCATATGGTTTTGGTGATGCACCTGCCTGCTTGAGGGCTTCTAGGATAATAGGAAGCTTGTTTCTGGCTAGGTAGCAAATGACTGTGTCAACTAACAAGAGTAATGAGGTGACTTATTCTATTAGGCAGGTCAAATAATGTGATTCATGCAAATCCTTGGCCTGTTTGGACAAGCATCCTGTTATTCCCAGAAGCTATCCCCAAATAGAACCTCTACTGCTGGTTGACAGCCCAAGAAAGTATTTGGGAGATTTTACGAGGTGAAGAACTTAGATTGTATACACTGCTGTGTACGTGGGTCAACACAAGAGTCTTACCAGCACATATTTGACTCACCCAATCTAATTTCATTACGGAGGGCTCTGTACTTGAAGACACTCTTGAATTAGGGCTGTGCAAAAAAACCAAAATCCGAAACTCGAAAAAAACCAATCCGAACCGAGATAATCG
Organism: Spinacia oleracea; assembly: GCF_020520425.1. Lineage (NCBI taxonomy): Eukaryota > Viridiplantae > Streptophyta > Magnoliopsida > Caryophyllales > Amaranthaceae > Spinacia > Spinacia oleracea. The sequence continues at coordinate 31,419,234 of NC_079487.1, forward strand.
GGTTAGGGTTGGCTTTGAACCTTTTCTGGGTTTTCGGTCTTCTTAACCGACTGAATATAAATTTAATGTGTAGAATTTATACAGAAAATGACTTGTTAGCCCAGTGGTTATGTGAACCACAAGTTAATTTAAACTTTGTAGGTTCGAATCCCGCGTCGCTTAATTTTTTACCTCTGCTCTTTCACTCGAATTGACAGTTGTCTCACACAGCACTCTTACACAAAAGAAGAGAAAAGTGGGAAAACCCTATTTCTCGAACTCCGACAGCCACTTCTTTCCCTACGGTAGAAATGTCACGCTTCAATTCCTAGTTGATTTGGTTAGTTCTTACTTTTGTTTATCAAATCTGTATTCTTGGTTTGCTGATTTTTTGTTTGTTTCGGAAAAGTTTGTTTATTTGACACCTTGTTTCTTAACTACTAAGTACTGCTCCTTTGTGTAATTTGCAAGTCTGATTTTCTTTTTGTTACTTTAGATATCTTCTTTGCCCGTGACGGAAAACATTGACAATCCCTCACCCTCTCATATTCCAGCCTTTACTTTTATGTACTAAGACTTTTTAAAGTCATAAGCTGCTAATAAAGTCAGACCTCTTAATTTGGCTTGAATTGGATGAATGAAAGTGCATTTATGTTAAAAGTTGTTGCGAGCACCTTTTACTTATCATTACCGGAACCTTACCGAATATTCTGGGTAACCGGTTTGCCGGTTGATAGGCTTCACGTATACTGTATACAACCTGAAATTAGCGATCAACCGAAATAAATTGTTAATGGTTAATCGAACCCGGTTTTGCACAACCCTATCTTGACATTGTACTCTGATTTGCTGGTTTATATGAAAGGTAATAGTGTGGGACGAATTTGTGAAGCTGGCTAAGCAGCTATTGTTCAGATCGTTTGGTCTGTTAGAAATTAGCAAACGTATCATTTTTCAACAATACAGATATTCCTAACTTACACACTTGTATACTGTTATGAAGAGTTGTATGGAGTCTTTACAGTAAAGCAGTGAGGCTTAGACTGAGGAAGTTCAGGGAATGTTGTTTCTAATAGTTCTACCTTGTATAGTGTTTCTTGCTTTTTTTCCTCGCCCTTTTGTTATTCTAGAGTCCAGACATTGTGATCTTGCTGGGAATTTTCCTTTATTCTGGTTGTCAACTCTTCTCTTGTGTATAGCACAATGTCAACATTTCGAACATTTATGCACGGCATGCACCACTCTTTTGCTGAAATGAAGTTGGTTCTCCACATTTTTTACTCCAGGAAATCGTCATCTGACAATTTTTCCGCCGCAAAGGATATTCTTTCACAGGATGAAGCCAAGTACAGAAGCCAACTTACATGATGAAACCATAAAATCTCATCAATCATCATCCGTTCCATCCCCACAGCCAGCACATCCATTTCATCAGGGTGATGCAGACGAGGAGGATGAGAGTGTGAAGCAACTCGGAGATTACTCTTCTCTGTACTTGTCCTTACAGGTACACATGACAGTATGGTGCTAAATTACAACTCTGTACTAGTAGGTTTTAGGTCATTGTTAATAAATGCAACATGAACACACCTGCAGGATTGTTTAATAAAAACTGATCGAAACTGGAAATCGTGCCAAAAGGGTATGCTTTCTCTTCATCCTTCTCTTTGTTTCCCCTTTTTGGTTTGCATTACCATTTTCATCTTTTGGAATGACACGCTTAAAGTTTTCTGCTATATGAGTAGAAAGTTTGTAACTAGGACTTGTTATATTTACCCCCTACGATGAATCACCTATTTAGAATTTATATCAGTTTATGTGTGCTCAAGTTTGTGATGATTTGTTCTTGCACGTTTTGCACTGTTGTAGAGGTTCAAGCTTTGAAAGCAGGAAGAAAAAGAAGTGACGAATACGTTGTGACGGAGGATATCATTGATTGAAGCATCAATTTCCAAGTGCTGGCATTTTGAGAACCTCAAGATCGCTTGCTGAAGAAACTAATAGCAAGCAACTAAGCAAGCATCATGGTTATTAAGTAGTTTGCCTTTTCCATTGATCCATTGCTAATGGTGGACGACATTTCTCCGTTGTAATTTGGGAAGTTAGCATACTTGGCAATGCTTAATTTGTAAATTTAGCAGAGTGGCACTCCGACATGCTGTTCAAATGGAAACACATCGAAAGTTTGATTGAATAAGTTGACGTGGTAACGTGAAATATTTGTATTCTTAGGCTCTTAGCAATGTCTTTTATTGTTAAGGTTTCTTTTGAAAGATAAAGAGTATTACATTAGGAGCCCCTTTGTTCGAGGATCATTCTTAAGAAATCATTACTGAGAATTGAAAGTAACTGCATAATATTACAAGTATCTATATACTATGTATATTCTATTGCTAATTAAGTGGTCGACATTCACAATTCAGGTTGATGCTCCATTTGCGTCTTTATAAATACGCTTGATTCCCTAACTTCAAAAATATGGAGGAGACTTTTTATGTCTTGGGTGATGTTGTGCAGTTTCCATGGGATAGACCAGATTCCTTTAACTACATTGACGATGAGAAGTATTATGATGTTTTGTCGTTTAGCTTCCTAAAGCCTCTTATGAAGAGCACAAGCTTCCGCCATGAAAGCTTGAGAGTTGTCGAGGTTATAAATATGAAGTAAGAGATTTTCCATTGCTACCGGGAATAATAATTCCAGCTGTTGTTGAGTGTGACAGGATCCGTCGAAATTTAATTTGAAGGTAGCCGATGGTGGCGGATACAAGCGAACAAACACAGTAGAGGAAGGATGATGTGGGGTGGAGGTGTGTGGAGTGAGAGGGGGACCTCTACGGTGTTGGTGGTCAATTTGCAATCTAAATTGTCATTCGTGGAAAACCGAATTAGCTTTAAAAAGGCCTATGGAGGTAAAAGAAGGCATTGTTAAAGATGCAATCATTTCTTTCTTTCCAAAGAGACCAAATAGTAAACATGAATTTACTTAACGTAATAGGGTGTTTCCTCATATACTGAATAGAATCAAAGAAATCATGAGTTGGAAAAGTCAAATCACCTTTTGTGTGCTCAAGAGCCCATACTTTTTTAGAGGTATGATGTTGGATAAAGAGGTGATTTGTTGTTTCAATATAGGTACACATAATATATCAAAAGGTAAAATAATTCTTTTAAAGATAGTGTCCCGGTCAAGTATGTTTTTGTGCAGATTTGCTGGAGGAAAATTAGGATTTTCGAAGGGATATCTAGTATCCAAATCCATTTTTCCGACTTGGGTTGGTTAGGGGGATGCCGTGAGCAAATCCACGTTGCTAATTTAACAATAAATTCCCCCGATGGAGTAGTACCCTAGATCGGAGTATCCTCCACATCTTCAATAGGAATTGGGATCCTTGAATTTTTTGAACCATGTCTCTTGGAAAATGGGTGTTGAGCTTGGATAGGTTCTATTCTCGAGAAGGATGGATGAAATATGAGACTAACAAATTATAATCCACTAAATCGTTATTACAGGTGTAAACAAAAATTATCTTGAATAACCCAATTATGGAGACAGAAATTGATAAGTTTCCCATTATCAATTTCCCATCTAATTCTTTTTTCTTAGAATCTCTTGTTGATTCGGAATATTGTGCCAGACTTGAGAATTTTTTTTGTTTTGGTTTACACATGAAGAAGGAAGTGTTGTTCATGCGATTAGAGGGGTGGAAGTAAAACTTATTGATTATTTCCAAAAGGAATTTCTATGAACTGCTTCCAGTTGAGAGCATGTTTTTCGAGGAACTAGAAAGGAAGAAAAAACATATGATAGGAGGGCTTCAAGATTTCTTTGAATGAGAATAGTTCTTCCAACTTCGAAAAGGTAATTTGCGTGCCATGAACTAGCCGGTTCTTCTTTCTTTTTTTGAATAATATTATTATAGTCAGCTTTGGTGGGTTCCTAAGATGAGAAGTAGGCTAGCACCTATATATCTTCCAAGGGATATAAAGTTTGACATAGAGAAAATACTTGTCAAGTTGTCACGTCTAGCATTTTGAATTTGTTTGGAGAAAACAATTGCGGATTTATGGAAGTTAACTAATTGCCGTGAGAGGGAACAACATTTATTTATAATATTTCTAAGAATGTGGAAAGTGGAGGAGGTTGCTTGCAAAAAAAACCAATATGTCATCTATAAATAGGAGACACCGAATTTTAAGGGTGCACGGTGTTAGTCTAACACTTAATCCGTTTTTAGTTCCGAACCGTTAATAGTATGCATGATGATAAATACTTTCATACATAAAAGGAAGATATAGGGAGATAATGATCTCCTTGTCTAATACCTCTAGTTGGGGAGAAGTGGTTTGTAGTAGATCCATTTATTTTAAGAGAATAAGAGATTGTAATATGATAACGCAGACTTTTACCCATTGAATCCATTGGCTAGGAAAACGAAAGGCCGAAAGGGTGGCCTTTTTTTCTTAAGATGTATTTTTTTATCTTTAACTATAATTTTATGAAAAGTCATTACTTTTATGCCTTGTAGCCTTACCCCCGCCCCCCACCCCCCAGCCCATAAATTCAATAATGCAAGGCGGCTGCTCATGCTGTGTTTTGCGTCGTCTAAAACAATAGTAGGAGGTTCTGTGGACTTGGATTACGAAATGAAAAGAATGCATTTGAGATTTGTGAACGATGTCCAATTTTTACATCTTAAGTGGAAATGGAATCTAGGGTCAACAGAAGAGCTTTGAGGTAGAGCTTATTTATGATTCCGTGCTGAATCTGGATGAGTTAAGGAGGAACAAGGTAATTGTACGAGCGACCAAACGGCCACCCCTATAATTACTAGACCAACCTGCTATAATAATTTCATAAACACCTAGCGAAGATATGGCAAACACGGGACTATCAGAATATCTATTGTCCCACTATCAAGGGGATATATTGGAATTATAAAATTGGTTGTATTTTATAAGATATTTATATTTTTATTATAAATACAATAGATAATAATAGAATATAATGATACCAGAAAATAGTTAACAATCTCGAAGGTGTTCTTGAGATATGTTTAACCCTTTATAATATTTACGATCACCAAAAATTAATACTCCGTACGTTATACATAACATGTTTAGATCGTGACTTCGGAAATTAATACTCCGTACATTATACATAACATGTTTTTCTTGAGTATATTGTGTATAAATTATGCAGATCATCTTTGGTGGTATCTGTTTGGGACCTCTTGCGGGACCCACTTTTACAAAAATTACCAAAATACCCCTCCCAGGGTACATTACTCAAATATCCTCAAACACAAACCCTCTAATGGGCTCAAACCAGAATTTCGGGGCCCATATCTCAGCCTCATGCAAGCCCAAGGTTTCATACCTCTGCACTTGCCCATATTTACTAATAATGCCATCTTGCATTACTATAAATATATCTCACCTAATCATTACTCAGGTATGCAATTATTCCCACACTGACTCTCACACTACTTTCTCTCTCTACAAGAACTGACTTGAGCGTCGGAGAGGGTTTTCTCGGGAACCCCCCCCCGAGCCAGTTTACGTTTACCCTTTTTTGTAGGACAAACCGCAATCGATCGGAGGAAAACAACAGCCTGGTTGACGAGACTTCCCCTATTTTCACACTTAGCATTTTCTTCGCAGAAACAGTTGACGCCGTCTGTGGGGAAGTCAACTACAAGCCATGGTTAACACTCGACGAACCAGGCAACACTCCTCCTCTCATCGATCAGAGTCCCATCCCAATTACGTGTTGATGCCTACTTCGAGGAACGAAGATGATCATGATGGTGATCAGGACCATGAGAATCAACAGCCCCGTGTCGAAGGTCATCCTGAGAACTTGGTCACCCGAAAGGATCTAGAGCATTTGGCTTCTCAAGTCAATGAGGCTATCCACAACCTCCAAGGAATGGGAGAAGGACCTTCAAGGAAACATCCAAACTACCCTACCAGCTCAAAGGTGAGCACAACATCTCATACCATCCATAGGGCACAACCTCGAAGTGTGATGGACAGGCTATGTGACAGGGGTGGGGCACAGCCTCGCCCTCGCCAATCAAGGGCCAGTCAAGATGCACGCCGGGTAATTGAAGATCGACAGCTGCACAGAGGACACCTTGATGCTCGAGACCTCTTGCACAGGAGGCGCCTCAAACAAGCCAAAGAAGCCATCAGGAATGATAGGATCACCCGAGGTCTACCCCCCTCTAGTGCCAAGACTACGGCCTCCGCACGAGACCACCCCACTCCTTCAAAGCCAGTCGGACCGATCGAGGTCAGCTCCCAAAGGACATCTCTCAGGAGGCACTCACCTTCTCCCACAAGGAGACGTCACTCACCTCCTAGCCGGGCTAGAGGCCATTCCCCCAAGACAAGGGTTTCACTCCCCGACCAACAGCCAGGGGCTCATTCATCCTCTCATCGCCCTAGGTATCGTTCACCCTCAAGAATAGGAAGGAGCCCTCCACGCAGTGAGCGAACATACTCGCCTCTCCTAGAGAGTAGAGGTAGGCATACCTCCCCAAGGGGAAGATGGGACTCCCGTCCACCAAGAACTGATAGGCACAGGCATACCTCCTCATTGCAAGAGGCTCTCACTCCCTTCTCCCAAGAAATAATGAACACACCTCGCCGAGACAAAGTGAAGGTCCCTACCATCGAGCCTTTCGATGGAACTACGGATCCAGAAGAACACATGGCCGCCTATGCGGCTCAAATGAACGTTCAGACTGGATGCGGAGCTACTTGGTGCAGGTACTTTCCAACCACCTTGAAGGGTCTTGCCCTTATATGGTTCAACAAGCACGTACCAAAGGGAAGCATCAAGAGCTACAGTGAGCTTGAAAAGGTTTTCATCAGCCAATTCGCGGCGTGTCGGAGGCACCAAAAGACAGGTGTCAACTTAATGGCAGTCGGACAGGGAGAGACGGAGACCCTTCGCGATTATATTAAGAGATTCAATGAAGAAGTCCTAAAGATACACAATCTCAAGGACGAAACCAAGTTCGCAGCCCTCTTGGCAGGTCTTCAGCCAGATGAATTCAAGTTTGAATTGATCAAGTCCGGGGTGTCCAACCTCGAGGAAGCAATGGAGAAGGCCCAAATGCACATTCAAGCCACATATATTTGTAAGATCAATTGGGGTGGTGAGAGTGGAACAAGGCAAAAACAAAAGCCAAGACCAAACGGCAGCCACGACCAAACTCAGCCCTCCCTCAAAAAGTCAGTTATGGTTGATGACCATGGTGAGGATCCGAGGTACAACCGCAATAGGCGGGAGATTTACCTTGATCTCAAAGGAAAAGACATCCTCCCTAAGCCACCTGCAATCCATACGCCCAAAGCAAAGCGAGACAAGTCACTTTGGTGTGAGTTTCACCACGAGTGCGGGCACACCACAAAGAACTGTAAGGAGCTGAAAAAGGCACTGGATCACTTGGCTGACAAGGGCAAGCTGAATAATTACTTAAGGAAGAATCCTCCCCCAAAAGAAAAAGCCAAAGAAAAGGAGTCCCTTAGTGATGATACGGGAGACTACATTGGAGTGATAGCCGGAGGCTTGGCAACAGGCGGGTCTGTGAGCAAGGCGAAGGATAGCTTATGGGCACTGGAACATCAAGTCCAAAAAGTGGCATCGGCTTCTCAAACAGCCCCGGTGATGACATTTGGTGGGAACACTAGCCATCCAATTCAAGAGCCCCATGACGATCCGCTGGTCATCGAGATGAAAGTCGCTAACTCAACGGTAGGGCGAGTGTTAGTGGATAGTGGATCATCCGCCGACATCATTACTCTAAAGTGTCTAGAAGGGCTCAAGTATTCTAAAGATGATCTGAAAACCATCTCCCAGCCACTCATTGGATTTGGAGGTCAAGCCATCCATCCTCAAGGCACCATCAAGCTACCTGTCAGGTTGGGTCCTAAAAACAAGGGAAGACGGTTGTTGGTAGACTTTCTTGTCGTGGACATCTCCCTACCATACAACATCATCTTAAGCCGACCTCTACTAAGCAAAATAAAATCCGCAATCTCTGTGTACCAACTTCTCATGCAATTTGAGTTGGAAGATGACTCCGTGGGAAAAATCTTTGGGGATCAACAAGTGGGCAGGCGATGCTATGTTAACAGCCTCAAGAGAGGGACAAGTACCCCCCAGCCACTGGCCAAGAAAGCCAAGCCAGAAGCCCCTCCCTCGCCCATGGAACGCCGACAACCTTAGAAGGTTTTATGTTCAATCTCCTAAGAATTTCTCCCTTTCTCAAAAGTACTTAGCTTTATAGCTCACAACCATAGTTTTCAATGATGAAAGTGGGGGTAAGATACATGTAAGCCCGCCATAGGCTAAATAACATCCCATCATTGTAAACAAAGCTTTATATCTTCAAGGCAATAGTAAAGAGCTCGACCAGTAATATTACTTAGAAAATTTCGTTTCAAGAATGTTGTAAGTAGAAGCCAAACATTGGCCATGCAAGCGCAGCACACGTCAAAAGGAAAAGACAAGCCAAGTTCAAGCACATGAACTCACACTTAGTGAAATAATCTAAGTCATTTTCTAAAATGGTGCTTCATCATTCGCCCAAGCATGGGGCTCATTAGTCCCTTTGGAGAACAACAACCCATTCCCATACTTAGCAAAATAATCTAAGTCATTTTCAAGAATGGTGCATCATCGTTCGCCCAAGCATGGGGCTCATTAGTCCCTTTGGAGAACAACCATTCCCATACTTAGCAAAATAACCTAAGTCATTTTCAAGAATGGTGCATCATCGTTCACCCAAGCATGGGGCTCATTAGTCCCTTTGAAGAAGAACAACCCATTCCCATACTTAGCAAAATTATCTAAGTCCTTTAAGCATGGCGCTTCATCGTTCACCCAAGCATGGGGCTCGTTAGTCCCTTTGAAGAAGAACAACCCATTCCCATACTTAGCAAAATTATCTAAGTCCTTTAAGCATGGTGCTTCATCGTTCACCCAAGCATGGGGCTCATTAGTCCCTTTTGAGAATAGAAGCCCATCTTCATACTTAGCAAAATAATCTAAGTCATTTTCAAGAATGGTACGTGCATCATCGTTCACCCAAGCATGGGGTTCATTAGTCCCTTTGGAGAACAACAGCCCATTGTGAGGGGGTCGAAAAAGCACGAGGCTAATGCGTGACCTCGTCCCTCGTGGGTGTGACGATTCTTTTTATTCAATCAAGTGTAATTGGATTTCCTGTGAGTATACACCCAATTGACTAGTAATATAGGAGTCGCCATTCAGTTTTTAACGACAATGAGAAAAACTGACAAAACCCGGTTATCGTGACATAAAGGGAGTGCAATTATGTTTGACCACGACGGCCGTAGGTTCCCTTGTGATCCCTGGTGTGGGGATCTCTCAACATACACCCGCAAGGTAGAGATTGAGGGTTCGGGGGACTGTAACTACCGAGAGGAGTACTTCGCTCATCGATAACTCCAGAGGCAGGATATCCTTACTAGCTCAGCATAAATAATTGAAGGGACATGCGTTAACTATTAAACTAATCTGAGTTGATTTTAGCAATATGCAACATATAATACTAATTCGATCGTGATTATCTGATTTAAATAGCATTAAGGGACCTAGCATGATAATCCGATTTCCCAAAAATATCATATTTGTTAGGCGTGATAGAACAATCAGATTTAGTTAGTTTAACAGTTCATAAAAAGGGCGAGGAAAGCAGTTAAATCATCGAAAAGGGACACATTACGACGCACCCTTGAGAGGTGCGTCACGGTTCTCAGAAAACTAACCACTTTGACTTTGCTATTTCTCCTTTTTATTTAACGAATCTCAATTATGGGACAGGATACGTTCTGTTCGATTTATGGATCGATTGCGACAGAACGCATGAACAGTTTCGCAGCGAGAGGCTTAGGCTAAGGGTTGGAGTCAATACTCAGAATATAATTGTGTATTGTTGTGTGTTCTTTTCACGTCGAATTTAGGGGTCTATTTATAGGGAAGAGTTCGTGGAAAGATAGAATTGCAGAGTTCTAATCCACAAAGAATTAGGAAAAAAACACGTACCCAGGTATTTCCAGCGCCCAGGCCAGAGCCAGGCGTTGAGAATAGGGTCTGGGCTGTTTTCTTTAGTCAGATTCGGATTCCTGAAATCCGTAGAGTTTGAGATTAATTCGAGTCTTTTAGCGCGTATCAATTTTATGACGTAATGCGTCTGGGCCCGTTACGAACTCTAGGCTCGTTAGGATTTTAATTAATACGTAACTCTTATTTCCGAATCTTATTAGGAATAGGATTCTTGCAGTTTTCTATCTCATTTAAGATTTATATTGGAGTGCAACACCTAATTCTGACAGGTTTCTATCTTTTATGATTTGCCACTTTTAGAAGCTACCTTTTACGGCAGTTACTATTTTTAGCAGGTTTCCATAAATAGCAGGTTTCTGGTGAAATGAATAGGGGAATTGAGATTCGTTTATTTTATAGGAGATGCGTTGTCAAGTGGAGATTTATGCTTTCATCATCGAACCTTTCCCTTTCGGGAATGGGGACAAAACTAGGTGTCTACAGTTAGCCCCCACTTTGACTGAGTCTTGGACGGAGTGCGTCACACAAGCCACGGTGTATGTGACCTGTTTGGCGGGGGTCTCACGAGCCCCCGAGTGATAACATTTGACTTAAGGGTCATCACTTGAAGTGTCGACATATCCCTCACGTGTCATTGGGATTTGTCAACTGATAGTATAGAAGCTTCCTCACTTTGTCATTGGAAGGATCTAAAGGTGCGTAGAAACTCCCTCACTTTGTCATTGGGAGTAGCTACAGAGTTTTTCGAAATCAAATCTATAAAGTGTAATTGGGCCTGGCCAAGCCCAATCACGAGGTAAAAAATGTTTTTAAAGATTCTCATTTTCAGGGCTAGCTAAACGAGAAAACCCCCTTGTTTTTATAGGACGTAAAACGAAGGAAAATCAAGCACCCTTGTTTTTATAGGACGTAAAACGAAGGAAAATCCAGCACCCTTGTTTTTATAGGACGTAAAACGAAGGAAAATCCAGCACCCTTGTTTTTATAGGACGTAAAACGAAGGAAAATCCAGCAAAAGTTATCGCTGCAGCGACTAAGGACCTGCGCGGTTTAATGGCCCAGACCCCGCCGGCTAAAGATGGAGAGCCTGTCTGCTAAGGGTGGACACCCCGTCCGATAGAAGTGGACGAATCTGTTTTTGAAATTTGAAAATAAGGACCTACGCGGTTTTTGGCGTAGACCCCGCCGGCTAAAGATGGCGAACCTTGTCCGCTAAGGGTGGACACCCCGTCCGATAGAAGTGGACAAATCTATTTTGAAATTTGTTTTGCTTTTTTTGAAAATAAGGACCTACGTGGTTTGTGACGTAGACCCCGCCGGCTGAAGAGGGCGAGCCTATTTTAAATTTGAAGACTTTATTTTTCGAAAACTGAGGACCTGCGCGGCTAGTAACGCAGACCCCGGCCGCTGAAGGTGGGCGAGCCCTGTCCGCTAAGGGTGGACGCCCCGCTCGCTGGAGGTGAGCGAACCTGAATTCGTCTTTTCGATTTGGGATTCGTGTGCCGCAATCTTGCCCGATTGAGGTGGGCAAGTCCCTATTTCATTTCTTTTCTTGTGATTTCTTTTGAGAATTTCTTTTCATTTATTCTTGCAGGAGCGAATTCTTTCGAGGGATGCTCGGATTTAGTTGCAACTTGAATGTGGGTTGACAACATGCTTAGACGGACCATTGTCTTGTGGTCATCATCCTTTATGGTTTTGAGTTAGTCCTTACGGCTCAATTTTGCCACTACCTGGGTCCTTGATTAGGGGACTATGTATAGGTATCAACGGCGACCATTGTCTTGAGGTCGTAAACCGGTTTATTTTTTATTTTTTGAGACATCCAAACACGGGACTTCGTATAGCGTAGTCTGGGAATATTATTTTTAACTTTGCATACTCTATATTTTCTTTCGAGCCCCCAAGAATTCGTGCTTGACGGTCATTTCTTGTTGAAGAGGTTCCTTGGGGATACGCATTTCGTAATGTCCTTGATCGTGTTTGGGATTGCGCTCGTAAGTGCGAGCGATCTTTGTAGTGGCGTGCTACTTTTAACAAAGCCGTGAGGTGCGACTTTCGGCAATTTTAAAGTCGAATGAATATGGCAGGGCCCTATAGAAGTCAGAGCTGTTTTTTTTTTTTTTGGGTCTGTGATCATTTTCGGCGCCCAATCCTGGGCGTTAAAGATTTCGGCGCCCAGCGCTGGGCGCCGAAAATAATTTCTGGCGAGGTTTCTTGATGACATAGTTGGCCTTTTGTTCATTCGCTTATTTCACTTGGAAGTTCTATGTATTCTCTCTTCTTTTGTTTTTTTCTTTGTTTTTAGAACGTGATGATTTTCTTGAGAAGTCGTAGCCGATTGGTGGACTACGGTGCTTGTTGCTTTGGGGCGATTATTTTAAGGAACTGTTGCTCTTAAGGCGTACAGTTATTGCGATAGTTGGGCGAGTCTATATGGCCCGAGGAACATACCTTGAGGTGTAAGACTTTGATCGCTCTTATATTTTTTTGAACGTGTTCGTGAATGATGATATGTATGTGCGAACGAGCGTTCATAGAATGGCCGTTGTGTGCGGTCCATTAATCAGATTGCTTGAATTGTTTCATTTTTTTTTGAGCAACGACTGATTTTGAATAGTTTGCTTAGAAGCTTGATAGGGTTCAGGCCCATTCATGAAGTGGGCTCAAACATCGTGCCTTTTCGATTGTTCAAACATTTGCTTCGAGATTTTTTTTATTTTGCTATGGTTGTTTCGTAGCTTGGAGCTCCCAAGTATGCATGTTGGGATGCTTCCTTTTGGCGTACGATTTTTGTAGGTTCTTTCGAGAAAGATGCCTTGGGGTTCCGCTCGTGTAGGTGCGAGCTATCCCTTCCGTGGTAGATAATATTTTGCTACCTTTAATCCTTAATGTAGAAGTCGTGTGGCTTGCATTTGGAATTTGGGCGATAAGTAGTCTTTGCCTCTTTTACACGTGCTCTTGGTCGTGCCTACATTAGTGCAACATGCCTTACTCTTCTTTTAGACTTGTACCGTGGGACGGTTGAACTTATGGTGCGACGTAGGCTTGTGTGGCCTAACGGCGTGTCTTAGAACATTCTTCCAGGTGTTGGGATATCATTTGCATTGGAGTATTTCATCATGCCTTGTTCAGGTGCTCGAATAAGTGTAGCACCTTCTGCGTGGGTTTGCACGGCTTATTACTTCGTTCGATGCGAGGATTCATAGGTGTTTCTTTCTTGTTTTTATATCAGGGCAAGATTTAGCAAGCAGAGATATTCAGCGCCCAGGCTGGGGCGTTAAAGATATCGGTGCCCAGCTCTGGGCGTTGAAAATGATTTCTGGGCAGAATTTTGACAGTTTTTTTTGATTTTTTTTTTCTTTCGCTTTTGCTTTGGAACGATGTAGACTGTGTAACGGGCGCTTTATAGGGCGAGCGTTATGTGCAGTGGTTTGATCGGAGTTTTGGTGACTCGCGATTTTCAGTTACCCTTGTTAGTGGGGTGACTTTATATATTCTAAGTAGTGCTTTAGAATTTGGGAGGGGTTGTAGCCATTCTAAGGTTCGTTTTGCACGATTAAAGCTTAGGATTGAGCCCCTATGACATATGTATAGCATTAGCGTCGAGAATTTGCGATAAAATCGTCATTTCGAGCATTTTTAGAGTGTTTTTCTCAAGCCCCCAATTGTAGCTACGGGATTGGCTTGGTGCTATAATGCTTTGCATACGTTTTTATGCATTCAAGGTGACACGGATCATGAATAGTTTGAACCAGACTCGTTTAGTGCGGGGTATGTTCGAGTAGTGATTTGCTACTTCTCTTGTAAATGTCGTATTGTGTGACATTGCCATGGTCAAGGTAGTCACATGTTGAAGTGTGCCTTGACTAAAAGCTAGGTGCCTTTCTTTACCCATAATCATATTTAAAAATCTTTTTGACTCACTTGCAACGTTGAGATGGACGCACACTAAGCTTAAACCAACGACACTTTATTTGTCCGAAGAAGTCTTTAAAAATCATTTGAAAATTATTTAAAATCCGAGTCCTACTGTGTACAATCTGAGGTGTCCTAAGTAGGTTGACTTATAGAAGGGTTCGTATAGGATTACATGAGTGAATCAAAATACTGTTACGATTTTTGGAATGCTGTCTAAGGATTTGCTGGAAGCCAGGGTGCAGGCGTCAAGATATACTTGTGCCCGTTTGGCATGTGCTTTAGGCTTTTAGGGCCATCTTTTCCAGAATTGCGGGAATATAAACCGTTTTCAAATTGACTTAGATTTACTTGGTGTATGTCTGCACAAAAGGTCAAGGTATACTTAGTTCTTTCCCTAGCTCTTTCATTTCACTTTTTAGCCCCCAGTTGCTGTTATGTTTTCCCATTAATGATGCTTTCAGATTTCGATTTTAGATGCCCATGTCATATTCCTGAGTAGGGTGAGCCTTGGTTAAGTGCCAAGTCCTATTGACAATGTACCATTTTTTTTATTTTTTTTCAAAGGGGATTAGCAAGCATTTGAATTACCATGAACGGGTGCCCTGAGTTCGAAGGAACGATGGGGCGATGCCGTAGAACAATCCTCTTTATTGCAAGCTTACTGCCCTTACTACTTGTTGGCGATCATGACTGTGTCTAGTGGTGAAAGAAGGTCTTTAAGCGAACGACTATGTCTAGTGGTGAAGGAAAGTCTTTAAGTGAGTTAGTTCGCTTTAGGGAGGGTCAAGTCGAGTACTTTAGAGGTCATGGACGCTTGCGTTAGCCCCCATTCAATTGAGGCAGAGTGATCTTTTGAGTCTTGGCTAAGTGCCTAGGAGTGTGAGTGCTCCTTCTGGCAAGGGTACGTGCCCTTATTATTTTTCGATGTGTGCTCATTAATTTGGCATCTTGGTGACTTGGATTCTTCCTTTGACTTAAATTTTTCTTTCGACTTGGGTTGCAAGTAATTAAATTTCAATAAGGGACTTCTATTTTTATTCTTGTTATTCTATAGACTTTAATATTTTTGCAAATTGGTTGGACCGAATCATGGATTGCCTACGTATCCGCCTTAAATAGATTTAATTTGGAATCAGGTCTTGCGTAGTTCTTAGCCTAGAAAATGGTTTCTTAGAATGCCGATTTTAAACAAGTACATTCCGAGGTGGAAACATATTATTTGAAATGGTAGAATAAGTGAAGTTTATTATTATTTAAATCTGCTGCCAAAAAATTTGTTTTATATTTTTTTTTTTTTGAGTACATGTATTTTTTGGTGGTACGTATACCTGAATACGTGTTGTACCCCTCCAAGTGTTCGTTATTTTTCCGTGCATGTGCGGATAAAATGACGAGCACTTCTGGACAAATTTTAGCAAGCAGAGAGATTCGGCGCCCAGGCAGGGGCGCTAATGATTTCGGCGCCCAGCTCTGGGCGCTGAAAATGACTTCTAGGCGGATCTTTTTTGGTGCTCTAAATGCTTCTTTTTCTTTTTAGACTAACTTTAGAGGCGCGTTGCAAAGTTTGCTTTTTTACTATTTATTATTTTTTTGTACTTTTCATTTGTTTTCTTTTTTTTTATTCGTGACTCAAGACGGTTTGAAAGATGGGTTGAATGAGTTGGGATAATTTGTATAGGTACTAGTCAAGCATGAGGATTACACCTGCTAGGGCTCACAATTTGCAGCCTTAAGCTAGTGTCATGAGTTTAAATCAACCAAGGTCAATGAGTAGCATGGGGGCGGCTCAAGGGTATATCAACAGGATGTATCCACACAAGTTATATGGTCATTATGCTAATGGTGGTGTAAGAGCAGGTTTTGGAAATAATGGGCATGACGCACGTGTCAATGATCGTACGTGGTTTGACAACAAGAACAAGAGTCGAGGTAATGGTTTCTTGGGTTATGGCAATGAGAACATAGATGGGTTAAATGAGCTGAACAGGGACCCCAGAGCAAAGGCGTCTAAGAGCATAAGGATTGGAAAGGGTAGACATCGTAGAATTTTATGTAGTTTTTGTGGCATGATTTGGATTGGTTGACTCAATTCTTTTCCTTTGCTTTACTTGTGTAAATTTCGCACATTGGGAGGTACGGGCTAAGTATTTCATGGCCTGCTCTTTTCGCTCTCCCTTTTCTCTTTCTTTTTAAGTATTTCTTTTTGCTTGGGATTTCTCCCCTAACATAAATCCTTCAATCAATTTGGGCTAAAAGGTAGATGGTTGTGGTCTTTGAGTCACGAGGCGAGACTGAGTGAGCCTCGTTTGGTAGGCCTATAGTGGACCTTTTAATTTTAGTAGGCCTAGGGTGGACCTTTAATTTTAGTAGGCCTAGGGTGGACCTTTAAATTGTCTTACTTTGCAAGCGTATTTAGTCGTTTCTTAAAATGTGCAAATAGCGTAGATTCAAAATGTTGTTTTTACCTTATTGAAATTTAACGAAAGAATTACATCGAAAATGATCTTTTTGTTTCTTTTCAGACTCCAGTTTCTGTGATTTAATTGGAAGTTGTGATTTAGACTCAAACTTTCATTAATCTTTCTGATTATAACCCGTGTATGAATACAAGGAGGTGGCCTAGACTCAAAATAATGACATGGCGTAAGCCTATAATACTTGACCAAGCGACTCTCAGACTTAGGCTAATTGGACCATAACTTTCGTTGGTTGACACTTTAGATTTTAAACCTTGGGTGTTCATTTGTCATGCGCCATTTTGCTTAATGTTGGCAAGGTAGTTAGTTGGGGAGATCGAATTTTTATTTTTGCAAGACTAGAATCATTAGTGCGGCTTCTCTCTTAGTGTGTATTGCTTTACCCCAATGGTAGCCTTATGGTATGCCGATTTGGGTATTTTCATGGTTGGTCATGTTGCATTCATGGAAAATCTTTTAGTCCGTACTTAGGAGTATTTAGAGGAGCGAGTGGCTCGAGAGGACTATGATAGTCGTGACCCAATGTGATCATAAGCCTTGAGGCCATTAATTTTTGCTAATGGTATTGACACCTTAGGTTCACTCTAGGGGTTGTGCAACTATGATTTTCAGAATGTGACCGTTTCCATTTTGCAAATACATAACATATTCTTTTTATGGGTGAGAGAGAGTATTGAGGCCGCGGATTCTTAGCAAGGGATGACAATTACATATGGGTGCTCATTGATTTAAATGTTAGGAAGGGAGACTCAATTTGGTTTAACCTTTTAACTTGCAGAACGACACCAAGCATTAGGACCGATTCTATGGATAAGACAACTAAGACTTAGGATTTAGATTGTACTTTGGAATAGCCTAGTCTAGACTCGGATTTATTTGAACATTTTTTTTTTCTTGAAGACTTTATTCGAACATTATTTTTTGAATATTTTGCCCATGCGACATTCAAGGTCGTTTAATTAGCATGCTCGGTTTTGGTGCCGAGCATTGTCGTCGTAGGAGGCCTAACAACGACACAAAGAGTTATTTTTTTATTTTTTAGTCGCTTTTAGAGTCGAGTGCCTTTTCATATGCCCCTGCAGCAATTTTTACGAAAAGTTTTTTTTTGCTACGTATATTTTTTTATGCGCGGGCACCGAGGCTGCTGTGCCTGACCAAAAGGCCAGGCAGCAACTTCAGCGCCCAGCAGTGGGCGTGAGAAATTTTGGCGCCCAGCCTGGGGCGTTGACAATGCGTCCCTGGCTGGTTCTCGTTTTCTGTTTGCGTATACTTTTGTTTTTGCGACTTTAGTTTTGCGTGCTTGCCTTATAACGTCCTTTACGCGTTGTGCAGCGTTTGTGGGATTCGTTATAGACCATCCAGAGCGTCGCTTATTTTTGTGGCGATCGTTCGGGCTTGCGGAACACGTATGTTGGTATAACTCTTTGGCCAATTGGTTCATGAATGTTTGGGCAATTTTTAAGGTCGTTGGTTTTCTAGCATTATTTGTCTAGCATTATTCATACGCACAATCATAACATAGTCACATAGTTCACTACACATAACTACATTACAAACATGGATTTGAAAATTAAATATGTCACGTAGTTTATGATAGGCTTCTATGGGTAGTATTTGCGCCTAGCTTGGTACCGCTTCTATCGTAGATCCAACACATGCCCCGGTCGAGGTAGTGTCTTCAACAGACGAATTTCGCTCAAGAGGCCAACCCGCAAGTGCAAGCCAAGGGGGCATGCAGGCGAGAGGGACCTAATGAGCGAGCGATTGGGTTCGGGATAGGTGTACTACCTGCACAAGTACCGAGTGGGCAACATGCGCGGCGTATGCACCCCCCTATTGGCGAAAAAGGGTATCCTTAGTCCCAACTCCCGAGGGAGCCGAGATTCGTTATGCGGTCCTGCCCGTTCACATTAATATGCTGATTTTCAGGTCATCCCAACTTGATGGGGAAATAAACGCGGGGTAGGATCGTTTCACCCTTCGGCTATTTTGATTACCTACAAGCACGAGGATTTCCTTCACTATCCCCAGTGGAGTCGCCACTGTGAGGGGGTCGAAAAAGCACGAGGCTAATGCGTGACCTCGTCCCTCGTGGGTGTGACGATTCTTTTTATTCAATCAAGTGTAATTGGATTTCCTGTGAGTATACACCCAATTGACTAGTAATATAGGAGTCGCCATTCAGTTTTTAACGACAATGAGAAAAACTGACAAAACCCGGTTATCGTGACATAAAGGGAGTGCAATTATGTTTGACCACGACGGCCGTAGGTTCCCTTGTGATCCCTGGTGTGGGGATCTCTCAACATACACCCGCAAGGTAGAGATTGAGGGTTCGGGGGACTGTAACTACCGAGAGGAGTACTTCGCTCGTCGATAACTCCAGAGGCAGGATATCCTTGTTAGGTTATGATACATATGACATTACATAGATCATGCGGAAACAACCATTAACCCAGGACAACATATTATTTACACATAATCATATAGCATAATTTAGATGCATACTCTTTGTTGCGTGCCCTCCCTAGCTGCGCCCGAACCGAACAAGAACAAGTCTTTTAGGACTCCAAGTGTCGTCCCTCCGTAGATAGTCCACAGCACGTCCGGATCCGCCTTAAGATTGACCAACTAGAATCGCCCTTAAGGTACTAGAAAATTCGGCACTTTTATGAGCAAGATGTGTTTTAATTTTCTCTCAAAAACTCACTTTTGAATACTTTGAAACTTGTATATAAATTATGACCCCTAGGCCTTTATTTATAGAGTTATGGAAAAGGAATCGTAATCCTAGTAGGATGCGAATTAATTGGAATTAGAATCCTACATGAATTCTATTTAATTAATTTATCCAATTAGGAATAGACATTTAATCATACACTGACTCTTGCAGATTCAGGAATCACGCATGAGCACAAACTCACACACACACGGCAGCCACAAGGACTGCCCATGCGTGCGAGCTGCAGCCCACGCAGCAAGGCCCACGCATCCGTGGCCTTGGCGCGCGCTGGGCTTGTGACGTGCGTGCTTGCTGGGCGACGGCCTGGCTTCGTGCTGGGCCTTCGTCCGGCAGGCCTCGTCCGATGCTAATTCGTACGATACGCTTCCGATTAAATTTCCATTTCCGGAATCTATTTCCGATACGAACAATATTTAATATTTCCGATTCCGGAATTAATTTCCGTTTCGAACAAATATTTAATATTTCCGTTTCCGGAATTATTTTCCGATTCCGGCAATATTTCCGATTCTGACAATATTTCCGTTTCCGGCAATATTTCCGATTCTGGTAATATTTCCATTTCCAATAATATTTTCCGATACGTACCATGTTTCCGTTTCCGGCAACATCTACGACTTGGATAATATTCATATTTCCGATACGATCCATATTTCCGTTTCCGGCAATATCATCGTTTCCGGAGTATTCATTTCTTGCCTGTGACGATCTTAGCTCCCACTGAAACCAAGATCCGTCGGTTCCGAATATTCATAGATGGAGTATTTAATGTCATTAAATACTTGATCCGTTTACGTACTATTTGTGTGACCCTACGGGTTCAGTCAAGAGTAAGCTGTGGATTAATATCATTAATTCCACTTGAACTGAAGCGGCCTCTAGCTAGGCATTCAGCTCACTTGATCTCACTGAATTATTAACTTGTTAATTAATACTGAACCGCATTTATTAGACTTAACATAGAATGCATACTTGGACCAAGGGCATTATTTCCTTCAGTCTCCCACTTGTCCTTAGGGACAAGTGTGCATTTCCTAATTCCTTTGTCGCTCGATGCTTGCTCTTGAACATAAGGTAAGAGTTGTCATCCTTATTATGTCCAGAGGTGTTCCTCGGTTTCAGAGTTCAACTGATCAAATAAACAGATAATCATAGCCTATGATTCATCCGAGCACGGCCATGCATTTCACAGTTTCTAGCTCTCCGAGTGGCCTTGTACAACTTTTAAGCATCTCTTCCCGATTTATGGGAGGACAATCCCAATCTTGCGATCTTGAGATTAGACTTCGTTTGATAGGTGATTACCTGAGCGTTGCCTTTATAGCCTCCTTTTACGGTGCGACGGTTGGTCAACGTCAAAGCAACCAGTTCTCAAACAAGTAATCTCAAATCACTCAGGTATTGAGGATTTAGTGTCTAATAATTTAATGAAATTTACTTATGACAGACTTTCATCTCTTACAGTAAAGTTTCATAGGTCTTGTCCGATACTAGTCTTCCCAAAGTAAGTATCTATGCAAATGATTATGACATTGCCATGTCCACATAGTTCAAGAAACAGAACTACTAGTCATCTTGCATTCTAATCGTCTAACGTTTTCTATGCGTCCAATTTTATAGAAAACTCCGATTAGGGACCATTTTCAACCTTTGACATTCAAGTTCACTTGATAGACATTTCTTAGTCACAGGACTGGTCCTGACAGTCTATCTTGAATATATCGTCAAGTTGAAGGGACTCATCATTTAATAAACCACAAATTAAATGGAAAAATGAATTCCTTTCATTTATTGTGAATGATTAACCAATAATGTTTTACAAAGATTTAAACTCTAAAACTTTAAAACATTAAACAGAGACATCAAAGCCATTCTCCAATATGCTTGATTCCCATAGCTGCAGTGTGCGAGTTGTGCTTCGCTTGCGGCAGAGGTTTAGTTAATGGATCTGATATGTTGTCATCAGTTCCAATTTTGCTTATCTCGACTTCTTTTCTTTCAACGAACTCTCGTAGAAGGTGAAATCTACGAAGTACATGCTTGACTCTCTGGTGGTGTCTAGGCTCTTTTGCCTGTGCAATAGCTCCGTTATTATCACAATACAGGGCTATTGGTCCTTTAATGGAGGGGACTACACCAAGTTCTCCTATGAACTTCCTTAGCCATATAGCTTCCTTTGCTGCTTCATGTGCAGCAATGTACTCCGCTTCAGTTGTAGAATCCGCAATGGTGCTTTGCTTAGCACTTTTCCAGCTTACTGCTCCTCCGTTGAGGCAGAAGACAAACCCAGACTGTGATCTGAAATCATCTTTGTCGGTTTGGAAACTTGCGTCCGTATAGCCTTTAACAATTAATTCATCATCTCCACCATAGACCAGGAAGTCATCTTTGTGCCTTTTCAGGTACTTCAGAATATTCTTGGCAGCAGTCCAATGCGCCTCTCCTGGGTCTGACTGGTATCTGCTCGTAGCACTGAGTGCGTACGCAACATCCGGGCGTGTACATATCATAGCATACATTATTGAACCAATCAATGATGCATATGGAATCCCATTCATTCGTCTACGCTCATCAAGTGTTTTTGGGCACTGAGTCTTGCTTAGAGTCATTCCATGAGACATGGGTAGGTAGCCTCGCTTGGAGTCCGCCATTTTGAACCTATCAAGCACCTTATTGATATAAGTGCTTTGACTAAGTCCAATCATCTTTTTAGATCTATCTCTGTAAATCTTGATGCCCAATATGTACTGTGCTTCTCCTAGATCCTTCATCGAAAAACATTTCCCAAGCCAAATCTTGACAGAGTTCAACATAGGAATGTCATTTCCGATAAGCAATATGTCGTCGACATATAATACTAGGAAAGCAATTTTGCTCCCACTGACCTTCTTGTATACACAAGATTCGTCCGCGTTCTTGATGAAACCAAAGTCGCTGACTGCTTCATCAAAACGTATATTCCAGCTCCTGGATGCCTGCTTCAATCCGTAGATTGACTTCTTTAGCTTGCATACCTTTTTAGCATTCTTTGGATCCTCAAAACCTTCAGGTTGTGTCATAAACACAGTTTCTGTTAAAACGCCGTTTAAGAAAGCAGTTTTGACATCCATCTGCCATATTTCGTAATCGTAATATGCAGCGATTGCTAACATTATTCGAATAGACTTTAGCATTGCAACTGGTGAAAAGGTTTCATCGTAATCCACACCGTGGACTTGCCTGTAACCTTTTGCAACCAATCTAGCTTTGAAAACTTCAAGTTTCCCATCCTTGTCCTTTTTCAGTTTGAAAACCCATTTGCTTCCAATGGCTTGGTAGCCATCTGGCAAATCGACCAAATCCCATACTTGGTTTTCAGACATGGAGTCTAATTCAGATTGCATGGCTTCTTGCCATTGCTTGGAGCTAGGGCTCGTCATAGCTTGCTTGTAAGTCGCAGGTTCATCACTTTCAAGTAATAGAACGTCATAGCTCTCGTTCGTCAAAATACCTAAGTACCTTTCCGGTTGAGATCTATATCTTTGCGATCTACGCGGGGTAACATTTCTAGATTGACCATGATTCTCACCAGATTCTTCTAAAGATCTCTGAGTTTCATCCTGAATGTCATCTTGAGCATTCTCTAGAGTTTGTTGTTCGACTCGAATTTCTTCGAGGTCTACTTTTCTCCCACTTGTCATTTTGGAAATGTGATCCTTCTCCAAAAAGACACCATCTCGAGCAACAAACACTTTGTTCTCAGATGTATTGTAGAAGTAATACCCCTTTGTTTCCTTTGGATAGCCCACAAGGATACATTTGTCAGATTTTGGATGAAGTTTGTCTGAAATTAATCGTTTGACGTATACTTCACATCCCCAAATCTTAAGAAAAGACACATTTGGAGGCTTTCCAAACCATAATTCGTATGGAGTCTTTTCGACAGCTTTAGACGGAGCTCTATTTATAGTGAGTGCAGCTGTATTTAGTGCATGTCCCCAAAATTCTAATGGAAGTTCGGCCTGACCCATCATTGACCTGACCATGTCTAGCAAGGTTCTGTTCCTCCGTTCTGACACACCGTTCCATTGTGGTGTTCCAGGAGGAGTCAATTCTGATAGAATTCCACATTCTTTTAGATGGTCATCAAATTCATAGCTCAGATATTCACCGCCTCTATCAGACCGCAGTGCCTTGATCTTCTTGCCTAATTGATTCTCTACTTCACTCTGAAATTCCTTGAATTTGTCAAAGGATTCAGACTTATCCTTCATTAGGTAGACATAACCATTCCTACTGAAGTTATCAGTGAAAGTGATAAAGTAGCTGAAACCACCTCTAGCATTTGTACTCATTGGTCCACATACATCTGTATGGATTAAACCCAATAGTTCATTTGCTCTTTCTCCAACTTTAGAGAAAGGTTGCTTTGTCATTTTGCCAAGTAAACATGATTCGCATTTACCATAATCCTCTAAGTTAAATGGTTCTAGAATTCCTTCCTTTTGAAGTCTTTCTAAGCGTTTCAAGTTTATATGGCCTAATCGACAATGCCACAGATAGGTGAGATCTGAATCATCCTTTTTGGCCTTTTTGGTATTTATGTTATATACTTGTTTGTCGTGATCTAATAAATAAAGTCCATTGACTAATCTAGCAGATCCATAAAACATCTCTTTAAAATAAAACGAACAACTATTGTCTTTTATTATAAAGGAAAATCCCTTAGCATCTAAGCAAGAAACTGAAATGATGTTTTTAGTAAGACTTGGAACATGGAAACATTCTTCCAGTTCCAAAACTAGCCCGGAGGGCAACGACAAATAGTAAGTTCCTACAGCTAATGCAGCAATCCGTGCTCCATTTCCCACTCGTAGGTCGACTTCACCCTTGCTTAACTTTCTACTTCTTCTTAGTCCCTGTGGATTGGAACATAAGTGTGAGCCACAACCTGTATCTAATACCCAAGAAGTTGAATTAGCAAGTATACAGTCTATAACGAAAATACCTGAAGATGGAACGACTGTTCCGTTCTTCTGATCTTCCTTTAGCTTCAAGCAATCTCTCTTCCAATGCCCCTTCTTCTTGCAGTAGAAGCATTCGGATTCAGAAGTGGGTTGACTGACCTTTCTCTTTGCAGATTTGGCGCCAGTTTCCTTAGTTGGGCTGGCCTTGTTGCCACCTTTCTTAGCATTCCTCTTCTTTCCAGATTTCTTGAACTTGCCCCCACGCACCATAAGCACATCCTGCTTATCACTTTTGAGCGTCTTTTCAGCGGTCTTCAGCATACCGTGAAGCTCAGTGAGCGTTTTGTCCAGACTATTCATACTGTAGTTCAGTTTGAACTGATCATACCCGCTATGAAGAGAATGGAGGATGGTGTCTATAGCCATTTCCTGAGAAAATTGCTGATCCAGCCGACTCATATTCTCAATGAGTCCAATCATTTTGAGAACATGTGGACTTACGGGCTCGCCATTCTTAAGCTTGGTCTCAAGAATTTGCCTATGAGTCTCGAATCTTTCGACTCGAGCCAGATCTTGGAACATGTTCTTCAACTCACTGATGATTGTGAAAGCATCTGAGTTGATGAACGTTTTCTGCAGATCCGCACTCATGGTGGCGAGCATTAGACATTTCACATCATTGTTGGCATCAATCCAACGATTGAGGGCTGCCTGAGTGACCCCGTCGCCTGGAGCTTCGGGCATCGCCTCATCTAGGACATACTCCTTTTCTTCCTGCATAAGAACTATTTGCAAGTTCCTTTGCCAGTCAAGGAAGTTTTTCCCGTTCAACTTCTCCTTTTCGAGAATTGATCGAATGTTGAATGAATTGTTGTTTGCCATATTAAAAACTACAATTGAAAAGAATAAACAAATAAATAACCATTCACAGTTTCTCTTAATAAACTTAAATTCTAGCATACATGCATAATTCAGTGTTTATTAAGCATTTTATTCAAATTATGTGTTCCGGCAGGTGTGAATAAAATGATTCCAAGATCCTAAAATCATTGAAGAACTAAGCACAGTTTGTCGACTTAATCCTAGAACATCTTAGGTAAGCAAAAGCCTTTTGCTAATAGTCTAGAAACTATTCTTGGTTGATAGGTACGTCTAAGAACTTATTAGGTAAACCTATCGAATTTGCCACGACATAAAAGGACTCCTTACTTATATCGTTGAGTTTCACCAAAACTAACATGTACTCACAATTATTTGTGTACCTTGCCCCTTTAGGACCAATAAGTAACACCTCGCTGAGCGAAAACTATTACTAGATTGATGTAAAGGATATCCAAGCAAGTGTATATTTTGGCATGGCACCTTTTAACTTAATTTTTAAGTTTGGAACTTAAGGCTCTTACTATGTTGGTTAGATTTTAAGTGAACTAAAATCCTTAATCATGCAACATAATCAAGCTTTTGATCTCATGCATTTTAAGACATATTTAAAACAATAAATAACTTAAAACATGCATAAGATATTTGTGATCTAGTATGGCCCGACTTCATCTTGAAGCTTTGACTTCAAAGTCCGTCTTGAAAATCTCCGTGGGAGGCACCATTTTCTTCAAATAGGATAAGCTATAACTAATTACAACTATTTGATGGTTCGCAGACCATATTTGAATTGAAAAATAACTTTGGTACTTTAGACCAATTACATTCAAATTAATGGTACGCAGACCATATTTTCTATCCTATTTGGGCCATACTAGTCACTTCATAACCTGCAAAACAGTACATATACAATATATACCATTCACCCATTCATTATCATGAATGGCCCACATAGCTGGTTAGTAAAACACATTATGCATCACGTAAACATTTGCAGCAATTAATCAAGGGCACCAATAATCTACCAATTATTCAGTCCTTATTAATTCTAATCAAGTTGTTTTAACCTTAAGGATTTGTAGACCTAATCAAGAGTTTATGACTAAAAAGCGCTCCCACTTAAACCAATAAATTCATATGCTTTACCAATTTTAAACATAAAAATGTATTTCTAGTCTAACCGGAAACATACAAATTTAATTAAAATTTAAAGCTCATATCAATTTATAATTGAATCCAAAAATTTAATTTAATTTCAGTCGTATTTAAATTAATTCATGATTTTAATTTTAGTAAAATAATTAGAATAAATAACATTTATTATAATTATAATATTCAAAATTAAAATCTAAGAAAATAATTCAAATTATTAATTTTAAAATTAATTAAAATTACGTGAACTGAAATTTTCAAATTAAACATTCAAAACGATCTAATCGTAACGCAAACACCCTACGCGTTGCACGCCCATGGACCGTACGCACACAGCCATTGCTGGCCATGTGCGCGCAGCCCATGCGCTCGTCGCATAGCTGCTGCTTCCCTATCGCAAGCCTCCGCACGCATTGGTGCTCGCTGCGCGCGCCAGCGCTCATCGCACGCGAGCTATCGTTCGCAGTGCGCGCGCGCGACATCGCTCGCTGGGCGCGCGACATCGCTCGCTGGGCGCGCGACATCGCTCGCTGGGCGCGCGACATCGCTCGCTGGGCGCGCGACATCGCTCGCTGGGCGCGCGACATCGCTCGCTGGGCGCGCGACATCGCTCGCTGTGCGCGCGAGCCATCGCTCGCTGGGGCGCGACATCGCTCGCTGGGCGGGCGACATCGCGCGCTGTGCGCGCGAGTAATGCTGGGCGCAGCGCTCGTGGCACGCGAGCTTGCGCTCGCTGCGCGCGAGGCTGCGCGCTCTTGTGCGAGGCAGCGCGCGTTGTGGCGCAGCTCGCTTGCTGCCCACACGCGACTGCCTTGGCTCGCCCTTCGCCCATGCCCATTCGTTCATTGCTCGTGGCACACGACACAAGGCAGGGCTGCTGCCTTGTGCTCGTGCACTACGCCCTTGCTCATTGCATTCGTGCCGCACGGGCGACGAGCTCCCTTGCTCGTCGTCGCATGCCCGCATTATACAACACCCCTTAAGGGTAACACGAAGCGCCCATTGCTTCGTGCGTGCAAGTTTTATGAACGAATCGCATAAACATTTAAAATTTATATTTAAAATTAATGACAAATTAATAAATAATATTAATTTCATAATTTTAGGGCGAAAAAATCGAAAATTTATTATCCAATTGATTTCCGATTGTTATGGATTCAAGTCTAGGTCATAAAAATTTAAAATTTATCGTAAATTTACAATTTTTATGGTGGTTTTTAATCATAGGTTTCTAATTAAATTACAATTAATTATGAAAATCAAATTAATTCTAAATTATTCTAATTTTCAACAAATTAATCATAATTACAAATTAGCTTGCATAATTAACAAGACTAGGCATTCAAACTTGTTAAACATATGCAGTAGGTCAATCAAAAATTCAAGATTTATCAACAAGAATCGCAAATATTTAATTTAACATCTTAAATTTACGAAATTTTGCATTCGAAAAACTAAAACCTTCGAAAAGTCATAGTTAGGCTTCGAATTTGAGAATTCTGGGTTCGGCAGAAAAATATTATTTTTGTCAAAATTTTAGAATGCCTTTTACATGCGGAATTGACACAAAAATCACTCGATTTGGATGAGTAACGAAGAAACTGCCGAAAAACTGCGTACGTATAATTAAATAAACGCAATTTGCAATTAATTAACAATTACGAAAATTAATCACCCCTTTTAATTCTTGCAAATTTGTAATATTTAACCATGTTCATGCAATTTAGATTATGAAAATAATAAGGGGCTCGTGATACCACTGTTAGGTTATGATACATATGACATTACATAGATCATGCGGAAACAACCATTAACCCAGGACAACATATTATTTACACATAATCATATAGCATAATTTAGATGCATACTCTTTGTTGCGTGCCCTCCCTAGCTGCGCCCGAACCGAACAAGAACAAGTCTTTTAGGACTCCAAGTGTCGTCCCTCCGTAGATAGTCCACAGCACGTCCGGATCCGCCTTAAGATTGACCAACTAGAATCGCCCTTAAGGTACTAGAAAATTCGGCACTTTTATGAGCAAGATGTGTTTTAATTTTCTCTCAAAAACTCACTTTTGAATACTTTGAAACTTGTATATAAATTATGACCCCTAGGCCTTTATTTATAGAGTTATGGAAAAGGAATCGTAATCCTAGTAGGATGCGAATTAATTGGAATTAGAATCCTACATGAATTCTATTTAATTAATTTATCCAATTAGGAATAGACATTTAATCATACACTGACTCTTGCAGATTCAGGAATCACGCATGAGCACAAACTCACACACACACGGCAGCCACAAGGACTGCCCATGCGTGCGAGCTGCAGCCCACGCAGCAAGGCCCACGCATCCGTGGCCTTGGCGCGCGCTGGGCTTGTGACGTGCGTGCTTGCTGGGCGACGGCCTGGCTTCGTGCTGGGCCTTCGTCCGGCAGGCCTCGTCCGATGCTAATTCGTACGATACGCTTCCGATTAAATTTCCATTTCCGGAATCTATTTCCGATACGAACAATATTTAATATTTCCGATTCCGGAATTAATTTCCGTTTCGAACAAATATTTAATATTTCCGTTTCCGGAATTATTTTCCGATTCCGGCAATATTTCCGATTCTGACAATATTTCCGTTTCCGGCAATATTTCCGATTCTGGTAATATTTCCATTTCCAATAATATTTTCCGATACGTACCATGTTTCCGTTTCCGGCAACATCTACGACTTGGATAATATTCATATTTCCGATACGATCCATATTTCCGTTTCCGGCAATATCATCGTTTCCGGAGTATTCATTTCTTGCCTGTGACGATCTTAGCTCCCACTGAAACCAAGATCCGTCGGTTCCGAATATTCATAGATGGAGTATTTAATGTCATTAAATACTTGATCCGTTTACGTACTATTTGTGTGACCCTACGGGTTCAGTCAAGAGTAAGCTGTGGATTAATATCATTAATTCCACTTGAACTGAAGCGGCCTCTAGCTAGGCATTCAGCTCACTTGATCTCACTGAATTATTAACTTGTTAATTAATACTGAACCGCATTTATTAGACTTAACATAGAATGCATACTTGGACCAAGGGCATTATTTCCTTCAATCCTTACTAGCTCAGCATAAATAATTGAAGGGACATGCGTTAACTATTAAACTAATCTGAGTTGATTTCAGCAATATGCAACATATAATACTAAGTCGATCGTGATTATCTGATTTAAATAGCATTAAGGGACCTAGCATGATAATCCGATTTCCCAAAAATATCATATTTGTTAGGCGTGATAGAACAATCAGATTTAGTTAGTTTAACAGTTCATAAAAAGGGCGAGGAAAGCAGTTAAATCATCGAAAAGGGACACATTACGACGCACCCTTGAGAGGTGCGTCACGGTTCTCAGAAAACTAACCACTTTGACTTTGCTATTTCTCCTTTTTATTTAACGAATCTCAATTATGGGACAGGATATGTTCTGTTCGATTTATGGATCGATTGCGACAGAACGCGTAAACAGTTTCGCAGCGAGAGGCTTAGGCTAAGGGTTGGAGTCAATACTCAGAATATAATTGTGTGTTGTTGTGTGTTCTTTTCACGTCGAATTTAGGGGTCTATTTATAGGGAAGAGTTCGTGGAAAGATAGAATTGCAGAGTTCTAATCCACAAAGAATTAGGAAAAAAAACACGTACCCAGGTATTTCCAGCGCCCAGAGCCAGGCGTTGAAAATAGGGTCTGGGCTGTTTTCTTTAGTCAGATTCGGATTCCTGAAATCCGTAGAGTTTGAGATTAATTCGAGTCTTTTAGCGCGTATCAATTTTATGACGGAATGCGTCTGGGCCCGTTACGAACTCTAGGCTCCTTAGGATTTTAATTAATACGTAACTCTTATTTCCGAATCTTATTAGGAATAGGATTCTTGCAGTTTTCTATCTCATTTAGGATTTATGTTGGAGTGCAACACCTAATTCTAACAGGTTTCTATCTTTTATGATTTGCCACTTTTAGAAGCTACCTTTTACGGCAGTTACTATTTTTAGCAGGTTTCCATAAATAGCAGGTTTTGGGTGAAATGAAAAGGGGAATTGAGATTCGTTTATTTTATAGGAGATGCGTTGTCAAGTGGAGATTTATGCTTTCATCATCGAACCTTTCCCTTTCGGGAATGGGGACAAAAGTAGGTGTCTACACCCATTCTCATCCTTAGCAAAATAATCTAAGTCATTTTCAAGAATGGTGCATCATCGTTCGCCCAAGCATGGGGCTCATCAGTCCCTTTGGAGAACAACAACCCATTCCCATACTTAGCAAAATAATCTAAGTCCTTTTCAAGCATGGCGCTTCATCGTTCACCCAAGCATGGGGCTCATTAGTCCCTTTGGAAAATAGAAGCCCATCTTCATACTTAGCAAAATAATCTAAGTCTATTCGAGCATGGCGCTTCATCGTTCGCCCAAGAATGAGGCTCATTAGTCCATTTGAAGAGTAGAAGCCAACCCTCATACTTGGAAAAATAATCTAAGCTTTTCAAGCATGGCGCTTCACCGCTTGCCCAACACCCAACAAACATACACAAGGTAACTGTATCATCCACTCGCGAAAGTATCACCCGCCTCACAAGCCTTGAGGGCGAGCATTGTCCGCCTATCGTGCGTGACTAACTCTCGGTGCCCAGCTCTCGACACCTCATGCACGCATTGACAACCCATGAGCGTCCACCACATACCTTACGGAAAGCATCCGCCCAAAATTGGGTTGGCCATGCTCGCGCATTATCACACGCCTGCCCAACACTTGCAAACAAACTACATCAACCGCCCATCACTTAGCGTGTGCGCATCCGCCAAAAGTATACATCATCCGCCAAGAAGCATTAACCGCCCAACTTGGAACGCAGATCAAACCAACCGCCCAACTGTTGGGAGAGACAAAATGATTATGATGGACACCTTGGATTCCCACTCAAGAAGGAAAAGTTACACCAATATTACCTTGGGTCCTTGGTATTAATACTAGCCAACATGGATAATGCAAATGAAATATTAAAGGAATAAAGTGGTGGTTGTGTTAATACAACCAAACGCCACTAAGATTTCCACTCCAACAATATGGAGCTACCTTGATCCTTGAGCTCGCATTACAAATGCCAGGAATAACCTCCCATATTTCATACACCCCACCATTTGTTGAGGCAAAACCAACAGCCATAGCCTTATAAAACCACAAAAGTATAAGTACTTAGAATATTTTTAATCCATTTTGTCAACCATATAGATTACGGAGTATATCATCAGCCACGCCAACCCATGTACCAGCCGCCCAAACCTACAAGAAATATAGTGGCAGCCCATCCCACATACTTACCCCAAAACCCGTGTATCGTCGTCCAACTTGAGCATTGGCTTTTGATACGCGCGCAAATCAAACCAAGCCCCAACTCGGGCCTAGCGAACAACAAGGAAACACACCCTTAACACTTGGCTGTTAATACTCGCACCTTGCGCTTGCCAATGGCTGCGGACATCATTCGCCCAACTCACAAATGCAGTGAGAGAAATGCATTAATTATTGAAATCAAAAGCCAAAATTTAGTTGCCGCCTTGGATTTCCATTCTTTAAGGAAATTACATGAGAATGTACGCCCAAATTATCAACTCCTATATATGCCACCTTGGATTATCAAATCCAAAGTTACAATGTGATTTTTTTGTTCTTTGTGCATGCATCACCCACCAGCCGCCCCTACACATACAAACTCTCTCACATGGGCCGCCAACCCATGTCCACCATATTACAAAACTCTCGCACAAGCGAGCAAGGCTCACACATCCAAGATTATCCGCTTACCAAAAGAGCTTGGCCTTCCTCCAACAATCAGCCATGTTCGATCAAAATACTATGTCATACATCAAAAGCCGAAATTATTCCGCCAAACACACAAGTCTTGAGACGACCCGTCTTATATATTTGGCGTGGGGCTAATGTTTGGGACCTCTTGCGGGACCCACTTTTACAGAAATTACCAAAATACCCCTCCCAGGGTACATTACTCAAATATCCTCAAACACAAACCCTCTAATGGGCTCAGACCAGAATTTCGGGGCCCATATATCAGCCTCATGCAAGCCCAAGGTTTCATACCCCTGCACTTGCCCATATTTACTAATAATGCCATCATGCATTATTATAAATATATCTCACCTAATCATTACTCAGGTATGCAATTATTCCCACACTGACTCTCACACTACTTTCTCTCTCTACAAGAACTGACTTGAGCGTCAGAGAGGGTTTTCTCGGGAACCACCTCGAGCCAGTTTACGTTTACCCTTTTTTGTAGGACAAACCGCAATCGATCGGAGGAAAACAACAGCCTGGTTGACGAGGCTTCCCCTATTTTCACACTTAACATTTTCTTCGCAGAAACAGTATCCAAATGGGATATGTAGCTCCTAATATATATATTTTTATTGGCGTGTTAATAATATCAGTTGTTTACATCTTCTGTAGCACATAATGACGATCCACCACAAAGATAGAAAAAAAAAATGCCGCTTGAGTATCTAATATTATTTGCGAAATAATTTTTTATTAACCTTGACACCATATGATTATTTAACCTTAAAGAAACATACTTAATTTTTTTTTTTTAAAGTAAATTAAAATAGATTAAAGGAATTTCTGTTACAAATGATAACGTGTTGATACCCCCTTGCCACAATATTCTCTGCTAATTTTAAAAAAGTTCAACATATGAGCTTTTTGCAAATAGATGTTTGGGAAATTGAATGTAAAATGCCTAATTTGTCCTAATATTGTCTAAACTCTTGTCAACCTTGCCACCCTACCATGTCAAAATAAATTAGAATCAAGTTGTTGACTTTTTTAGGCATGGTCCACAATAAGTTTTGTTATATTAGACTTATTTTTCCTGAACTTAACTTATCTGAACTTAATTGAACGATCATAACTTATCTGAACTTAATTTAACTATCATAACTTATCATAACTTATCGAACTTAGAGCATGATCAGCCCCAAGTCTTAAGACATGAATTGTGCTGACATGGCATATGATTCATCAGTCTTAAGATCAGACATATAGAAATTGTAGCATTGAAGTAGACAAGTCTTATCAAAGTCTTAAAGTGAGTCTTGAAAAATTAAGACTCAACTTAAGACTTGGTATGTGAGTTAAATTAAATAATAAAATGATACTTTACATAAATTTACAAGTCTTAAATGATTTAATGGGTGATAAACTAAATTTGATTGAATCTTAAGGAGTCTTAACAATAATTTAATTATTTAATATTAATGAAATGCTGACATGGCAAATGAAAAAAATCTTAAGACAAAACCCCCTTGATCTTGCTCTTATTATATCTGGAAAAAAAAAACTTATTTTATCTGAAATATACTTATTTGTGTGTGAAAATATCTGATAAGTCGAATAGAATAAAGTCTTAATGTGGACCTGGTCTGTAAAGAATTAGTGTAAAAAAATACAGAGTTCAAATACATTTATACAAACCGCTAGTCAAATCTGCTAAACAAAAGATAATCACCTAAAGTGATAATACAAATGGTAAAAAGCTAAAGGCTAATCGCTAACACAAATTCTTATTTACAATGGGTGTACAATAAATATTGTACACCGAAGTAAAAGTTAACTCAAAATGCTTAAAAGTTAAGCATATATATGTAAAAGTTGTCTATTTTTAAGTGATTAATTTTTTCATTTTAGTAAAACTTATTTCTTCAAAATCACTTATAATGTATAAAATTAATCATTTAATCATTTCTATCAACTTTTTTTTACTAATATAAAAGTTAATCAAAACTAGGTTAAAGTTACGAGAAAAGGGGTAAAAGTTATCTCGGTGTACAATAAATTTATTGTGCACCTTGTGCGCGCAAGACCTTTTGAATCTCTAATTGCCAAATTGAGCCACAGGTATATCAGTAGATTTAGTACTGGTTTTCCGCTTCCGCTTCCCCTATCTATCTCCTCCATCGGCCTTCACTCTGAGCATCACCATCCTTGTTGATTTCTTTCCCAATGCAGTAATCTGCCGCTACGATTCCATTTACTAAGGTATGTTTCAACAACCCTTAATATTCCCAATTTCATGCTTATTTCCATCTTCTTCTTTCCCTCGAAACTTTTAATTTGGAAATTTAGAACTACAATTTTGTTTTTATTTTTTTGGGTTAGGACCAAAACGTGTGAATCCCAGATCGAGTTGCTGATCTATTTGATCTTGTACCCTTCGTAATTTTTGTAATTTGTGCTTTAATTGAGAGAATGAAGATTGGATTAAAACCCTAATTAGTATTCATCCACAATTTTTACTGCTTCAACTGTTCAGCTAATTCAATCATGTATTCATATGAATGCCAACTTTTATTTGATAAAAGAAGTCAAATTTCGTGAAATTTAAACTAAAATGATCAACTTTGTATTTTCATTAATCAACAATTGCTGTTTTACAGTCCCTGTTAAATTATTGTTGCAATTGTTGTCTTCTGATTTGCCTATAATATAGAATTTGAACAATTATGTAATAATTGTATTACAATTTGAATAATAACCTGTGCCTAAACTATGTCTTTTGGAGTTTTCAAATCGACCCTAAAATGATGCAAGTCCCTGAAAATCAACACTTACAGATAAAGTTTTGAGAATTCGAGCGATGTGGATGCCAATTTCCCTCAATTACATTGCATATTTGGGTACTAAATTCACTGTAACCCGTTGATGTGCTTTACTGATTGTCTGTATTTATTATTTATTTGAATAATAAGTTTCTGCAATTTTAATTTCTGCCTTTTGATAATGTATTGATCTCGCCGTAAATTGATGAACTGTGAAGTTGGAACCGAGCATGAGCTTGATGTTAATATTTATTCGCTTGAAAGTTGAAACATACAAGATTGAAATACCATTTCGAGATTTATTTTCAATTTTAGATGGGTGTTTC
The DNA here is from genome assembly GCF_020520425.1 of Spinacia oleracea. NCBI lineage: Eukaryota > Viridiplantae > Streptophyta > Magnoliopsida > Caryophyllales > Amaranthaceae > Spinacia > Spinacia oleracea. The sequence goes on from NC_079487.1 coordinate 31,454,413, forward strand.
TAATGATACTTTCCTCTTTCTACAATGAACTCATTACAGTACTCAACAAAGGAAGGTGAATCTTTAACTTGGTGAAAATTGCATAAATGGATTCAGAAGCTGCACGCACTGCGCGAGACTCTTTAGAATTGGCATTTCAAATGTCAAACATACTTGATACAGGAGTAGATCGCCACACTCTCTCTGTCCTAATCGCATTATGTGATCTTGGCTTAAACCCTGAAGCGCTTGCCGCTGTTGTCAAGGAGCTTAGAACAGACCCCTCACTTCCTTCAACCATTCCACCTGATTCCTGAACCTTCACTTTCTTGTTTCTTTTTTGTATAAAAATTTATATTCTGGAAAATGCAGCGGATGTACAATTTTCAATGTATTCCTAAATTAGCAAGTACTCCCTCCGTCCCGGAATACTCGGCCCGGTTTGACCGGCACAGAGTTTAATGTACTTGAATTGACTTATTTAATTTAATAGGTAGTAGTTGATTGTGGGGTATTGTTTTAACACAAATTCTTATTTACAATGGTTGTACAATAAATATTGTACACCGGAATAAAAGTTGACTCAAAATGCTTAAAAGTTACATTTATATATGTAAAAGTTATCTATTTTTTAATGATAAATTTTTTCATTTGAATCAAAATTATTTCTTCAAAATCACTAATAATGTATAAATTAATCATTTAACCCTTTAAAATATTTATCTATCAACTTTTTATTTTTATAATATAAAAGTTACAGAAAAATAGGTTAAAGTTACAAAAAACTGTATAAAAGTTATCTTGGTGTACAATAAATTATTGTACACCTTGTGCGCGCAAGATCTTTTGTTATTTTAATGTAGTTAGTGGGAAATGTGTTAAGAGGTGGGGTTGGGGGAGAGTAGGGTTGAATTTTTAATTATTTTTTGTATGGAGTAGGGGGTAGGTGGGTTAATAGGGGTGGAGTAAGAAATAATATAATATTGTTAGAATATTTCCATTTTTAGAAACAGGTCAAGTATTAAGGGACGGCCCGATAAGATAAGGAAAACAGGTAAAGTATTCCGGGACGGAGGGAGTAATCTGTGTTATCCTCCATATAAAGTTGCTGCTTTTTGTAATTTTCTTGCTGATATTTCAGGGTAACACTGGTAGAATGATTTGCTTTCAGTCTAAAGATTCAATAGTTTTCCAACGGTTGATTGGGGAGGAATATAGCTCTTTTTTTAACACAATAACGAACCGCCCAACTAATAACTGTCGAAACTACATTACTTCGAGTACCTAAACGAACTGAAGCTCCCAAACAAACCCACATTGCGTAGCCCACATTTTTAACATCCAAATTGGGGAACAAAACCATGTTAGGTTATGATACATATGAATAAACATAAATCATGCGTAAAAACCATAAAGCCAGGAAACATATTATTTACACATAATCATTTAGCATAAATCAGATGGATACACTTTGTAGCGTGCCCTCCCTAGCTGCGCCCAAACCGAACAAGTCTTTAGGACTCCAAGTGTCGTCCCTCCGTAGATAGTCCACAGCACGTCCGGATCCGCCTTAAGCTTGACCAACTAGAATCGCCCTTAAGGTTATTAGGAATTTCGGCTATTTGGGTTGCAAGTGTTTGGCTGATTTTTGCTTGAAAATCTTACCTTTTGAATACTTCAAATCTCAATGTAAATATGTGACCCTAGGCACCTATTTATAGAGTTTATGGAAACGAATTATAATCCTACTAGGATATGGATTTATTAATTAGAATCCTATTAGAACTCTAAATAATAAATTTAATCTTTTAGGATTAGGATTTTAATCAATGCACGAATTCCGATAGGATTAGGATTCGTTACGAACACGAGCGTCGCACGACCACGAGGGAAGCACGCACCGCGCAGGCCTTGCGGCCCACACGCATGAGCGCTGCCTCGCAGCCCACGAGCACGCTCATCGCGCGCGCCGGCAGCCTTGCTGGGCCTGGCGAGGCTTGTGGCCTTCGTGTTGGGCGCTCGGCTTGCTGGGCGTGGGCCTGGCTTCGTGCTGGGCCTTCGTCTAGCAAGCCTCGTCCGATGCTAATTCGTACGATGCGCTTCCGATTAAATTCCCGGTTCCGGAATTCATTTCCGATACGAACAATATTTAATATTTCCGATTCTAGAATTAATTTCCGTTTCGAACAAATATTTAATATTTCCATTTCCGGAATTATTTTCCGATTCCGATAATATTTCCGATTCTGACAATATTTCCGTTTCCGGCAATATTTCCGATTCCGGCAATATTTCCAGTTCCGATAATATTTTCCGATACGTACCATGTTTCCGTTTCCGGCAACATCTACGACTTGGATAATATTTATATTTCCGATACGATCCATATTTCCTTTTCCGGCAATATCATTGTTTCCGGAGTATTCATTTCTTGCTTGTGACGATCTCAGCTCCCACTGAAACCAAGATCCGTCGATTCCGAATATCCATAGATGGAGTATTTAATTCCTTTAAATACTTGATCCGTTTACGTACTATTTGTGTGACCCTACGGGTTCAGTCAAGAGTAAGCTATGGATTAATATAATTAATTCCACTTGAACTGAAGCGGCCTCTAGCTAGGCATTCAACTCACTTGATCTCACTGAATTATTAACTTGTTAATTAATACTGAACCGCATTTATTAGACTTAATATTATATGCATACTTGGACCAAGGGCACTATTTCCTTCAGTCTCCCACTTGTCCTTAGGGACAAGTGTGCATTACCTAATTCCTTTGTCACTCGATGCTTGCTCTTGAACATAAGGTAAGAGTAGTCATCTTTATTATGTCCAGAGGTGTTTCTCGGTTTCAGAGTTCAAATGATCAAATAAACAGATAATCATAGCCTATGATTCATCCGAGCACGGCCATGCATTTTACAGTTTCTAGCTCTCCGAGTGGCCTTGTACAACTTTTAAGCATCTCATCCCGATTTATGGGAGGACAATCCCAATCTTGCGATCTTGAGATTAGACTTCGTTTGATAGGTGATTACCTGAGCGTTGCCTTTATAGCCTCCTTTTACGGTGCGACGGTTGGTCAACGTCAAAGTAACCAGTTCTCAAACAAGTAATCTCAAATCACTCAGGTATTGAGGATTTAGTGTCTAATAACTTTAATGAAATTTACTTATGACAGATTTTCATCTCTTACAGTAAAGTTTCATAGGTATGTCCGATACTAGTCTTCCCAAAGTAAGTATCTATGCAAATGATTATGACATTGCCATGTCCACATAGTTCAAGAAACAGAACTACTAGTCATCTTGCATTCTAGTCGTCTAACGTTTTCTATGCGTCCAATTTTATAGAAAACTCCGACCAGGGACCATTTTCAACTTTTGACATTCAAGTTCACTTGATAGACATTTCTTAGTCACAGGACTGGTCCTGACAGTCTATCTTGAATATTTCGTCAAATTGAAGGGACTCATCATTTAATAAACCACAAATTAAATGGAAAATGAATTCTATTCATTTATTGTGAATGATTAACCAATAATGTTTTACAAAGTATTAAACTCTAAAACTTTAAAACATCAAACAAGGACATCAAAGCCATTCTCCAATATGCTTGATTCCCATAGCTGCAGTGTGCGAGTTGTGCTTCGCCTGCGGCAGAGGTTTAGTCAATGGGTCTGATATGTTGTCATTAGTTACAATCTTTCTTATCTCGACTTCTTTTCTTTCAACGAACTCTCGTAGAAGGTGAAATCTACGAAGTACATGCTTGACTCTTTGGTGGTGTCTAGGCTCCTTTGCCTGTGCAATAGCTCCGTTATTATTACAATACAGGGCTATTGGTCCTTTAATGGAGGGGACTACACCAAGTTCACCTATGAACTTCCTTAGCCATATAGCTTCCTTTGCTGCTTCATGTGCAGCAATGTACTCCGCTTCAGTTGTAGAATCCGCAATGGTGCTTTGCTTAGCACTTTTCCAGCTTACTGCACCTCCGTTGAGGCAGAAGACAAACCCAGACTGTGATCTGAAATCATCTTTGTCGGTTTGGATACTTACGTCCGTATAGCCTTTAACAATTAATTCATCATCTCCACCATAGACCAGGAAGTCATCTTTGTGCCTTTTCAGGTGCTTCAGAATATTCTTGGCAGCAGTCCAATGTGCCTCTCCTAGGTCTGACTGGTATCTGCTCGTAGCACTGAGTGCGTACGCAACATCCGGGCGTGTACATATCATAGCATACATTATCGAACCAATCAATGATGCATATGGAATCCCATTCATTCGTCTACGCTCATCAAGTGTTTTTGGGCACTGAGTCTTGCTTAAAGTTATTCCATGAGACATGGGTAGGTAGCCTCGCTTGGAGTCTGCCATCTTGAACCTATCAAGTACTTTATTGATATAAGTGCTTTGACTAAGTCCAATCATCTTTTTAGATCTATCTCTGTAAATCTTGATGCCCAATATGTATTGTGCTTCTCCTAGATCCTTCATCGAAAAACATTTCCCAAGCCAAATCTTGACAGAGTTCAACATAGGAATGTCATTTCCGATAAGTAATATGTCGTCGGCATATAATACTAGAAAAGCAATTTTGCTCCCACTGACCTTCTTGTATACACAAGATTCGTCTGCGTTCTTGGTGAAACCAAAGTCACTGACTGCTTCATCAAAACGTATATTCCAGCTCCTGGATGCTTGCTTCAATCCGTAGATTTATTTCTTTAGCTTGCATACCTTTTTAGCATTCTTTGGATCCTCAAAACCCTCAGGCTGTGTCATAAACACAGTTTCTGTTAAAACGCCGTTTAAGAAAGCAGTTTTGACATCCATCTGCCATATTTCGTAATCGTAATATGCAGCGATTGCTAACATTATCCGAATAGACTTTAGCATTGCAACTGGTGAAAAGGTTTCATCGTAATCCACACCGTGGACTTGCCTGTAACCTTTTGCAACCAATCTAGCTTTGAAAACTTCTAGTTTCCCATCCTTGTCCTTTTTTAGTTTGAAAACCCATTTGCTTCCAATGGCTTGGTAGCCATCTAGCAAATCGACCAAATCCCATACTTGGTTTTCAGACATGGAGTCTAATTCAGATTGCATGGCTTCTTGCCATTGCTTGGAGCTAGGGCTCGTCATAGCTTGCTTGTAAGTCGCAGGTTCATCACTTTCAAGTAATAGAACATCATAGCTCTCGTTCGTCAAAATACCTAAGTACCTTTTCGGTTGAGATCTATATCTCTGCGATCTACGCGGGGTTACATCTCTAGATTGTCCATGATTCTCACCAGAAACTTCTAAAGATCTCTAAGTTTCATCCTGAATGTCATCTTGAGCATTCTCTAGAGTTTGTTGTTCGACTCGAATTTCTTCGAGGTCTACTTTTCTCCCACTTGTCATTTTGGAAATGTGATTCTTTTCCAAAAAGATACCATCTCGAGCAACAAACACCTTGTTCTCAGATGTATTGTATAAGTAATACCCCTTTGTTTCCTTTGGATAGCCCACAAGGATGCATTTGTCAGATTTTGGATGAAGTTTGTCTGAAATTAATCGTTTGACGTATACTTCACATCCCCAAATCTTAAGAAAAGACACTTTTGGAGGCTTTCCAAACCATAACTCATATGGAGTCTTTTCAACAGCTTTAGACGGAGCTCTATTTATAGTGAGTGCGGCTGTATTTAGTGCATGTCCCCAAAATTCTATTGGAAGTTCGGCCTGACCCATCATTGATCTAACCATGTCTAGCAAGGTTCTGTTCCTCTGTTCCGACACACCGTTCCATTGTGGTGTTCCAGGAGGAGTCAATTCTGATAGAATTCCACGTTCTTTCAGATGGTCATCAAATTCATAGCTCAGATTGATACGAGTTTAAAAACTCGTTGTATAAACAAGGATAGTTGATTAACAAGCTAGACCTTTAACTCGTTGATCGTGAATGCAAGACAAGACCTATTGACTCACAATCAGTTCTTTGAATAGGAAACGCGTCCAAAACAAAGAAAAAAAGCTGAATTATAAACTATAATTCGAAATGTAACAAACAAGTGTTTTAATCATCCAGTTGGTTGTTTATTCCAATCAAGAAGCTGACTATAAATAGCCAAAAACCAATAGCTACAAGAGCTATAAACGACTAATTAAGAGCCATTTAAGAGCCTTTAAAACTGGTATTTACAAGCTCTAAAGCCTCCTAATTCAGTCACTAAATTGGAGGTTACAAGGCTTAAAACTCTCCTTACAAACAGCAATAATCAAAGCTAAGTAATGACTGAATTTAAATTGGGGATTTAAAAAAATATCCCTTTATTAAACCGACTTTAACCAAAGCAATTAAAAATAATAAGTGCGTACAATCTGTTTAAACAAGCGGACCAATGTGATTAAACGGACCAGTTTGATTAACGTACCACCTTGATAATAAGGACCATATAACGAGCTCACTCAATCCAAGTCACCATGCACACAAAATGAGCCATTGAACCCAAATCAGTTTTGGTTCCAATTGCTAGCATAAGACTATCACTTTCATCCATAACCGTATCATCCCCTCCCCCTTTAAAAGGAATTGACCTCAATTCAGCAAGGCCATCATCATCAAGATAAGGTGAAAGATCACCTACATTGAAATTAGCATGGACACCATAGTCTCCCGGAAGCTCAATCTTGTAAGCATTATCATTCACACGTGCAACCACCTTGTAAGGACCTTCAGCCCTAGGCATAAGCTTGTTCTTGCGTTTGCTTGAAAAACGCTCTTTCCTTAAATGAACCCAAACCAAATCACCTTCTTCAAACAACCTCGGTTTGCGATTCTTATTTGATTTCTGTTTATAAGAGGCATTAATAGCTTCAATTCGCTCACAAACTTGTTGGTGCAGTTTCAACATAGACTTTAACTTGACATCCCAATCCTTTTGAGTTTTACTTAACAACCCTCTCAATAGCGTTCCCAAGTTTCGATTTGTCACCTCTGTTTGCCCATCAGTTTGAGGGTGATGTGAAGTGCTAAACAACAACTTGGTTCCCACCTTTCTCCACAATGTATTCCAAAAGTAACTCAAGAACTTGGAATCTCGATCAGAAACAATAGTCTTTGGAATTCCATGCAAACGAACAATCTCCTTATAATACAAATCAGCCACATTACAAGCATCATCCGTTTTGTGACAAGCAACGAAGTGAGCCATTTTTGGAAATCTATCCACCACGACCATAATAGCATCCTTACCTCTTTGAGTACGAGGCAAAGCCACTATAAAATCCATGGATACATCTTCCCAAGGGCGAACTGGAACCGGCAAAGGTGAGTATAAACCGGGTTTGAAAGAACTCTTGGCCATATGACAAGTCACACATTTATTCACAATGTTCGTTACATCACCTAACATTTTAGGTCAAAAGAAATGTTCTCTCAAGATTTCCAAGGTCTTGGCTATGCCAAAGTGACCAGCCAATCCTCCACCATGAGCCTCACGCACTAGTAACTCACGAATTGAATGCTTAGGAATACAAAGGCGATTACCTTTGAAAAGAAACCCATCTTGCAACATGTACTCCCCATAAGCACCAACTACACATTTCTCGAATGCAACTCCAAAATCACCATCATCATGATAATAATCTTTTAAGGTCTCAAACCCCAACAAACGAACATCAAGTGTAGCAAGCAAAGTGTACCTTCGTGATAATGCATCAGCCACCACATTGCTTTTACCATCTTTGTATTTCGAAGAAAAATGAAAGGATTGCAAGAACTCAACCCGTTTAGCATGCCTTGGGCTCAATTTTTGTTGCCCTTTAATATACTTCAAAGATTCATGATCAGAATGCAAAACAAAGTGGCTAGAACGCAAATAATGACTCCAATGATCCAAAGCTCTAACAATGGCATAGAACTCTTTATCATAAGTGCAATAATTCAAACGAGCACCCCCTAACTTTTCCGAAAAATAAGCTATGGGACGCTTACCTTGGATCAAAACAGCACTAATCCCCACTCCACTAGCATCACACTCGACCTCAAAAGGTTGAGAGAAATCTGGCAGCGCCAAAATAGGAGCAGCACACAAACGCTCTTTAATCACATCAAACGCCTTTTGAGCGTCCTCTCCCCATACAAAAGCACCTTTCTTCAAGCAACTAGTGATAGGACTAGTAATAGTACTGAAATCACGAATGAAACGTCTATAAAATGAAGCAAGACCATGAAATGAACGCACCTCACTTATAGTTTTAGGATTAGGCCACGATTTGATAGCCTCGATCTTGGACTGATCCACGGACACTCCATCTTTCGAAACCACATAGCCCAAGAATACAACATTGTCAACAAGGAATGAACACTTCTCTAGCTTCCCATAGAGTCTTTGAGCTCTAAGTGTTTCAAAAACATCCCTCAAATGAATCAGATGCTCCTCTTCGTTCATACTATACACCAAGATGTCATCAAGATATACCACAACGAATCTGCCCAAAAATGATTTAAGCACTTCGTTCATTAGCCTCATAAACGTACTAGGAGCATTAGTGAGACCAAATGGCATGACGGTCCACTCATACAAACCATGTTTTGTCTTGAAACCCGTTTTCCACTCATCTCCTTCACGCATCCGAATCTGATGATAACCACTTCACAAATCAATTTTTGAGAACAACTTCAAACCATGGAGCTCATCTAACATATCATCAAGTCTCGGAATTGGAAAACGATACTTGATGGTAATGTTATTCACAGCCCTACTATCAACACACATTCGCCATGTTCCATCTTTCTTAGGCACAAGCAACACCGGAACAGCACATGGACTCAAGCTTTCTCTAACATAGCCTCGATTCACAAGTTCATCAATTTGCTTTTATAATTCCTTTGTTTCCTCCGGATTGCAACGATAGGCAGCCTTATTAGGCAAAGAAGTTCCTGGAATAAGATCAATTTGATGTTCAATACCACGAATAGGGGGCAAACCTGGTGGTAATTCATCCGGAAATACATCCTTGAACTCAAACAGCAATTCGACAATGGGACTGCCTTCTTTCCAATTTTGGCCTTCAATTGGACTCTCCTTAGCCACGAGCAAATACACCAACTCTCCATGATCAAGAGCTTGCTCAATTTCTCGTTCACTAGCCAACATGGTGAGATTCGGCTTTTTCTTTTGTTTCACACTCATGGATCGAACCGCTTGAGATGACATAGGCTTTAGCATAATTTTCTTGCCTTTGTCTCTCAATTCATACTCATTGCTTCTCCCTTTATGAATCACGTCCCTATCAAAATGCCAAGGACGACCCAACAAAATATGACAAGCATCCATAGGAATAACATCACAAAGAACTTCATCCACATACGAACCCATAGTCAAACCAACCCTTACTTGCTTCGACACTTTTACACTATTACCATCATTAAGCCAATGGAGTGCGTATGGCCTTGGATGGGCAGTAGTGATTAAGCCTAATTTTGACACCATTTCACTAGAAGCAGCATTAGTACAACTCCCCCCATCAACAATTACACTACACCACTTATCTTTCACTAGACATTTAGTATGAAACAACTGATCTCGTTGGTCTAGATCAGTAGGTGAAATTTGAGTTTGTAGCGCTCTAAGAACCAGATTTGTGTCATAAATTGGAGCCTCATACCCTTCCTCTTCCTCCTCATCACCACTCTCATCAAACACAAATACGTCCCCCAACCTCTTTTCCTCTTCCAACAACTCCTCACGACATTCAACAGCTTCTCTCAAGGTCACTACTCGTTTATTTGGACACGCATTTTGATAATGCCCAAACCCTTGACACTTAAAACAACGCACCTTGGACAGACTTGTTTCTTTGGTTGGGTTAGATAGTTTAGGGGCAGCCGTAGAATTACTTGAACCTACGGTACTAGGTGATGTGTTTGGTTTCAAGCTAGGTTCGGATTTAGCCCAAGACTTGGCTTTACCATCCATACTAGACCCTCCCCCATATTTTGCCTTCCCTTGATTTTCCAATTTTAAACAAAGTCCACAATGAGTGTCAAAATCAGAATATGGATAAAGGTCTACGGTATTGGCAATATTATAATTTAGACCCCTTAAAAATCTGGACAGTTTTTGTTCCTCAATTTCCTCAATTTCTCCCATTAAGGACAACTTTTCAAACTCATCAATATATTCAGCCACACTCATTTTTCCTTGCCTCAATTCGGCAATTTTACGATAAGTTGTTATTCTATGAGTTGTTGGCACATACCTTTTACGTAGCTTACGTTTCAAAGACTCCCAAGAGGTAATTTTCTCCTTCCCTTCACGTATTCTCTTGGATTTCAGTCCCTCAAACCACAATGAAGCCCCTCGTCCTAGCTTCAATATGGCATATTTGCAACGCTTCTCATCATCAATGTCCTTGAAATCGAACATTCTCTCTATTTTGCGCTCCCACTCCAAATAGGCTTCCGGATCTGTTCCACCAACAAATTCAAGAAGTTCGGTGACTTTAAATTCATCCATAGCCCGTAGATCACGCCTAGGAGGCCTACGATACCCCCATGCTTACTCTTGACTGAACCCGTAGGGTCATACAAATAGTACGTAAACGGATCAAGTATTTAATGGCATTAAATACTCCATCTATGGATATTCGGAATCGACGGATCTTGGTTCCAGTGGGAGTTGAGATCGTCAAACGCAAGAAATGAATACTCCGGAAACGATGATATTACCGGAAACGAATATATGGGTCGTATCGAAAGTATAAATATTATCCAAGTCGTAGATGTTGCCGGAAACGGAAACATGGTACGTATCGGAAAATATTGCCGGAAACGGAAATATTGTCATAATCGGAAATATTGCCGGAAACGGAAATATTGTCAGAATCAGAAATATTATCGGAATCGAAAAATAATTCCGGAAACGGAAATATTAAATATTTGTTCGAGACGGAAATTAATTCCGGAATCGGAAATGTTAAATATTGTTCGTATCGGAAATGAATTCCGGAATCGGGAAATTAATCGGAAGAGCATCGTACGAATTAGCATGGAACGAGCTTGCTAGACGAAGGCCCAGCACGAAGCCAGGCCCGCGTCCAGCAAGCCAGCGCGCCACACGAACAGCCAAGGCCACGCCAGGCCCAGCGCAAGGCCAGGCCCAGCAGGCCGTGGCTGCGCGCGCAGCTGCGAGCAATGCTGCTGCGCTCGCGTGGGCTTGTAGCTCACGTGGGCCGAGCGGCCGTGTGGGCTGTGCACGAGCATGGCTTGCACGCTTGCGGGTCATGCTCGTGTAGAGTTTGTGTTCACATACGAAACCTAAAGTGTATAGGATTTGTTTAATGATTAAATTCCTAATCCTAAAAGATAAATTAATTAAATAAGAGTTCTACTAGGATTCTAATTTAATTAATTCGTATCCTAGTAGGATTCGATTACTTATTCCATGGCCTATAAATATGAGTTAAGGGCTCATAATTTATACAGATAATTTCAAGTATTCAAACAATAAAAAGCTAAGATTTTTAAGTAGAAAAATCAGCCATATTCTTGCCCTATTAGCCGAAAATATATAGTACCTTAAGGGCGATTCTAGTTGGTCAATCTTAAGGCGGATCCGGACGTGCTGTGGACTATCTACGGAGGGACGACACTTGGAGTCCTAAAGACTTGTTCTTGTTCGGTTCGGGCGCAGCTAGGGAGGGCACGCTACAAAGTGTATGCATCTGAATTATGCTAAATGATTATGTGTAAATAATATGTTTCCTGGCTTTATGGTTTTTCCGCATGATTTATGTTTATTCATATGTATCATAACCTAACAGTGGTATCACGAGCCTCTTATTATTTTCATAATCTAAATTGCATAACATGGTTAAATTTTACAAATTTGCAAAGAATTAAAAGGGGTGATTAATTTTCGTAATTGTTAATCAATTGCAAATTGCGTTTATTTAAGTATATGTACGCAGTTTTTCGGCAGTTTCTTCGTTACTCATCCAAATCGAGTGATTTTTGTGTCGATTCCGCATGTAAAAGGCATTCTAAAATTTTGACAAAATTATTATTTTTCGCCGAAACCCAGAATTCCCAAATTCGAAGCCTAACTATGACATTTTGGAGGTTTTAGTTTTTCGAACGCAAAAGTTTGTAAATTTAAGATGTTAAATTAAGTATTTGCGATTCTTGTTGATAAATCTTGAGTTTTTGATTGACCTACTGTTTATGTATAACAATTATGAATGCCTAGACTTGTTAATTATACAACCTAATTCGTAATTATGATTAATTTAGAATTGATTTGTTTTTCATAATTAATTAATAATTTAATTAGGTATCCATGATTAAAATCCACCATAAAAATTGTTAATTTATGTTAAATTTTAAATTTTTATGACCTAGATTTGAATCCATGTTAATCGGAAATTAATTGATTAATAAATTTTTGATTTTTCGCCCTAAAATTATGAAATTAATATGTTTTATTAATTTGTCATTAATTTTAAATTAAAAAATTTTAAATTTTTATGAAAACGCCCATAAATGTTGCACGCACAAAGCACTGGAAGCTATGTGTTACCCTTAAGGGGTGTTGTATAGTGCGGGCACGAGACGACGAGAAAGGGAGCTCGTCGCCCGTGCGGTACGAGTGCAGCGAGCAACGAGCGTGGCATGCACAAGGCAATGTGCCTAAGGGCTGTGTGCTACGCGTGTGGGCGATGGGGCAACGGGCGAGCAAGTGCAGCGAGCAAGGCAAGCACGCATGGGCAGCGATGGATGCTGCGCCACACATGCGTTGCCTCGCCCAGCAGCACGCCAAGGCATGGGCCAAGGCAGCGACGAGCTGTCCAGCAAGCCATGCCCAACAGCGCGCCAAGGCGATGGGCGAGTGGGCTGCGCGCAAGCGTGGCTCGCTGGGCCTGACGCATTGGTGCGTTGTTGCTTGGGCTTTGCGGTACGATCAATCGAGTAACAAGGGGTTTGTTGCTTGTTGGACTTGACGAGGTATGGGCGCAAGCCCATGGCCTTGTCTTGACCCGATTGGTTCGTCTTAATTTTAATTTGAGATTTTCAGTTCGGAAATAATTTTAATTAATTTTAAAATTAATAATTTAAATTGTTTTCTCGGATTTTAATTTTGAATATTATAATTATTATAAATTTTTATTTATACTAATTATTTTACTAAAATTAAACCTTGAATTAATTAAAATTCATTTAATTCAACTGAAAAATAAATTAAATAAATGTATTCAATTATAATTTTAAATGAGGTTTAAATTTTAATTAAACTTGTATGTTTCCGGTTAGACTATAAATACATTTTTATGTTTAAAATTAGTAAAGCATATAAAGTTATTGGTTCAAGTGGGAGCAGTTTTAGTCATAAAATCTTGATTAGGTCTACAAATCCTTTAAGGTTAAACAACTTGATTAGAATTAATAAGGAATGAATAATTGGTAGATTATTGGTGCCCTTAATTAATTGCTGTAAATATTTATGTGATGCATACAATGTGTTTTAACTAACCAATTATGTGGGCCATTCATGATAATGAATGGATGAATGGTATATATTGTATATGTACTGTTTTGCAGGTTATGAAGTGACTAGTATGGCCCAAATAGGATAGAAAATATGGTCTGCGTACCATCAAATAGTTGTAATTAGTTTAATTATAGCTTATCCTATTTGAAGAAAATGGCGCCTCCCATGGTGAAATTCAAGACGGAGTTTCCAATCCATTTTCAAGACGGACTTTGAAGTTGAAGCTTCAAGATGAAGTCGGGCCATACTAGATCACAATTATCTTATGCATTCTTTAAGTTATTTATTGCTTTTAAATATGTCTTAAATATGCATGAGATTGTGGCTTGATTATGTTGCATGATTAAGGATTTTAGTTCACTTAAAATCTAACCAACATAGTAAGAGCCTTAAGTTCCAAACTTTAAAAATTGAGTTAAAAGGTGCCATGCTAAAATAACACTTACTTGGATATCCTTTACATCGATCTTAGTAATAGTTTTCGCTTACCTAAAATGTTTTAGAATTGAGTCAAAATACATAATGTGCTTAATTCTTCAATGGTTTTAGGGTCTTGGAATCATTTTATTCACACCTGCCAAAACACATAAATTCGAATAAAATGCTCATAACTTGTTTGAATTGCATGATTGCTTTAATTTTCAAATTATTATTCATGATAAATGTTTAGACTTTACATGCTTCAATGTATGTTTTAATTAATGTTTATAATTAAATATCTTGCACTGCAGTAAATCCTTTTAGAAAGGTAACAGTAAATTTCCTCGATTGGTAGTGAATCCAAGAACGATTCACGGAAATGAGAGAAAGTGAGCAATTTAAAATGTACGTTTCTTATATCGACTTTTATGGTTGTTTTCGAATATCAAAATCGAATGGCAAACCAATTGGTGCTTGTGAATTCAAAATACACTGTAGTTTTGAGATCATAAAGCATTGAGTTTAAAACGCTCAGCTTTACCAATGGTTAAACAACCTAATATCTTTGTCCATTTAATTCTCGAATGAGTCTAGTCCCTAGACATTCGAATAGATCGATGCTTAGAGAACTTTAGAAGCTTCTGGTAAGATCATCTAGTTGAAACTTAATATTCAACATAAATGGTAAGAACTTTGTTGGAGTGACATTGGACATGTCTAAACAGAGTATAAAAGTCAACACTAGAGAATTCAATTCTTAAGGCTATAAGAAAGGGTACAAGAAATAGGAAAACAAAGGAACAGATGAAAGGAATTTACAATTCCGTTTCTACCTATAAGTTTATGTTTAAAGAAAAGTGACCTAGCAATCAAACTTCCTTGGTATCATGTACTGCTTGGGGTTCTTACTTCGGTAATGACTCAAACAATGGAAGCTAGGATACACTAATGGCCTACAAGTGGGAAATGAAGCATGGCAATGCTACATTAGTTGTAGGGTCATCTAGTTTGTTTTAAGTCCTTTCAAGGCTGGAACTTAATGGCTATTTTGTTCCATAATCAGCATACCTAAATTTCTGCTTCAAACACAGAAAGACTCACATTCAAGAATAACAAAAACAATGTTTGTTTTTATTTGAATGAAATGGTCATTTACGGGTTGAGTCAATATGCTTGATTAAAACAAACAACTCTTTAACAATAAAAACTTTACTAGGTTCAAATCAACCCCTTGATTTGAGTTCCACCAATCTTTGGTGTTGTGGGATCTTTTACGGTGCTGACGTGGCACGCGTTCCTCGGAGGTATCAAGTATGACCTGGCACGAACTTCTGGCAACCTGCAAAACAAGAATATTCCCGTAGGAATATTCCCTCCGATGCTTAAGTAAGTATAAGCTAGAGAGATAAGTAATTTGTAGAGAGAAGGCGGAGCAAAGATAAGTTTTTGTTGGTGGGGATGAATTAAATGCTTTTTACCTAGGGATCTGCACTATTTATAGTGCTAGGGTTTCTTGGGAACTGGTCCTGCATGATTGGGTGTTTATGCAAGATCGGGACACGTGTCCTGCTAAGGTTTTGGAGGCTTTGGTTTGGACCAAGTGGGCCTCTTAATCGTTTGAGCCTTGGCCCTGTGAAGTTGAGAAAGGCCCGCAGGCAAGCTTTTGGGCCTTTTTTCTGGGCTATGAATGTACGACCTGGAATTCTTTTAGGCCACATCATTTGCCCCTCAAGGAGGATACCCCTTGTCCTTGTGGGGTAGACTGCTTGATCGGAGGGAGTGCCACGTGTGAGGGCTATTCAGAGCTTAGACTTTCCTTTAAAAGCTTCAGTTCCTCTTTCATTTTTCTTTTGTTACTTCAGAGAAATTTTTCTTAGAGAGAGAAAGAAAATTTCGTCCTGCCAAAGATCTGCTTGTGCTTGCGCTTGAGTGTTCTTGGATTCGCTGTCCAGTGTTCTTGAGGGTTTAGAGGATTTGTCAAGACTTCTCATCGGTTTGATCATTTTCTGGTAAGTTCTCTATCAAAACTTTGTTTTTTGTATGCTTGTGGGACCTCTCTTGTTTATTATTTATAGTGTTCTGTGGAGGCGTCTTGGGGGTTATGACACCTATCTCTTTCATTCTTTTTCTAAAGTCAGACGTCCTGTCCCTTATGCAGGACGGCATGGCTCGAATTAGACAAACAGCCAACGTGCGTGCATGGGCTGCACCGCGAGAGGGGGACGATAGGGTTCCTTTTTCGAACCCGTCCCAAGGAAGTAGGAGTGGAGTCCGTTCCTCCCATAATAACGTCATATTCTCCTAGAAGAAGGAAGAATGTGGCTTCCCGTCCCCGCGTTCCACGCGAGGATTTTGAAGATGACTCCTCTAGCTCTTCAGACGAGGAGTTTGCAAAAAACCTTCCTCCTATGGTCCGGGGGAAGGAGGACGTCAATCTATTTCCGTCTGATATCATTCCCAGCATGAAATGGCTGAGGTACCCTAGGGAGCAGGGACGTGACTTTGAGCGTTTTCTGCTTCTGCCCCCAGGTTTTAGTCTTAGGAGCCCTCGACCTCATGACTCCGTGGACCAACTCTCTCAAGGAGAGGTAGCTGTTTATACTGTTGCCTTTAGGTTGGGTCTTAGATTTCCATTGCACCCCTTTGTGATGGACGTTTTGGAGGGGTATGACATTGGCCTTGCTCAATTGACGCCTAACTCTTGGGCAAACGTTTTTGGTTTTATTGCCAAGTGTGCTTTGAGCGGCGTCACCCCTTCCTTTCCTGCTTTCCTTCGTCTCGTAGTCATTGCCCCTTCTTCTCGTTCTCCCCAGGGGTGGTTCACCCTTTACAGTCGTCGGGGATATAAGACGGTGGTGGGTAAGACCTCTAGTTGGGTTTGGTGGAGGAAGAAGTGGTTTATTGTTCGAATGGAAGACCTCTCTCTTTCTAGACGTCTTTCTAGGTGGAACCGTCGGCCCCGCTATCTGTCTAAAGCTGACGCCTACCCTCGCCTTTCGTCCAGGGAGTGGGGACTAGTGAAGCCCCTGTTCCAGGCCGAGATGTATCGGCTGTCGTCAAAGAGCCATGCCTGGGTGCCTAATGCTTGGCTTCCCCATGTCGGCTAGTTCACCAATTTAGTCTTTCTTTTGGCCGTTGTTCTTTGTTCCTATTTGAGTAGAGGTAGTTCCCCATAGATTTTCACTCAACATCCCTTTTTTTTTTCTTTTTTTTTCTTTTTTTTTTTTACTAACCCTTGGCTTTGTAGGTTCTGCCATGGATCGCCTATCCTCCGAAGAAAAGGGTGTAGTGGAAGTACCCGCTTGGCTGTCCGAGGTGTATACCGAGGACATTCTCAAGGCCGTGGAGGCCAAGAAAAAGGACTCCTCCAAGAAGTCCAGCGAGGGTGCCTCTGGCGACGTCGCCAAGGTAATTTTTATTATTTTTTGCCTCTGTTCATTTCTTGTTCATGATTTGGTCGCTGACTTCCTTCATCTTTAGGAACCCACTTTGCCAGCTACGAAGAAGCATCCTGCATCTTCGACGGAGGCTCCTAAGCCAAAACGGCCCTTCTTTAAGAAGATGGGTCCGGCCGATGTTGTCACCAAGCCGTCGGTACCAAACCGTCCGCTCCCCCAGCTGAGAGGGAGGTTCTTCCTACCTAGACGTTCATTCCTCCTCCTGAGCAAAAAGAGGTTCCTTCCCAGGTAGACACCGAAAGGGATTGTACTGCCGGAGTAGCTGCTGACGAAGTAGCAGTCGAACAGACTAAGGCTGCTGACGCCACCACCTCGTCCAAGGAGGACAAGGGTAAAGGCAAGGAAGTTGAGGCTCCTTCTACTGATAATGCCTCTACTTCTCCTGCAGCTTCGCCAATTGGTTAGTGTTTCTGTACTTTAAATCTGTTATGTCAAGTTGGGATTTGCACGATGTTTGATAATCTTGGCATTTGGATCAGTTGAGATGTTCAAGCGGATGCGGCAGGCCGAGGTGGCGAGCATCCCCCCTTCTGCCGGTTTTAGCTCAGAGGCGAAGGATAAGATCCTTGCGGACGTGTATGCGGCCATCCCTGAGGAATATGTGAGGTCACTCCTCGGGATTGACTTGGGATTCTTTGGGTCCATTCAGTCTCTCGCCCTTGATGTGAGACACTTACTCCTGGATCTCTGTAGTTATGATTATATATGTACGTTATTTTTAATTCTATGTTGTCTTTGGCAGCTTTTCATTCGCTGTGCCGAGAGTAGGAACTATCGCTTTGATATGCACAATGAGATGCTCAAGCACAAGGACCAAATCGAGAATCATGAGCAATATGCTGAGAAGACGGCCAGGTTGATCAACTTGAACGCGGACAAGAAGATCAAATCCAAGACGGAAGATCTGAAGAAGGCCGAGGAGGACGCCGAGAAGTATAAAGAGAAGTTGCTGGAACATGAGGGGCGGCTTGCCGTGCTCAGAAAGGAGTACTCTTCCGTCTCGGAGCGGGTGACTAATTTCTCTTCCAAGGTGAACGTTCTTGAAGGTTAGCTCAAGGCCATGCAGGGAAAGATTGAGGCCGTGCGCAAGGAGGCGGTAAGCTCTTTCAAGTTGGGCGAGGAGGCCATCTTGGAGAGTGCCCAAAAGGCGTGGGATCAGTCTATGGACGGGAAGGACTTTTCCTGGTTCAAACGCCGTATCTCCCACCAGATAGCCGTCTCGACGGCTAGGCGCCTAGGATTAGATCCCCCTGAGTTCGTCAGTGACGGGGAAGAGGACATAGAGGAAGACGAGGTGAACTCCCCTGAAGGCCAAGACGTCCAGGACGGGAGTTCTATTGCCCCTCATCCTTGAGCGGTTTTTCTTGTAGTTGGTTTGAATGACGCCGTGGGCGTTTGTAATAACTTTAGTGCCTTTTGGAATTGATTTGATTTGGTTTGTTTGCGCCTTGGGCGCTATGTATAAACAATTCGTGCCGTTGTGCACTTTATTTTATTTTAATTCCATTAGTTCGTTACTGATTTCTTTGGGAATTCTTTCTTTGGGTCCAGTTGTTGGACGGATACCTCAGTGTTTTAGGTGATCAGCCTAATTTGACGCGCTAATCTAGGCCACTTCTCAGGCCGTCAAACGATTAGTCTTTTTAGACGCCATCCAAGGAGGAGGTCTTATGTCTGAATGTTTGCTCTTGTTTGAGTCTTTTCTTTTTTGGGCGCCTTTCGAAGAAAAGGCGTCCTGCTGGATGTCTAAACCCTTTGTGTTTATTAGCACTGGGTACGTCCAAACCCTTCGTGTTTATTAGCACTGGGTATTGCTTATTTAGCAGATATTGACGCCACTATTTTAGGGATTGTTTTCTGGTGAGTTTCTTCACCTCTTAGTGTTCCTTTTTGAAGGTTCAACTGAGACTTGTATTTGTCAGATAAGTGCTAATTTACTAAATTGCTTGCTACATTCACCGCATCTTAATTAGGCGGGCATTTACAGGCCGTTTGTGGGCTCTGGTACAATAGCTAGGCCGTTTTGTAGGCTCTGAGTACAATAGTTACCCTAATGATGTTCTACTTTCAGCCACTTTCTTCAATTTTGGCCGCCTCTATTTGGACGGGTCTAGTTTCTTTGGCGACTTGGGGTTCATCTTCATGCTTTCGTTTTCCTCTGACTTCGGCAGAATCTTGCTTCCATGCTGACGGGTTGAGGGTCGTCAGGTAACAGTCCCTAGCCTGTTGTTGATCTCCATGTATGGTGCCTATAACTCCATCATCGCACACAAACTTCAGAAGCATCAGATGGGTGACGACTACAACCTTAATCTTGTTTAAGGTGGGTCGTCCCAAGATGACATTGTATGCAGTCAAGTCTTTAACAATTAGGAAGTCCACCTCCATCTTTCGCCCATTCTTCCTATCCCCAATTCGAACCGGCATAGTGGTGACGCCAACAGGGTGAATGATACTCCCTCCAAAACCAATGATGGGATAGTGAATTCTTTCGATGGTTTTGGGGTCGTGCGCTAGGCGATTGAGGCATTCTAGACTCATTATGTCGGACGAGCTTCCCGTGTCTATTAGTATGCGTTTAACTCTCATGTTAGATATCTTGAATTCAACCACAAGGGGATCATCATGCGGCGTGGCTATCCGTCCGCCATCTGACTCACATATTTCTATTTTTGGGAATGGATCCATGGGCGCTTTGGCTGACAGCAGCACTTGTCCTAAGCGGCAAGCATAATCTTTCTGTCCTCTCATGGTGGGTCCTCCAGCGGCCGGTCCTCCAGATATGACGGCTACAAATCCTCCGTCGTTGTGTTGTCCCTTAGTCGGCGAGGCAGGTGACTTGTTCTTTTTGTATTGGTTTTTTCCAAAGCCATGAGCATTCTTCTGTAAGTAGTTCTTGAGGTGTCCTTTGGAGGCTAGGCCATCTAAATGTGAGGTTATGATACATATGACAATTCATAAATCATGCGGAAAAACCATTTAGCCAGGAATACATATTATTTACACATAATCATATAGCATAGTTTAGATGCATACTCTTTGTTGCGTGCCTTCCCTAGCTGTCGTCCCTCCGTAGATAGTCCACAGCACGTCCGGATCCGCCTTAAGATTGACCAACTAGAATCGCCCTTAAGGTACTAAAAATTTCGGCACTTTTGAGCAAGGAATGTGTCTGAATTTTTCTCTCAAAAACTCACTTTGAATACTTGAAAAACTTGTTATAAATTGTG
Organism: Spinacia oleracea; assembly: GCF_020520425.1. Taxonomy (NCBI): domain Eukaryota; kingdom Viridiplantae; phylum Streptophyta; class Magnoliopsida; order Caryophyllales; family Amaranthaceae; genus Spinacia; species Spinacia oleracea. The sequence goes on from NC_079487.1 coordinate 31,475,047, forward strand.
AACCCAGGCCACATATTTATAGGGGTATGGAAAGAGAATTGGAATCCTATTAGGATACGAATTAATTAAATTAGAATCCTAATGAAACTCTTATTTAATTAATTTATCACATAGAATTAGGAATTTAATCATTAAACGAATCCTGTACGTTTTAGGTTTCGTATGTGAACACAAACACCTACGCACGCAAAGCACCCCACGAGGGGCGCCATGCGCGCGCGCACAGCCCGAGCATCGCAGCCCACGACTGCCGCAGCCTTGGGCGCGCGCTGGGCCTGCCTTGCGGTGGGCCTGGCTTCGTGCTGTGGCGCGCGTTTCCCTTGCTGGACGTGGGCCTGGCTTCGTGCTGGGCCTTCGTCTAGCAAGCTCGTCCGATGCTAATTCGTACGACGCGCTTCCGATTAATTTTCCGATTCCGGAATTCATTTCCGATACGAACAATATTTAACATTTCCGATTCCGGAATTAATTTCCGTTTCGAACAAATATTTAATATTTCCGTTTCCGGAATTATTTTCCGATTCCGATAATATTTCCAATTCAGACAATATTTCCGTTTCCGGCAATATTTCCGATTCCGGCAATATTTCCATTTCCGATAATATTTTCCGATTCAGACAATATTTCCGTTTCCGGCAATATTTCCGATTCCGGTAATATTTCCGATTCAGACAATATTTCCGTTTCCGGCAATATTTCCGATTCCGGCAATATTTCCATTTCCGATAATATTTTCCGATTCAGACAATATTTCCGTTTCCGGCAATATTTCCGATTCCGGCAATATTTCCATTTCGGATAATATTTTCCGATACGTACCATGTTTCCGTTTCCGGTAACATCTACGACTTGGATAATATTTATATTTCCGATACGATCCATATTTCCGTTTCCGGCAATATCATCGTTTCCGGAGTATTCATTTCTTGCCTGTGACGATCTCAGCTCCCACTGAAACCAAGATCCGTCGATTCCGAATATCCATAGTTGGAGTATTTAATGCCATTAAATACTTGATCCGTTTACGTACTATTTGTGTGACCCTACGGGTTCAGTCAAGAGTAAGCTGTGGATTAATATCATTAATTCCACTTGAACTGAAGCGGCCTCTAGCTAGGCATTCAGCTCACTTGATCTCACTGAATTATTAACTTGTTAATTAATACTGAACCGCATATATTAGACTTATCATTGAATGCATACTTGGACCAAGGGCATTATTTCCCTCAGTCTCCCACTTGTCCTTAGGGACAAGTGTGCATTTCCTAATTCCTTTGTCGCTCGATGCTTGCTCTTGAACATAAGGTAAGAGTCGTCATCCTTATTATGTCCAGAGGTGTTCCTCGGTTTCAGAGTTCAACTGATCAAATAAACAGATAATCATAGCCTATGATTCATCCGAGCACGGCCATGCATTTCACAGTTTCTAGCTCTCCGAGTGGCCTTGTACAACTTTTAAGCATCTCATCCCGATTTATGGGAGGACAATCCCAATCTTGCGATCTTGAGATTAGACTTCGTTTGATAGGTGATTACCTGAGCGTTGCCTTTATAGCCTTCTTTTACGGTGCGACGGTTGGTCTACGTCAAAGTAACCAGTTCTCAAACAAGTAATCTCAAATCACTCAGGTATTGAGGATTTAGTGTCTAATAATTTTAATGAAATTTACTTATGACAGATTTTCATCTCTTACAGTAAAGTTTCATAGGTCTTGTCCGATACTAGTCTTCACAAAGTAAGTATCTATGCAAATGATTATGACATTGCCATGTCCACATAGTTCAAGAAACAGAACTACTAGTCATCTTGCATTCTAATCGTCTAACGTTTTCTATGCGTCCAATTTTATAGAAAACTCCGACTAGGGACCATTTTCAACCTTTGACATTCAAGTTCACTTGATAGACATTTCTTAGTCACAGGACTGGTCCTGACAGTCTATCTTGAATATATTGTCAAATTGAAGGGACTCATCATTTAATAAACCACAAATTAAATGGAAAAATGAATTCTTTTCATTTATTGTGAATGATTAACCAATAATGTTTTACAAAGATTTAAACTCTAAACCTTTAAAACATTAAACAGAGACATCAAAGCCATTCTCCAATATGCTTGATTCCCATAGCTGCAGTGTGCGAGTTGTGCTTCGCCTGCGGCAGAGGTTTAGTCAATGGATCTGATATGTTGTCATCAGTTCCAATTTTGCTTATCTCGACTTCTTTTCTTTCAACGAACTCTCGTAGAAGGTGAAATCTACGAAGTACATGCTTGACTCTCTGGTGGTGTCTAGGCTCCTTTGCCTGTGCAATAGCTCCGTTATTATCACAATACAGGGCTATTGGTCCTTTAATGGAGGGGACTACACCAAGTTCACCTATGAACTTCCTTAGCCATATAGCTTCCTTTGCTGCTTCATGTGCAGCAATGTACTCCGCTTCAGTTGTAGAATCCGCAATGGTGCTTTGCTTAGCACTTTTCCAGCTTACTGCTCCTCCGTTGAGGCAGAAGACAAACCCAGACTGTGATCTGAAATCATCTTTGTCGGTTTGGAAACTTGCGTCCGTATAGCCTTTAACAATTAATTCATCATCTCCACCATAGACCAGGAAGTCATCTTTGTGCCTTTTCAGGTACTTCAGAATATTCTTGGCAGCAGTCCAATGCGCCTCTCCTGGGTCTGACTGGTATCTGCTCGTAGCACTGAGTGCATACGCAACATCCGGGCGTGTACATATCATAGCATACATTATTGAACCAATCAATGATGCATATGGAATCCCATTCATTCGTCTACGCTCATCAAGTGTTTTTGGGCACTGAGTCTTGCTTAGAGTCATTCCATGAGACATGGGTAGGTAGCCTCGCTTGGAGTCCGCCATCTTGAACCTATCAAGCACCTTATTGATATAAGTGCTTTGACTAAGTCCAATCATCCTTTTAGATCTATCTCTGTAAATCTTGATGCCCAATATGTACTGTGCTTCTCCTAGATCTTTCATCGAAAAACATTTCCCAAGCCAAATCTTGACAGAGTTCAACATAGGAATGTCATTTCCGATAAGTAATATGTCGTCGACATATAATACTAGGAAAGCAATTTTGCTCCCACTGACCTTCTTGAATACACAAGATTCCTCTGCGTTCTTGATGAAACCAAAGTCACTGACTGCTTCATCAAAACGTATATTCCAGCTCCTGGATGTCTGCTTCAATCCGTAGATTGACTTCTTTAGCTTGCATACCTTTTTAGCATTCTTTGGATCCTCAAAACCTTCAGGCTGTGTCATAAACACAGTTTCTGTTAAAACGCCGTTTAAGAAAGCAGTTTTGACATCCATCAGCCATATTTCGTAATCGTAATATGCAGCGATTGCTAACATTATCCGAATAGACTTTAGCATTGCAACTGGTGAAAAGGTTTCATCGTAGTCCACACCGTGGACTTGCCTGTAACCTTTTGCAACCAATATAGCTTTGAAAACTTCAAGTTTCCCATCCTTGTCCTTTTTCAGTTTGAAAACCCATTTGCTTCCAATGGCTTGGTAGCCATCTGGCAAATCGACCAAATCCCATACTTGGTTTTCAGACATGGAGTCTAATTCAGATTGCATGGCTTCTTGCCATTGCTTGGAGCTAGGGCTCATCATAGCTTGTTTGTAAGTCGCATGTTCATCACTTTCAAGTAATAGAACGTCATAGCTCTCGCTCGTCAAAATACCTAAGTACCTTTCCGGTTGAGATCTATATCTTTGTGATCTACGCGGGGTAACATTTCTAGTTTGACCATGATTCTCACCAGATTCTTCTAAAGATCTCTGAGTTTCATCCTGAATGTCATCTTGAGCATTCTCTAGAGTTTGTTGTTCGACTCGAATTTCTTCGAGGTCTACTTTTCTCCCACTTGTCATTTTGGAAATGTGATCTTTCTCCAAAAAGACACCATCTCGAGCAACAAACACCTTGTTCTCAGATGTATTGTAGAAGTAATACCCCTTTGTTTCCTTTGGATAGCCCACAAGGATACATTTGTCAGATTTTGGATGAAGTTTGTCTGAAATTAATCGTTTGACGTATACTTCACATCCCCAAATCTTAAGAAAAGACACATTTGGAGGCTTTCCAAACCATAATTCATATGGAGTCTTTTCGACAGCTTTAGACGGAGCTCTATTTATAGTGAGTGCAGCTGTATTTAGTGCATGTCCCCAAAATTCTAATGGAAGTTCGGCCTGACCCATCATTGACCTGACCATGTCTAGCAAGGTTCTGTTCCTCCGTTCTGACACACCGTTCCATTGTGGTGTTCCAGGAGGAGTCAATTCTGATAGAATTCCACATTCTTTCAGATGGTCATCAAATTCATAGCTCAGATATTCACCGCCTCTATCAGACCGCTGTGCCTTAATCTTCTTGCCTAATTGATTCTCTACTTCACTCTGAAATTCCTTGAATTTGTCAAAGGATTCAGACTTATGCTTCATTAGGTAGACATAACCATACCTACTGAAGTCATCAGTGAAAGTGATAAAGTAGCTGAAACCACCTCTAGCATTTGTACTCATTGGTCCACATACATCTGTATGGATTAAACCCAATAGTTCATTTGCTCTTTCTCCAACTTTAGAGAAAGGTTGCTTTGTCATTTTGCCAAGTAAACATGATTCGCATTTACCATAATCCTCTAAGTCAAATGGTTCTAGAATTCCTTCCTTTTGAAGTCTTTCTAAGCGTTTCAAGTTTATATGGCCTAATCGACAATGCCACAGATAGGTGAGATCTGAATCATCCTTTTTGGCCTTTTTGGTATTTATGTTATATACTTGTTTGTCGTGATCTAATAAATAAAGTCCATTGACTAATCTAGCAGATCCATAAAACATCTCTTTAAAATAAAACGAACAACTATTGTCTTTTATTAAAAAGGAAAATCCCTTAGCATCTAAGCAAGAAACTGAAATGATGTTTTTAGTAAGACTTGGAACATGGAAACATTCTTCCAGTTCCAAAACTAGCCCGGAGGGCAACGACAAATAGTAAGTTCCTACAGCTAATGCAGCAATCCGTGCACCATTTCCCACTCGTAGGTCGACTTCACCCTTGCTTAACTTTCTACTTCTTCTTAGTCCCTGTGGATTGGAACATAAGTGTGAGCCAAAACCTGTATCTAATACCCAAGAAGTTGAATTAGCAAGTATACAGTCTATAACGAAAATACCTGAAGATGGAACGACTGTTCCGTTCTTCTGATCTTCCTTTAGCTTCAAGCAATCTCTCTTCCAATGCCCCTTCTTCTTGCAGTAGAAGCATTCGGATTCAGAAGTGGGTTGACTGACCTTCCTATTTACAGATTTGGCGCCAGTTTGCTTAGTTGGGCTGGCCTTGTTGCCACCTTTCTTAGCATTCCTCTTCTTTCCAGATTTCTTGAACTTGCCCCCACGCACCATAAGCACATCCTGCTTATCACTTTTGAGCGTCTTTTCAGCGGTCTTCAGCATACCGTGAAGCTCAGTGAGCGTTTTGTCCAGACTATTCATACTGTAGTTCAGTTTGAACTGATCATACCCGCTATGAAGAGAATGGAGGATGGTGTATATAGCCATTTCCTGAGAAAATTGCTGATCCAGCCGACTCATATTCTCAATGAGTCCAATCATTTTGAGAACATGTGGACTTACGGGCTCGCCTTTCTTAAGCTTAGTCTCAAGAATTTGCCTATGAGTCTCGAATCTTTCGACTCGAGCCAGATCTTGGAACATGTTCTTCAACTCACTGATGATTGTGAAAGCATCTGAGTTGATGAACGTTTTCTGCAGATCCGCACTCATGGTGGCGAGCATTAGACATTTCACATCCTTGTTGGCATCAATCCAACGATTGAGGGCTGCCTGAGTGACCCCGTCGCCTGCGGCTTCGGGCATCGCCTCTTCTAGGACCTACTCCTTTTCTTCCTGCATAAGAACTATTTGCAAGTTCCTTTGCCAGTCAAGGAAGTTTTTCCCGTTCAACTTCTCCTTTTCGAGAATTGATCGAATGTTGAATGAATTGTTGTTTGCCATATTAAAAACTACAATTGAAAAGAATAAACAAATAAATAACCATTCACAGTTTCTCTTAATAAACTTAAATTCTAGCATACATGCATAATTCAATGTTTATTAAGCATTTTATTCAAGTTATGTGTTCCGGCAGGTGTGAATAAAATGATTCCAAGATCCTAAAATCATTGAAGAACTAAGCACAGTTTGTCGACTTAATCCTAAAACATCTTAGGTAAGCAAAAACCTTTTGCTAATAGTCTAGAAACTATTCTTGGTTGATAGGTACGTCTAAGAACTTATTAGGTAAACCTATCGATTTTGCCACGACATAAAAGGACTCCTTACTTATATCGTTGAGTTTCACCAAAACTAACATGTACTCACAATTATTTGTGTACCTTGCCCCTTTAGGACCAATAAGTAACACCTCGCTGAGCGAAAACTATTACTAGATTGATGTAAAGGATATCCAAGCAAGTGTATATTTTGGCATGGCACCTTTTAACTCAATTTTTAAGTTTGTAACTTAAGGCTCTTACTATGTTGGTTAGATTTTAAGTGAACTAAAATCCTTAATCATGCAACATAATCAAGCTTATGATCTCATGCATTTTAAGACATATTTAAAAGCAATAAATAACTTAAAACATGCATAAGATAAATGTGATCTAGTATGGCCCGACTTCATCTTGAAGTTTTAACTTCAAAGTCCATCTTGAAAATCTCCGTGGGAGGCACCATTTTCTTCAAATAGGATAAGCTATAATTAAAACTAATTACAACTATTTTATGGTACGCAGACCATATTTGAATTGAAAAACAACTTTGGTACTTTAGACCAATTACATTCAAATTAATGGTACGCAGACCATATTTTCTATCCTATTTGGGCCATACTAGTCACTTCATAACCTGCAAAACAGTACATATACAATATATACCATTCACCCATTCATTATCATGAATGGCCCACATAGCTGGTTAGTAAAACACATTATGCATCACGTAAACATTTGCAGCAATTAATCAAGGGCACCAATAATCTACCAATTATTCAGTCCTTATTAATTCTAATCAAGTTGTTTTAACCTTAAGGATTTGTAGACCTAATCAAGAGTTTATGACTAAAAGGGCTCCCACTTAAACCAATAAATTCATATGCTTTACTAATTTTAAACATAAAAATGTATTTCTAGTCTAACCGGAAACATACAAATTCAATTAAAATTTAAAGCTCATATAAATTTAGAATTGAATCCAAAAAGTTTAATTTAATTTCAGTCGTATTTAAATTAATTCATGATTTTAATTTTAGTAAAATAATTAGAATAAATAGAATTTATTATAATTACAATATTCAAAATTAAAATCCAAGAAAATAATTTAAATTATTAATTTTAAAATTAATTAAAATTACGTAAACTGAAAATTTCAAATTAAACATTCAAAACGATCTAATCGAAACGCAAACACCCTACGCATCGCACGCCCATGGGCCACACGCACACAGCCATCGCTGGCCATGTGCGCGCAGCCCATGCGCTGTGTCGCATAGCTGCTGCTTCTACCCTTCGCAAGCAATCGCGCGAGTTGGTGCTCGCTGCGCGCGCGCCAGCGGTCGATGCACGCGAGCCATCGCTCACTGTGCGCGCTCGCCAGCGCTTGATCTGCGCGCTCGCCAGCGCTCGATGTGCGCGCTCGCCAGCGCTCGCTTGATGCGAGCCAGCGCTCGCTGCGCGCGCTCGCCAGCGCTCGCTGCGCGAGGCATCGACGCTGGGCGCAGCACTCGTGGCACGCGAGCTTGCGCTCGCTGCGCGCGCTTGCTCGAGGCAGTGCGCGTTGTGGCGCAGCTCGCTTGCTGCCCACACGCGACTGCCGTGCCTTGCCTTCGCCCATGCCCATTCGTCCATTGCTCATTGCCCACGACACAAGGCAGGGCTGCTGCCTTGTGCTCGTGCACCATGCCCTTGCTCATTGCATTCGTGCCGCATGGGCGACGAGCTCCCTTGCTCGTCGTCGCATGCCCGCACTATACAACACCCCTTAAGGGTAACACGTAGCGTCCATTGCTTTGTGCGTGCAAGTTATATGAACGAATCGCATAAAATTTAAAAAATTTATATTTAAAATTAATGACGAATTAATAAATTAATATTAATTTCATAATTTTAGGGCGAAAAGTCGAAAATTTATTATTCAATTGATTTCCGATTAACATGGATTCAAGTCTAGGTCATAAAAATTTAAAATTTATCATAAATTTACAATTTTTATGGTGGTTTTTAATCATAGGTATCTAATTAAATTATAATTAATTATGAAAATCAAATTAATTCTAAATTATTCTAATTTTCAACAAATTAATCATAATTACAAATTAGATTGCATAATTAACAAGGCTAGGCATTCAAACTTGTTAAACATATACAGTAGGTCAATCAAAAATTCAAGATTTATCAACAAGAATCGCAAATATTTAATTTAACATCTTAAATTTACGAAATTTTGCATTCGAAAAACTAAAACCTTCGAAAAGTCATAGTTAGGCTTCGAATTTGAGAATTTTAGAATGCCTTTTACATGCGGAATTGACACAAAAATCACTCGATTTGGATGAGTAACGAAGAAACTGCCGAAAAACTGCGTACGTATAATTAAATAAACGCAATTTGCAATTAATTAACAATTACGAAAATTAATCACCCCTTTTAATTCTTGCAAATTTGTAATATTTAACCATGTTCATGCAATTTAGATTATGAAAATAATAAGAGGCTCGTGATACCACTGTGAGGTTATGTTACATATGACAATTCATAAATCATGCGGAAAAACCATTTAGCCAGGAATACATATTATTTACACATAATCATATAGCATAGTTTAGATGCATACTCTTTGTTGCGTGCCTTCCCTAGCTGCGCCCGAACCGAACAAGAACAAGTCTTTAGGACTCCAAGTGTCGTCCCTCCGTAGATAGTCCACAGCACGTCCGGATCCGCCTTAAGATTGACCAACTAGAATCGCCCTTAAGGTACTAAAAATTTCGGCACTTTTGAGCAAGGAATGTGTCTGAATTTTTCTCTCAAAAACTCACTTTGAATACTTGAAAAACTTGTTATAAATTGTGAACCCAGGCCACATATTTATAGGGGTATGGAAAGAGAATTGGAATCCTATTAGGATACGAATTAATTAAATTAGAATCCTAATGAAACTCTTATTTAATTAATTTATCAAATAGAATTAGGAATTTAATCATTAAACGAATCCTGTACGTTTTAGGTTTCGTATGTGAACACAAACACCTACGCACGTACAGCAACCCACGAGGGGCGCCATGCGCGCGCGCGCACAGCCCGATCATCGCAGCCCACGACTGCCGCAGCCTTGGGCGCGCGCTGGGCCTGCCTTGCGGTGGGCCTGGCGCAGCCTTGGGCTGGCGTGTTGTGGCGCGCGTTTCCCTTGCTGGACGTGGGCCTGGCTTCGTGCTGGGCCTTCGTCTAGCAAGCTCGTCCGATGCTAATTCGTACGACGCGCTTCCGATTAATTTTCCGATTCCGGAATTCATTTCCGATACGAACAATATTTAACATTTCCGATTCCGGAATTAATTTCCGTTTCGAACAAATATTTAATATTTCCGTTTCCGGAATTATTTTCCGATTCCGATAATATTTCCGATTCAGACAATATTTCCGATTCCGGCAATATTTCCATTTCCGATAATATTTTCCGATTCAGACAATATTTCCGTTTTCGGCAATATTTCCGATTCCGGTAATATTTCCGATTCAGACAATATTTCCGTTTCCGGCAATATTTCCGATTCCGGCAATATTTCCATTTCCGATAATATTTTCCGATTCAGACAATATTTCCGTTTCCGGCAATATTTCCGATTCCGGCAATATTTCCATTTCCGATAATATTTTCCGATACGTACCATGTTTCCGTTTTCGGTAACATCTACGACTTCGATAATATTTATATTTCCGATACGATCCATATTTCCGTTTCCGGCAATATCATCGTTTCCGGAGTATTCATTTCTTGCCTGTGACGATCTCAGCTCCCACTGAAACCAAGATCTGTCGATTCCGAATATCCATAGTTGGAGTATTTAATGCCATTAAATACTTGATCCGTTTACGTACTATTTGTGTGACCCTACGGGTTCAGTCAAGAGTAAGCTGTGGATTAATATCATTAATTCCACTTGAACTGAAGCGGCCTCTAGCTAGGCATTCAGCTCACTTGATCTCACTGAATTATTAACTTGTTAATTAATACTGAACCGCATATATTAGACTTATCATTGAATGCATACTTGGACCAAGGGCATTATTTCCTTCACTAAAGCCCTCTTCAAGCTTCTACAATTCTTGGTTTCATGTCCTATATCTTCATGGAACTGGCTATATAATTTGGGGTCTCGAGTCTCAGCAGGAGACTTCATGGGGAATGGTCGATCAAGGTCGTACCTTGTTCCCACGTCTTTTAGTATGGTGAGAAGATCTGTGTTGTACTCAAAATATTCCCTTTCTTGCGGTCGTTCTCTCTTGTGTCCAGGAAAGTTGGTATCATGCTCTTTTGAGAGAGCCCATGTGCCATTCACTCGCGGGGATTTTCGGTCCACTTTATCCTTCTTCCCGGAGGAGTCTGTTGTTTCTCCAATCCTTCCTTCCTTTGACGCGCTGCATATTTCTGTTGCATGGATAAATGCTTCAGCCTCGTCCAGGACCTCGGCCATAGTCCTTACACTCTTCTTAACCAGGTCAAACTTGAAGGATCCCTTCTTCAATCCCCTGATAAAATTATCAAAAGAGACGCCATCAGGCAAGTCTGGGATCTGTCCTGCCTCTAGATTGAAACGCTTCACGTAGCTTCTTAGGGACTCGTCTTTCCCTTGTTGGATCCGTCCCAAATGCATGCTGGTTTTCCTTTCTTCCTTGTGTGCCATGAACCTCGTAGAGAACAAAGTCTGTAGTTCGTTAAAAGAGGTAATTGATCTTGGGGGCAGCCGTTCAAACCATTTAGACGCTACTCCTTTGAGCGTGGCTGGGAAGTATTTGCACCAAGTGGCTTCATTGGTTCCCTGAACGTACATGTGATGGCGGTATGCGACAAGGTGCATATCGGGATCGGTGGTCCCGTCATAAGCTTCAATTGTAGGAGTTTTTACTTTGGGTTCCTTCGGGGCATTCATGATCTCGTCAGAGAAAGGGGTACTCATGTGCCTTAACGTCAGGTTGTTGAGCCCTTGCTGAATATGATAGGTTGGTTCACGACGGTTGGATAGCAGGCGGGGGCGCATACTTACCCTATGGGGCGTCATCTGGGTCGGTCCACGTGTAGTGGGATAAAATGGCGGATCTTCCATCACAGGAGTGGACCCGGTGTCTGATAGTTCAGATTCAGCCTCATAATGTTCTTGACGCCTTGAGGCTGGCTGTAAGACGGCTAGTGGGCTTCCTCTAGATGATGGTCGTATGACCGGGTCCCTTCGAGGTAAGAAGGTGGGGGGGTCACGGCCATTTCCCGAGTGCTCAGGCACAGGGCTGACTCCCCTGCTTGCTTGTGGACGAGAACCTTCTCCAGCTCTCCAAATGTTGAATCTGAGGGGCCTCTGCGGAGCCGTCCTCTCAGCGCAGTAGATTAGCATATTTTTCCGAATTTCATCTTGCAGTGTAGTGCTCATCTGTTGTCGAAAGGTCTGATTCATTTGCTGTTGGAATCCTGTTAAGATCTCGCGTAGGGAGCCCACCGAGACTGGAAAATCTAGATTCTCGTCTAATACGGCGTCTCGGACGCTGGGGCTTAGATGGCCGCCTGGCGGAGACGCCTCAGTTATTGGTTCTTCTTCTACAACCACCTCAGCCTGCATCCGTCGCGGTGTGTTCCCTGCATTTGCGATTCAATTGGCTTCTTCAATGTGTCGTCTCTCTTCTTCTCCACCAGCGTACTCTCTGTCAGAGTGTAGTTAGGCCATGACATTGTACCTCCCCACAGACGGCGCCAAATGTTGTGGGATCTTTTACGGTGCTGACGTGGCACGCGTTCCTCGGAGGTATCAAGTATGACCTGGCACGAACTTCTGGCAACCTGCAAAACAAGAATATTCCCGTAGGAATATTCCCTCCGATGCTTAAGTAAGTATAAGCTAGAGAGATAAGTAATTTGTAGAGAGAAGGCAGAGCAAAGATAAGTTTTTGTTGGTGGGGATGAATTAAATGCCTTTTACCTAGGGATCTGCACTATTTATAGTGCTAGGGTTTCTTGGGAACTGGTCCTGCATGATTGGGTGTTTATGCAAGATCGGGACACGTGTCCTGCTAAGGTTTTGGAGGCTTTGGTTTGGACCAAGTGGGCCTCTTAATCATTTGAGCCTTGGCCCTGTGAAGTTGAGAAAGGCCCGCAGGCAAGCTTTTGGGCCTTTTTTCTGGGCTTTGAAAGTACGACGTGGCATTCTTTTAGGCCACATCATTTGCCATTGTTGCTTAGACCATATCAACAAGTTAACATTCATAAGCTCTATTTTAATGGACTTTTGAAAGTTGATTGATTTCTAGATCAATTCAAGACAAGCTAGTCTTACTCGTTGAAAGTAACAAAAGATATGAACTATTGTTAGAACGCCTAGACAATAGAATTCAAAGCTAAAGAAAGAGATTTTATGACTTTATTATTTCACCTAGATTTTAGTGAATGTTGGTTCATTTACTCGAAGTGATATAAGTTTGAATCTGTTTGGCTAGTTCAAAGATTAAGAAGTATAAAATCCACTTGGCAAAAAATCATAAAGATCTAGGATAGATCATGTTAATGATTACTTGAGACCAAAATGATCATCAATGATTGTGTGTAGTAAAAATTCACAATCTAGCTCCATAAGATATGGCATTTCTAAATTGGAATGATCGAAGTCGATTAGTACTTGATTCGATCAATGATGGATCATAAAGGCTTTTCCTATAATTTCTAAAAACAAAATGCTCAACTACCACCAAACTAAACCAAAATTCGTCAAAGCTATTGAAAAGTAATTTCAGAATATCTTTTCATCATATATCTAGAGAGTTCCTAAACTCAGTGGAAGCTTAGTGTTTGTTATTCAACAAACTAAGGCCCAAGTATAGATATACATTTCATTGTGATTTATTCAAATGAGACACAAGGGTATTGTTTCTACCACGAATTTTTGAGAACATAATGTTTGTTTGCTCGAAATAATGTCCTTTTGGAGATTCGTTTCCAAAATGGCAAGTGGGAGAAAATAGACCTCGAAAGTCTTCGAGGCGAACAAAAACCATAAACGGACATTCAGGAGGCTTTTCGAAGTTCTTTAGAAAATCCGAACATGTATTCTTTAAGGACTTTAGAAGTGGCTTTAAAGAATAGACATCTCTTAGAAGTCTTTACAAGTGCTTCAAGGAGAACAGAATATTCAAAGGACTTTCAAGTGGCTATTGATATTCTATTGTTTGATGTTCTATACCCAAGTAGGCATAGAGTTCAAGTCACTGAAACTATGAGATTCTTCTATTAGATAGTAAAGAATCATGGAGTTCAGGTCACTGAAGCTATGCGATTCTTCTATTAGATAGTGAAGAAACCTACAACTTGCAGTCAAACTATTATCATGTAGATTAATAAGTTTGTGACTTCTAAGAAAGCTATGACGAAACCTATATTCCCTAAAATGGTTAAAGGCCATATATAGACTCAAATGTTTTAGATGGTTAAAGGCCATAAAACATAACCAATGTTTTGATGACAAAATTGAAATTTTGTTGATTTGCAAGAATGGGTTAACACCTATTGGTTGCAAATTGGTTTTAAGGATAAAAACCATCAAACATGAAATTATGTTCACACACAAACCTAGATTAGTTGCTAAAGGTTACAAGCAAATTCACGATGTGGATTGTGTTGAAACCTCATGCATAATCGTAATGCTTAAGTATATAAATCAAGCAATGATTGCATATTGGTACATATGGCAATTGGATGACAAAACAATCCCTCAATCAAATGTTGGAATAAACTATGTACATGGTATGTCATAGGATTTGTGGATCCAAATAAATGCTTGAAAAGGAAAGCTAGCTTATGAAATCTAAGTACAGGTTTAAGCAAGCAATTGGGAATTAGAAATGTATTTTAGTGAAGCTAATAAGTATTTTAGTTTCATAAAATGTACATGACTCTTATAGATGTATAAGAAGTTTAGTGGGAGTACATAAAACTTAATTGGTCCTATGTGTATCACACACATATCTCTCTATTGTGAAATAACATTCAAATGCTAATGACTTAGATTTGAAATTATTCATCAATGATGGACCAAGGCGAAACTCAGTACATACTGGGTATTAAGATCTATTTACAAAGATCTTATGATATTGTTTTGGATTAAGTAATGGCATTTACTAAATCAAACACGAAAGACTCCATTGGAGATATTCGACCCATATGAATAAATCTAAGTAAAGGATGTTTGAACTATGTATAAGCATTTACAAAGTTAAACATCAAAGAGTCTAAATGAGATTCTTAACCTATATTATATGTCAAAGAATTTAGCTGGAATTAGTATCTACTGAAACTAGATGAGCTAAAGTTACATGAATAGAATTCAATTGGGAATTATTCTTCAAAAGAAATTATCATGTATGATATAATATGAGGATCGCCAAAAACGTATCGTATGGCTTTAGGCAGGACGAACATATACCAGTCTCTATTGATCTAAGTGAAGATCAACTAGATTGAGATCAAGAAAAACTTATGGTACTTGAAAAGGTACATAGGAATAGTTCTTGATTCAAGGAAATAAAGATATGCTAAATATTGATGCTACACGCATAAACACTGGCAAAGGATCAAGCAAGATCCCTTTGGAGTTAACCATTGGCAAGGACGAGCTATAGAGCATCGTGTTTTGAAAATGGCAACATGGATTGGAGACCATGAGTTGTTGCGTGGGAAATTAAAATAATAATTTCGTTGTTCTAAGATATAGTTGGAAAGTCTTCCGCATATATGTGAACTGCTTGGATAAGTAAATCCAAACAAAGCATCACTAGAAACCTAAACAGTTGAAGTAAAAGTACTTATTGCCTAAGAAGCAATTAAACAGGGTTGTTTATGTTAAAGAGTTCTTCATTGAACTTGGGTAGATCACATGTCTGTTGACTTAATAGTTCTTCATTGCAAAATGTGTAGAACCACTATTGAAGTAAGAAAGACTAGATCACACAATAAACAAACTCAAAAGATCTTACCATCCTATCTCAAAGAACATTCGATGAAAAGGATATTAAGATT
This sequence comes from Spinacia oleracea, assembly GCF_020520425.1. Classification (NCBI taxonomy): domain Eukaryota; kingdom Viridiplantae; phylum Streptophyta; class Magnoliopsida; order Caryophyllales; family Amaranthaceae; genus Spinacia; species Spinacia oleracea. The sequence goes on from NC_079487.1 coordinate 31,490,419, forward strand.
GGCAAAGCATGATAACTAAACCTATGCAACAAGTGAGAGGCAACACTCACATTGTAGCACTGGAAATCAAGCATAGCTTTGATTTCCATGAACTGTTTTAAAAATGGGTTTGAGGCCCATGGTTGTAAAACATTGGGGTTAAACATTTATCATATATGAAATGTATTTTCATATTCCATTTAATCTTGGATTAGTATTAAATGATGAGTCCTTTCAATTTGACAATATATTCAAGATAGACTGTCAGGACCAGTCCTGTGACTAAGAAATGTCTATCAAGTGAACTTGAATGTCAAAAGTTGAAAATGGTTCCTGGTCGGATTTTTCTATAAAGATGGACGCATAAAAAACATTAGACGATTAGAATGCAAGATGACTAGTAGTTCTGTTTCTTGAACTATGTAGACATGGCAATATCGTAATCATTTGCATAGATACTTACTTTGGGAAGACTAGTATCGGACATACCTATGAAACTTTACTGTAAGAGATGAAAATCTGTCATAAGTAAATTTCATTAAAATTATTAGACACTAAATCCTCAATACCTGAGTGATTTGAGATTACTTGTTTGAGAACTGGTTACTTTGACGTTGACCAACCGTCGCACCGTAAAAGGAGGTTATAAAGGCAACGCTCAGGTAATCACCTATCAAACGAAGTCTAATCTCAAGATCGCAAGATCGGGATTGTCCTCCCATAAATCGGGATGAGATGCTTAAAAATTGTACAACGCCACTCGGAGAGCTAGAAACTGTAAAATGCATGGCCGTGCTCGGATGAATCATAGGCTATCATTATCTGTTTATTTGATCAGTTGAACTCTGAAACCGAGAAACACCTCTGAACATAATAAGGATGACAACTCTTACCTTATGTTCAAGAGCAAGCATCGAGTGACAAAGGAATTAGGAAATGCACACTTGTCCCTAAGGACAAGTGGGAGACTGAAGGAAATAATGCCCTTGGTCCAAGTATGCATATAATATTAAGTCTAATAAATGCGGTTCAGTATTAATTAACAAGTTAATAATTCAGTGAGATCAAGTGAGCTGAATGCCTAGCTAAAGGCCGCTTCAGTTCAAGTGGAATTAATTATATTAATCCACAGCTTACTCTTGACTGAACCCGTAGGGTCACACAAATAGTACGTAAACGGGTCAAGTATTTAATGGCATTAAATACTCCATCCATGGATATTTGGAATCGACGGATCTTGGTTCCAGTGGGAGCTGAGATCGTCAAACGCAAGAAATGAATACTCCGGAAACGATGATATTACCGGAAACGGATATATGGGTCGTATCGGAAATATAAATATTATCCAAGTCGTAGATGTTATTGGAAACGGAAACATGGTACGTATCGGAAAATATTATCGGAAATGGAAATATTGCCGGAATCGGAAATATTTGCGGAAACGGAAATATTGTCAGAATCGGAAATATTATCGGAATCGGAAAATAATTCCGGAAACGGAAATATTAAATATTTGTTCGAGACGGAAATTAATTCCGGAATCGGAAATGTTAAATATTGTTCGTATCGGAAATGAATTCCGAAATCGGGAAATTAATCGGAAGAGCATCGTACGAATTAGCATCGGACGAGCTTGCTAGACGAAGGCCCAGCATGAAGCCAGGCCCGCGTCCAGCAATGTAAAGGATATCCAAGTAAGTGTTATTTTGGCATGGCACCTTTTAACTCAATTTTTTTTAAGTTTGGAACTTAAGGCTCTTACTATGTTGGTTAGATTTTAAGTGAACTAAAATCCTTAATCATGCAACATAATCAAGCCACAATCTCATGCATATTTAAGACATATTTAAAAGCAATAAATAACTTAAAGCATGCATAAGATAATTGTGATCTAGTATGGCCCGACTTCATCTTGAAGCTTCAACTTCAAAGTCCGTCTTGAAAATGGATTGGAAACTCCGTCTTGAATTTCACCGTGGGAGGCGCCATTTTCTTCAAATAGGATAAGCTATAATTAAACTAATTACAACTATTTGATGGTACGCATACCATATTTGAATTAAAAAATAAATTTGGTGCTTTAGACCAATTACATTCAAATTAATGGTACGCAGACCATATTTTCTATCCTATTTGGGCCATACTAGTCACTTCATAACCTGCAAAACAGTACATATAGAATATATACCATTCACCCATTCATTATCATGAATGGCCCACATAATTGGTTAGTAAAAACACATTGTATGTATCACATAAATATTTGCAGCAATTAATCAAGGGCACCAATAATCTACCAATTATTCAGTCCTTATTAATTCTAATCAAGTTGTTTAACCTTAAAGGATTTATAGACCTAATCAAGAGTTTATGACTAAAATTGCTCCCACTTAAACCAATAAATTCATATGCTTTACTAATTTTAAACATAAAAATGTATTTCTAGTCTAACCGGAAACATACAAATTTAATTAAAATTTAAAGCTCATACAAATTTATAATTGAATCCATTTTATTTAATTTATTTTTCAGTTGAATTAAATGAATTTAAATTAATTCAAGGTTTAATTTTAGTAAAATAATTAGTATAAATAAAATTTATAATAATTATAATATTCAAAATTAAAATCCGAGAAAACAATTTAAATTATTAATTTTAAAATTAATTAAAATTATTTCCGAACTGAAAATCCTAAATTAATATCAAAACGTATCAATCGTCTCAAGACGAGGCACTTGGGCTTGCGCCCAAGCCCATCGTGCTACGAGGTCGCATCGCCCCGCACGACTAATCGTATGGCATACGCGAGCAGGCCACACGCAACGCAGCAAGCCCAGGCCACGCTACGCGCAGCCCGCTCACTTCGACGCGTCTGGATGCTTCGCTGGGCGCTGCAGCGCGCGCTGTGGCGCAGCATGCTTGCTGCCCACACGCGACTGCTCGCCTGGATTTGCGCCAATGCCTTCGCCCTTGCCCCTTCACCCACGCTGCACACGGCACTCGACACAAGGGCACCGTGCTGCCTTGTGCTCGTGCGCCATGGCCCTTGCTCGCTGCATTGTACCGCACGGGCGACGAGCTCCCTTGCTCGTCGTCGCGTGCCTGCACTATACAACACCCCTTAAGGGTAACACGTAGCGTCCATTGCTTTGTGCGTGCAAGATTTACGGGCGTGATTTATAAAAATTTAAAATTTTTAATTCAAATTTAATGACAAATTAATAAATCATATTAATTTCATAATTCTAGGGCGAAAAATCGAAATTTTTATTAATCAATTAATTTCCGATTAACATGGATTCAAATCTAGGTCATAAAAATTTAAAATTTAACATAAATTAACAATTTTTATGGTGGATTTTAATCATTGATACCTAATTAAATTATTAATTAATTATGAAAAACAAATCAATTCTAAATTATTCGAATTTCAACAAATTAATCATAATTACAAATTAAGTCTAGGCATTCATAATTGTTAAACATATACTGTAGGTCAATCAAAAACTCAAGATTTATCAACAAGAATCGCAAATACTTAATTTAACATCTTAAATTTACAAACTTTTGCGTTCGAAATACTTAAACCTCCGAAAAGTCATAGTTAGGCTTCGAATTTGGGAATTCTGGGTTCGGCCGAAAAATACTAGTTTTGTCAAAATTTTAGAATGCCTTTTACATGCAAAATTGACACAAAAATCACTCGATTTGATTGAGTAACGAATATTCTGCCGAAAAACTGTGTACATATAATTAAATAAACGCAATTTGCAATTAATTATGAAAACTAATCACCCCTTTAATTCCTTGCAAATTTGTAAAATTTAACCATGTTATATGCAATTTAGATTATGAAAATAATAAGAGGCTCGTGATACCACTGTTAGGTTATGATACATATGAATAAACATAAATCATGCGGAAAAACCATAAAGCCAGGAAACATATTATTTACACATAATCATTTAGCATAATTCAGATGCATACACTTTGTAGCGTGCCCTCCCTAGCTGCGCCCGAACCGAACAAGAACAAGTCTTTAGGACTCCAAGGGTCGTCCCTCCGTAGATAGTCCACAGCACGTCCGGATCCGCCTTAAGATTGACCAACTAGAATCGCCCTTAAGGTACTATAAATTTCGGCTAATAGGGCAAGTGTTTGTGGCTGATTTTTGCTTGAAAATCTTACCTTTGAATACTTCAATCCTCGATGTAAATATGTGACCCTAGGCACCTATTTATAGAGTTATGGAAAAGGACTTGGAATCCTATTAGGATACTAATTTATTTGATTATAATCCTACTGGGACTCTAATTAAATAAACTAAATCTTTTAGGATTAGATTTAATCATATGACGAATCCCAGTAGCCTTAGGATTCGAGTAACACACTTCGAGTGATACGCTAGCACCGCACGCAGGCCTTGCGGCCCACGCACAGCGCCAGCCCACTCGTCGCAGCCCCGCGCGCGCGCCAAGGCCATTGCTGGGCCTGGCCTTGCATTGGGCCTGGCGTGGCTTGGCAGCGTGTGTTTGGGCGCTTGGGCTTGCTGGGCGTAGGCCTGGCTTCGTGCTGGGCCTTCGTCTAGCAAGTCTCGTCCGATGCTAATTCGTACGACGCGCTTCCGATTAAATTCCCGATTCCGGAATTCATTTCCGATACGAACAATATTTAATATTTTCGATTACGGAATTAATTTCTGTTTCGAACAAATATTTAATATTTCCGTTTCCGGAATTATTTTCCGATTCCGATAATATTTCCGATTCTGACAATATTTCCGTTCCGGTAATATTTCCGATTCCGGCAATATTTCCATTTCCGATAATATTTTCCGATACGTACCATGTTTCCGTTTCCGGCAACATCTACGACTTGGATAATATTTATGTTTCCGATACGATCCATATTTCCGTTTCCGGCAATATCATCATTTCCGGAGTATTCATTTCTTGCCTTTGACGATCTCAGCTCCCACTGAAACCAAGATCCGTCGATTCCGAATATTCATAGATGGAGTATTTAATTCCATTAAATACTTGATCCGTTTACGTACTATTTGTGTGACCCTACGGGTTCAGTAAGGAGTAAGCTGTGGATTAATATCATTAATTCAACTTGAACTGAAGCGGCCTCTAGCTAGGCATTCAGCTCACTTGATCTCACTGAATTATTAACTTGTTAAGTAATACTGAACCGCATTTATTAGACTTAACATTAAATGCATACTTGGACCAAGGGCATTATTTCCGTCACAGTGGACCCATTCCCTCGGATAGAAATATGTGAATCAGACGACGGACATGTAGCCACCCGGCCCACCCCACATGACGACCCTCTCGTGGTCGAGATCAAAATCTCTAACATGAGAGTAAAACACATCTTGATAGATAGAAGAAGTTCATCTGATATAATGAGCATGGAGTGCCTAAGCCGCCTAGCTCACGATCCTAAGACCGTAGAGACCATCCACTACCCTATCATTGGCTTTGGAGGAAGCATCATACATCAAGTAGGCGTCATCAACTTGCCAATTCGAATTGGAGGGCGAAAAGATGGACGAAAGATGGGGGTGGACTTCCTAATCCTCAAAGATTTGACAGCATACAATGTCATTTTGGGACGCCCCACCTTGAACAAGATTAAGGCAGTGGTTGTCACCCATCTCATGCTTCTGAAGTATGTGTGTGACGATGGGGCAATACGGACTATACACGGAGATCAACAGCAAGCAAGATACTTCTACCTCACAACTCTTAACCCATCAACATGGAGGAAAGATCTGGCTGGGACCAAAGGCAAAAGGAAATATGAAGAAGAACCACCAACTGCTGGCGAGGGTATCCCAGTTAAAATTGAGAAAAGTGGCTGAAGAGTAGAATGTCAATAGTAAGAGAAATAATGCCCTTGGTCCAAGTATGCATATAATGTTAAGTCTAATAAATGCGGTTCAGTATTAATTGACAAGTTAATAAATTCAGTGAGATCAAGTGAGCTGAATGCCTAGCTAGAGGCCGCTTCAGTTCAAGTGGAATTAATGATATTAATCCACATCTTACTCTTGACTGAACCCGTAGGGTCACACAAATAGTACGTAAACGGATCAAGTATTTAATGGAATTAAATACTCCATCTATGGATATTCGGAATCGACGGATCTTGGTTTCAGTGGGAGCTGAGATCGTCAAAGGCAAGCAAGTGAATACTCCGGAAACGATGATATTGCCGGAAACGGAAATATGGATCGTATCGGAAATATAAATATTATCCAAGTCGTAGATGTTGCCGGAAACGGAAACATGGTACGTATCGGAAAATATTATTGGAAATGGAAATATTGCCGGAATCGGAAATATTGCCGGAAACGGAAATATTGTCAGAATCGGAAATATTATCGAAATCGGAAAATAATTTCGGAAACGAAAATATTAAATATTTGTTCGAAACGGAAATTAATTTCGGAATTGGAAATATTAAATATTGTTCGTATCGGAAATAAATTCCGGAATCGAGAATTTAATCGGAAGCGTATCGTACGAAAGCATCGGACGAGGCCTGTCAGACGAAGGCCCATCACGAAGCCGGGCCATCACCCAGCAAGCCAAAGCGCAACAAACACACGCCAAGCCTCGACCAGGCCCAGCGCAAAAGCCAGGCCCAGCCGAAGCTTTGGGCGCGCATGCCGAGCAAGGGGCTGCGACGAGTGTGCCTTGCGCTGTGCGTGGGTCGTAAGGCCTGCGTGCGGTGCTTGTGCGCCTCTCGTGTGTGTTACTCGAATCCTAAGGCTACCGGGATTCGTCATATGATTAAATCTAATCCTAATAGATAATGTTTATTTAAATAGAGTTCTAGCAGGATTCTAATTAAATAAATTTGTATTCTAATAGGATTATAATTCCTTTTCCATAACTCTATAAATAGGTGCCTAGGGTCACATATTTACACACAACATTGAAGTATTCAAAGGTAAGATTTTGGAGCAAAAATCAGCCAAACACTTGCAACCTATTTAGCCGAAAATCCTAGGAACCTTAAGGGCGATTCTAGTTGGTCAAGCTTAAGGCGGATCCGGACGTGCTGTGGACTATCTACGGAGGGACGACACTTGGAGTCCTAAAGACTTGTTCTTGTTCGGTTCGGGCGCAGCTAGGGAGGGCACGCTACAAAGTGTATGCATCTGAATTATGCTAAATGATTATGTGAAATTAATATGTTTCCTGGCATTAAGGTTTTCCGCATGATTTATGTTTTGTCATATGTATCATAGCCAAACAAATAGTGTCACGGTCCGAGTGTTTTGACACCGGATCCGTGCGGCGCGCTCTTGCCTATGGGGCGGCAAGGGCGCAAGCCTTGTGCGGAAAGTGAATCTCAAGGCTCGGGGCACGACCGGGTGTTTGCTTTAGAATGGGCACTCTTGCCTATTGGCGACAAGAGCGAGGGTCGAGGGTCGATCGGGGAGCTTGTGTGCGCACAACAGGCACAAGCGGGACTGACGACGAGAGTGTATCTGTTTTGCAAGGGACTTTGATGGGTCTTGGAAAGCTTAAAAGCATGCGACATCGCAATATCTAAAAAGGCTAGCAACAACACATGAATTAAGCAAAGGCAACTTCTGATGAGAGGTATGAAGGAATTATGTCCTTAGACATTTCCGGCAATTACTAAATATAAATAGGAATTAATTATGAAGATAATAAATTAATTATTTTAGTAATCATATTTGCTTGCTAGAGAATAAATGTGATTAGTAGGACAATATTGATTGGACCTACAACTAAAATATATTAATCCTATAAGGTCAAACATATAAGCACTAATTGGAATGGGCCCAAAAGGTCCTATGGCAACCGGCCTGCTAAGAGAAACAAGGTTGGGCTTTGTGTTAACTTAAAAGCCCTAAACATTATAATAGTTATAATGTCAGGGATTCAGTAACTACGTGATTTTTGAATATCAGACACAAAAAGGAAACACAAAAAACCCTAACTGTGATTCTCAAAACGCCGTACATCCCAAACAAAGCAAGAGACAGATTGTGATCGTTCTCTTCCGTACTAGCATACATGGGATTCAATTCGTGCTTGTGGACTGAGTAGAGGAGCAACAAGTGGGGCTCTAAGATCTTCGAAGCTTGCATATGAACGGGAGAACACGCTTCAAAGGTGATTATTCTTTCGACTTAATCTGATCTATACTATCGTTATGCATGAGATCCTGTGATAGATGTTAGGAAATTGTTTCCTGAAATTCCGCTTTATGCATCTATATGTTCCTACAGTGGTATCAGTTTTAGCCTCTTGCATAATATTTTATGATCATGATTGTATGCAACATTATTATTTTGATTCAATTAAGGGAAGATTTATTTATGGCTTGAATTTGCAAAATTAATATATGATATTAATTGATTGGAATCATTAAATCGTGATTTAATTAATTTTTGCTCACAATAAATTTATAAAATTCCGAAATTTTTATCACAGGGTCGAAATTAACAGTTAATATCACATAAAAAATTTCGGATTTTTTTAAATTAAATTCGTCAGATTTTAAATTATTTATTGGTTAATAAGATTAATCATGGAAATAATTTGTTAACAATTAAAGATTTGATTTTTAATTTGTTAAATAAATCTAATGATTATCCCCTAATTTTTATACAATAGCCGAAATTTTTTGGTAATTTTTTAACTAATTTTCGGAATTTTTGTTTATTAATTATTGAATTTGGTTAAATTTTATGTTTAATTCGATTAATCATAAAATTTAAGGATAACAATTAAAATTTTTAATTTTATTTGTTAAGAAAATTCAATAGAACTGCCTCATAATTTAATTCGAATTTTTTGGATTATAATTGTTATTATTCTGAATTATTTGAATAAAATGAGATAATTATGCCCTAAATTTTAAATTCTTGTTAGATTTAATTTGAATAAAGATTCTAATTGAAATCTAACTTTTAACAAACCTAAAAATTCAGTTTTAATTTTGTTAAATTACTCAAATTTTCTGCCATAATTTTCGGATTATCACACCTAATTAAATTTCTTAATCTAAAAGGTTGGATAAAGATTAATTTAAATTGGTAATATGTTGCACAATTTAATGAAAAATTGCCCACCATGGCTGGGTGGCCCACCTCCGATGATGGAGCCACGGTGGGGGGGTGAATTAGGGCCGTGTTCCGGCGATTATCAGGGCGGCAGTCGGTTATCATCGCGGCGGAAGAGCAGCCAGCATCGCTGCTGTTCGGTTGCTGCTGTGCTGGCCACGACGTCGACGCCGGTCTTGCTGCCGGCAGTTGCTGGTAGATGGGTCGGGCGGCGTGGCTGGGTCATTCCCGTGGAAGCTGGTCGGCGGCCCTGGTGGCTGCTGGCCGGCGATGAAGCTATTTTGAAATGTTACTGTTCCTGCTTTGTTCTTCATTTTAAAAAAAAAAAAAAAAAAAAAAAAGGAAAAGGGAATTTTGAAAATCATTTTCACAGTGCATTAAAAGGAAAATCTGATTTTCCTAATCAAGGTCCAAATTGGAAAAGTTTCCCAAATCAACCTTTATAAATTGAATAAATTTCCCAAAAATCAGTTTTGGTAATTTTGGAAATATTTTTTTTTTGGAAAATATGATTTTCTAAGTTGAGCATAAATTAATATGTTTCTTTAAATGCAAATTCTTGATTAATACGATTATTCTAGCCATATTTAAATAGTAATTGAATTAAAATAATAAAGTTTCATAAATAATGTTAAACTTAAATTGTTTAAGTTTTTATAATTATTTTGGAAATGCTATTTGCTTATTAACAGTTAATAAGTAAATAATTTGTGTTTAATATAGTTTGATATTATATGCGTGTATGGAATATATATGATATTTTGTTACATGCAAGTGACTAGTATGGCCCAAAATAGGATAGAAAATACGATCTGCGTATCGTTTTGTATTCTTGTAAATTTTGAAATACGATCTGCGCATCGTTCTGTATTATTGTAATTTAATTTAAAAGTTTAAATTAGATTATAAAGTTCGTATTATGAGCTCGATGGAGTAAGAAGGTGTAATTTAATTTAAAAGTTTAAATTAGATTATAAAGTTCGTATTATGAGCTCGATGGAGTAAGAAGGTTCAATCCGAAATTCAAGGATGGAGATCCAAGAAAGATGAACAGGAACCCAAGAAGATTTGAGCTTATTTTTTAGGGGCCATACTAGGATCACATTTATTTTTATGCATTTTATATTGCCTTAAAATGCTTATTGAGTTTATGTATGTGGTTATTTAAAGCGATGTGTTCACTTTTAATTAACCAACATAGTAAACTTAGGTCCCAAAATAATATTGAGTTTAAGTGCTTTTCCATACAACACCTATAAAGCCTTAGATCATGAGTAATAGGTTCTGCCAAAGCAGGGTGTTGCTTATAATTCCGGGGATAGTAGGGTAGGTTTTTTGAAACTTACATGTTAATGTTTGGTTTAACTCAACAAAACTATCAAAAGACAAAGTTTTGGGTTTTGAAGCTAAGAGATAGGAAAATACAAAGAGTTGTTAACCTGTCTACCAAGAGTTATAATTAGTTATAATTAGTAAAATGTTTACTTACCTCGAATACTATAAATTAAAGTAGCAGGGCCAAAGTCCGTTTGATTGTAGTGGGAGGGGATCTTGGTTAATTCTTTATTCAATGGGGACTTCTAATTTTGAATAAAGGGTAGTAGTGAATTGAATTTGTTTAATTGCTACTTTTGATAAACATTATATTGAATCTTGCTTTACTTTTTATTGTAGTTATCATGTCTGGTGCAAACAACTCTACTTTTAACTTGCGCCCTCTAATTGAAAAAGACAAACTGAATGCTACCAACTTCCTACAATGGAAAATGGTTGTGAGAATTGTTCTCAGAGCGGAAGGAAAAGAAAGTGTTCTTGACAATCCTCTCCCTGAACCCCTGCCAGAAAATGCTACTGCAGCTCAAAGGCGAGCTAGACAAACTCTAGAGGATAACTCCTTGCAAGTAACATGCTTGATGCTTGCTTGCATGGAACCAGAGTATCAAAAACGTTTTGATGGTCTGGATGCCTACAGCATAATCCAGCAACTGAAAACTTTGTTTCAGAAAAATGCTAGATTGGAGAGATTTGAAGCAAACTGCAAACTTCTGGATTCCAAGTTGGAAGAGGGGAAGCCCGTTGGTCCGCATGTGTTCGATTTGATTGGACTTTTCAGACCATGGAGAAATTGGGCTTCCCTTATCCTAAGGACCTGGCAACTGACATAGTCATCAGATCCTTGCCTGAAGATTTTCATAACTTTAAGTTGAACTTCTACATGCAAGGAGGGGAGGCTACCCTGCAAGAGTTGCATGGTTCACTAATTCAGGCTGAGAGAAACTTACCAAGTAAACCTAAACATAAGGATGTTCTAATGGTTAGTAAAGGTAAGCAGTTCAAGAAGAAAGGGGCTCCCATGAAGAAGAACAAGGGCAAGGTAGTTGCCAATGAGAACTCTTCAACCAAGCCAAAGGCCACTCCCAAGGCTAAGGTAGCTGCTCAACATGAGTGCTACCACTGCCACAAGATTGGTCATTTGAAGAGGAACTGCCCCAAATATCTGGAGGATAAGAAGACTGGTGCTTTAACTTCAGGTATCTATGTCATAGAAGTTAATTTAGCTACAACTGCTTCTTGGGTATTTGATACCGCTTGTGGATCTCACATTATTGGTAATGTGCAGGGACTAAAAAGAAGTAGGAGCTTGAGCAAAGGCGAAGTGGATCTCCGAGTAGGCAATGGAGCAAGAGTTGCTGCTTTAGATGTAGGAGATTATAGTTTACGCTTGCCTTCTGGTTTAATATTAGAACTTTATAATTGTTATTACGTTCCAGTTATTACCAAGAACATAATTTATATTCCGATTTTGGATTCGGAAGGTTTTTCATTTCAAATTATGAATAATTGTTGTTCAGCATATTTGAATGGTATGTTCTATGTCTCTGCTAAATTATCAAATGGTTGGTATGTACTAGACTTACAAAACCATATCTATCACATAGAAAACAAGAAACACAAACCAAATGATTTGAACCCTACTTACCTATGGCATTGTCGATTAGGCCACATAAGCTCAAAGCGCATAGAGAAACTTCATAAGGATGGAATTCTCAAATCATTTGATTTTGAATCATTTGAAGTATGTGAGTTTTGCTTAATGGGGAAAATGACAAAGTCTCCTTTCACAGGCTCAAGTGAAAGGGCCAATGATCTTTTAGCCCTCATACATACTGATGTTTGCGGACCTATGAGTACTTTGGCTAGGGGAGGGTACGGGTATTTCATTACTTTTACTGATGATGTGAGCAGATTTGGATATGTTTACCTCATGCGACATAAGTCAAAATCCTTTGAAAAGTTCAAGGAATTCCAAAATGAAGTACAAAACCAACTTGGAAAGAAAATTAAAGCATTGCGATCCGATCGTGGTGGTGAATATTTATCTCAAGAGTTTGGTGATCATTTGAAAGATTGTGGAATACTTTCGCAATTGACTCCACCAGGGACACCACAATTGAATGGGGTTTCCGAAAGAAGGAACCGAACTCTATTAGATATGGTTCGGTCCATGATGAGTCTTGCTAACCTTCCTGCCTCATTTTGGGGATTTGCGCTTGAAACAGCGGCATTCACACTCAACAGAGCTCCGTCCAAAGCAGTAGAAAAGACGCCATATGAGATGTGGACTGGAAAAGTTCCGAAATTGTCTTTTCTAAGGACATGGGGTTGTGAAGTTTATGTAAAACGTTTACTTTCTGATAAGCTTTCACCCAAGTCCGATAAGTGTCTTTTTGTGGGTTACCCAAAACAGACTAAGGGATACTACTTCTACAACCAAAGCGAAAACAAAGTGTTTGTTGCTCGCGATGGTGTCTTTCTGGAAAAGAAGTTTATTTCCAGAAAAACAAGTGGGAGTAATGTATATCTCGAAGAAATTCGAGATGAGCAACAAATGGATGAGGTTCACACCTCGTCAGAGACGACCCAGCATGAAAATGCTCAGGAGGCGGTGCATTCCATTCATGCGCCTTCTACCGTCCCACTTGGAGATAATCCATGCGAAGTCCCTCAACCTAATGAGGTGGAAACTTCTCCTGTTGTTCCCCAACGTAGGTCTAGTAGGACCGTCATTCCGTCAAAGAGATATATTGATTTCCTTTTGACTGAAAGTTCTGAAATAGAGATTTTAGAACATGAGGAACCTACTAGCTACACAAATGCTTTGACGAGTCAAGACTCCGAGAAATGGCTTGAAGCCATGAGATCCGAAATGGATTCGATGTTTGAAAATCAAGTATGGGACTTGGTTGCTTTGCCTGATGGGGTTAAACCCATAGGTTGCAAATGGATTTTCAAACTGAAAAAGGACAAAGATGGAAACATTGATGTCTTTAAGGCAAGACTAGTGGCAAAAGGTTTTAGAAAAATTCATGGTATTGACTATGATGAAACCTTCTCACCAGTAGCCATGCTGAAATCCATTAGGATAATTCTTGCGATTGCTGCCTTTCATGACTATGAGATCTGGCAGATGGACGTCAAAACCGCTTTCTTGAATGGGTTCTTGAAAGAGGATGTGTACATGACACAACCACAAGGTTTTGAAGATCCAAACAGTCCAAGAAAAGTTTGCAAGCTTAAGAAGTCCATTTATGGGCTTAAGCAAGCATCCCGGAGTTGGAACCTCAGATTTGATGAGGCAGTCAAATCTTTTGGCTTCCTTAGAAATGAAGAGGAATCTTGTATATACAAGAAGTTGAGTGGGAGTAGTATTGCTTTCCTAGTCTTGTATGTGGATGACATACTTCTCATAGGAAACGACAAGACCATGCTTGAGTCAGTCAAGGAATGGCTTAATAGTTGTTTTTCCATGAAAGACCTAGGAGAAGCTGAATACATCTTGGGAATAAGGATCCATAGAGATAGATCCAAAAGGATGATTGGACTTAGCCAAGAGACTTATATTGATAAGGTTCTTGCAAGGTTCAAGCTGGAAAACTCCAAAAGAAGTTTCATTCCCATGCAACATGGCATTTCACGTACTTGGCAAGACTCAGTGTCCTTCGACACCTGATAAGGTCAAGCGCATGAGTAATGTTCCTTATGCCTCTGCAGTAGGGTCCATTATGTATGCCATGGTATGCACTCGACCGGATGTTGCATATGCTTTGAGTATGTGCAGCAGATACCAGTCAAACCCAGGAGAGGCGCACTGGATGACAGCAAAGAATATCCTTATGTACTTAAGAAGGACTAAGGATGATTTCTTGGTCTATGGTGGAGATAATGAGTTGGTTGCCACTGGATACACCGATGCAAGCTTCCAAAGTGACAAAGATGATTTCCGATCACAATCTGGTCTCATATTTTGTCTCAATGGAGGGGCTGTGAGCTGGAAGAGTTCTAAGCAGAGTACCATCGCAGATTCTACAACAGAGGCTGAATATATTGCAGCAAGTGATGCAGCAAAAGAAGCTGTTTGGATCAAAAAGTTCATTAGTGAACTTGGTGTAGTTCCTAGCATTGAAAATGGCATTGAGTTGTATTGTGACAACAATGGTGCCATTTCCCAGTCCAAGGAACCCAGATCGCACCAAAAATCCAAACATGTGCTCAGGAGATTCCATCTTATTCGAGAGATCGTTGAAAGAGGGGATGTGAAAGTAAGCAAGGTTCATACTGAGGACAACGTGGCTGATCCTCTGACTAAACCGCTTGCTCAACCTAAGCATGAGAGTCATACTAGGTCTATGGGGCTTAGGCATATGGGAGAATGGCTTTAGTTTGTTTACTTTATGTTTACAATTGTAAAGACATTTATTATGCTTTGAATGTTTATCAATAAAAGTTCATTCTTATTTAATTGTTTGGTTTAGTATTAAATAAAATGTCCAAATAACTTGTGTTTTCAAATAGGATTATCGAAAACGTTTTGATAATGGAACCCTATAAAGTGAACTGAAATCACAACTTATTAAGTCCCTAGTCTAAATCACTAAATTGGACATAAGTGATTTATGTGAAGACTAGCATGTAATTAATTGATAGTGCAGTTCCATGGGCTATGGAGACATAGGGATGTCTAATTGATTATATGGATGTATACTTGATGCATTGAGACTTGACCTAACTAGATTCTAAAAGTATAATCAAACTTCTATATTTAGTGGATTCCTTAGACATGAGTATGTCTTAATAACCACGAGACAATTAGTTTAACTTTGACGCTGTTAAACGCCGCACCGTAAAAGGAGGTTATAAAGGCAGTGATCAGGTGGGCTAAGAATTGAGTGGGAGTTATGGTCATACAAGAGTGAATAAGTCCTCCTATTTGATAGGAATGGTGTCTGGGCCTCTTGATGAGCGAACTGAAAATTGCATGGCCATGCGGAATGGGATTAAAAGTTAATCTTTATTTAAACAGTTCGAACTCGGCGATCAAGAAACTAGAATTTCTTGAGCACTAACCCCAATCTTCGGGCTTCTGCTTCGGTTACAAAGTTGTGAGAGGCGTCGGTGTCTACCATGGCTCGAGCATTCCTCCCATTTATCACGAGGTCCACATATATCATGTTTGTGGATTCCTCTCTTGTCTTCGGGGCCTCTTTCCCCATTGCATACATCATGTAGACGGAACTCATTCTGCGGGGTTCGTCGTCTTCATTGCATGCTTCTTCTTCTGTCTCTTTTGGGGTTTCCTCCACGGACATGGCCGACAACTTCCTCTGTAGGTTGTCGATCTCCCCTTTGTGTTTGCACTCCCACCATTTGTGTGGGCCTCGACATAGCAAACAGTTAAGTCTACTAATGTTTCCCGAGGGCGTGCTGATCTTGGATTCCTTTGTTGATACGGAAGGTGATGACCAGGATTTCTGTGAATCTCCTCCCACATTTCCTTTCATGAATCTCCCGACTTAGCTGGACGACACCCTTCAGTCACTTCTCGCACTCTTGGGTGAGCTTGGAGTCGGGCCCTCCGAGCTTGTAGGCGTCCCCCTTGTTCCTTCTTCCGAGCGATGACCCCTTCCTGCGGAGTAGTCTATCAATCGCTCTGCAGCATTTACAGCGGCCGAAAGCGTGTCCACTTTCGCCCTCAATACTTCACGCTGCTCCCATTCTTGTAGCCCGTGAACAAAGTTGAACAACCGATTGATCTTTCTCATTCATGTCTCGGATGTCCAACATGCAGGCCGAGTATTCCTTCACATAGTCGCGTATGGAGCCCTTGTGGCGGATCTCCTGTAGCTTCATTCTTGCAACAAACTCGGTGTTCTCGGGATAGAATTGATATTTGAGTTCTCCCAGGTGTCTATCTTTATTTTCCCCTCTTTGATGTCGGCGTGCTTGGTGCACCACCACAGCTTCACATCATCCGACAAATGCATGGTCGCGGTATCCACCTTTAGATTGTCACTCAGTTGACAAATTCTGAAATACTGCTCCATGTCAAAGAGGAAGTTATCAACTTCCTTTGAGTCTCTAGCCCCACTGTAATCTCGAGGCTTTGAAGGTTTAATCTTCATCGCACCACCTCCACTCGAGTCAGTCCTTGCAGCGCGCATCAGTGTCGCGCATTTGTCTAGGGCGTCTTCAGCTTGCTTCTGGACAAAGTTGAGTTGTTCCTGAAGCGCTTATTTCTCTTGCATGAGCTCATCGACCGCACCCTCGAGTCTTTCTATTTCTTTGGCTTGGCCAATCACAATTTCTTCGAGTCGGGTCCAGCTCTCTGACTTGCCTTCTAGCCAGGCTAGTCTTTCTTCGATCGTTTCCATCTCAAATTGCTTGCTTGGGTCTCTCGATGCCTAGGTTTGAACCTTGGCTCTGATACCAACTGTCACGGTCCGAGTGTTTTGACACCGGATCCGTGCGGCGCGCTCTTGCCTATGGGGCGGAAAGGGCGCAAGCCTTGTGCGGAAAGTGAATCTCAAGGCAAGGCTCGGGGCACGACCGGGTGTTTGCTTTAGAATGGGCACTCTTGCCTATTGGCGACAAGAGCGAGGGTCGAGGGTCGATCGGGGCGCTTGTGTGCGCACAGCAGGCACAAGCGGGACCGACGACGAGAGTGTATCTGTTTTGCAAGGGACTTTGATGGGTCTTGGAAAGCTTAAAAGCATGCGACATCGCAATATCTAAAAAGGCTAGCAACAACACATGAATTAAGCAAAGGCAACTTCTGATGAGAGGTATTGGTTCATACCCCTCATAGAGGTTTATTTTGAATTAGCTAAATCTTGCCAGTGAACACTGGAATTACAGTAACATAATAATTCTCCCTAAAGCCTAGAAAACTATTAGAAAGATCCTAGAAAGCAATAGAAAGGAGAAATACAAGTAAAGGAAACGATTCTAACAAATAGACTAGTCAGAATACTTTATGTAATATGAGCCTACAAAACGACCTAGCAATTATGTAAGAGCCAACAAAACAACAAGTAATTCACGCCTACTAAACGGCCAATCTACTTTCGCTGTTTAGCTAAATATTAACTTTACGATAATATTCCTCCTATCAAAACTCTGATAAACTTATGGACCAATAAAGCCACTCATCGAATGAAGAACTCAAAATCATGTAACAAACGCAAG